>NC_080715.1:21193572-21549572 GCF_019097595.1 Hemibagrus wyckioides
TTCTTGCTTAGTTAATTAGAACAGTCTTCATTGTATTGTCTATTTTTTGGAGCTTCTTGTTTTGCTACATTGACATAAAAGGGTTACAATTTTCAGTCCTTTAAAAGGATTAAAACACCTCCCTGAAATACATGAAATAGATTTATAAATAGTTTCTAAATCCAGTTTAGAAGTAGTGGAGGCAGCAAACCTTAGACTCAAAGTTAAAGGATGCAGAATTACACGATTTACAGAGATGACGAGCACAATGGTGTTTACAGCAGTATTAGCATGATAGCAAGTTTTAAAGCCTTATCTGTTTGAGCAGGTGTTTTCCTAGGAGATTTTACCTAAAAATATATACCGAGCTTTACAAAAGTAGGCAAGTTGTAAGGTACATATAATCTTTTCTTCTTTATCAGGCCATGCAGAGTGCTATACTGCGGCATCTGAATAGCTCTTATCCTAAGCCAGGACCTGTGTTCATTGCAGTGACAGCAATAGTGTGACACTCTTCTCTGCACCCCAGCCTTTTCCTTCTCCCCTCCTGCAAATGTGTAAAGATCCTGAGCTTTGTCATCTAGACACTTTGTGCTGTTTATCATAGATTCCGGGCTTTTACAGCGACACTCACTGCGATATATTCAAGCAAGACCTGACATGGTGAAGACAGAAAGCTTGTCAGGGCTCCATGGTGTTTTTAGCAATAAGTCAACACGGAGAATGATCTACAGAGCTAAACAGAAAGGCATTACCATGATGCGTAATACGACTCGTCCTCGGGTATAGAAATGAGACGGTGAGTCACCTCAGGTCATTTGAGACAGATGTGTACTGTATACCAGCTGGACAGAGTGTTGCTGGTTACCAGATAGTGGTGGAGGTGGCCATTCTAAGAGGATATGATGGTATCTGACACCGGCTTGGATTGGATGACGGCCTCTGCCTCGACCTGCTTTCGCACTCAGCCCGTTACTCAGATTCAGCCTGGCCACCCATATATCACACGAGCAGAGCAGGCCTGGGAAAAGAGAGCAAACTAATATGTATGTCTTTTTTGTCTGCCTGTGCTTTGACACAAAAATGGATGGCCTTTGGTTGACAAATGCCCACGAGAGTAGCCCATTTAGGACCATACATAAGAAGTGACATTTTAATTCTACACCCTTTAAAACCTTTGCTACAATTTGTAACTGTCATTTGCTGTGTCTAGCCATGTAGGACACTGGGTGTGCTTGAGTAACATTTCATACAGGTCTATGCAAATTCACTGACCATGTATATGAATATAATACGCAGTCTACAGGATATGGATGGATATAAAACATAAAGATACAGATTTGACCTAATGGTTAATGGAAATGTATACATTTTTATTGTAATTTTGTCTGTGTTATTGGTAGAAAAGCAAAAATGTGCATGAGTAAGGATAAAAAGAAGTCAGAACGGGCTGTGGGTCAAAGCTCACACCTGCATGCTGTTCAGAATACTTTATGAATCCTCTGCATCACAAACCATGAACATTTTATCATTTTGTTGTGTGCAGTTTTACTACAACTGTCCACATTTATTATTCAATTATTCACTCAGGATACCACCTTCATAAGAATTGCTTAAATATTTAAAAAAGCAATACAATATGGTCCATGTGAGGTTACTGCCAAAACCTGTGAGGTAACATAAAAGATTTTTGAAGTATATTGCTTTGTTTTTAGATGAAAAAGAAAAGAGAGAACAAATATTACTATGGTTATGAGACGGTTGTATATCTTTGGTATTATACTATATAGTATAATATATTTTTGTTGTCACATTCATGAAGTATTGAAAAAATCTTCAGTAAAGTGTCTATTTTTTATTTATTGTATTCACTTCCTTATTGGATGAATTAAATGTTCATCACCTGAAGTTCAGATTGCAGTTAAAACTGTTATGAAGCTCAGCACAGCTTCACTTATTTACCATACTCATATGGCAGATAAATACTATAATGAGGCTCTACAGCTACACTTTGTGGTCCCAAAGTATGTGGAAACATGACCAGTCACACCCATATGTGCTTGCTGAAGCTTGTCCAATTCTAGATTTAATCCCACATCACTGTTATATTATTCTCCTTTTAAATTTTGGAGCATGACTGCAGTGAAAAATATTGCTGTAGATTTGACTACAATTTATTGCCAACCTGGGTTGCTAGTACAGTATTGTAAAACATTTACAGCATTTGGCAGATGGCCTTGTCTAGAATTGCCTATATTTATCTCATTTATACAACTGAGCAGTTGAGGGTTAAGAACCTTGTTCAAGGCCCAGGAGTAGCAGCTTGGTAATTTGAACTCTCTGGTCAGTAGTCCAACATCTTAAACACAGAGCTTCCACTTCCCACAACAAAGTATTGTAATATACATATTATATAGTATTCAATAACACATAACAGTACATTTGGTCATTTGGCTGGTGAAGGATATGACTGAAATTAAGGTGAAATGTCTTGCTCAAGGACCCAATCAAGCAGTTTAGGAATGCTGGGATGTGAACACACAACCTTCTAATTTGTGACTCGAAACCAGATTGCATTTGTTTCATATGCCGATTCAGTGCAATCATTTAGTGGAAGTCAGTGACAGAAGTGGTTGAATCAGTGTCAGTTGCATTGTTGTTGCAGTGTAGTTGTAGTGGCTCAGTCTTTGAGCAGTCACACATCAGAAGGTCATGTGTTGAAATGGATGTTTACTGTTTACTGAGGTCAGGCCTGGAGCACAGTCAGCATTCCAGTTCATCTCAAAGGTGTTCAATGGGGTTAAGGTCAGGGCTCTGTTCTATCACGCCAACCTCAGCACAACCTGATTTTTGGAGCTTGCTTTGTCCACAAAGGCATTGTCATGCTGGACCATGTTTGGACCACTTAGTTCCAGTGAAGGCAAATATATCATATCAGAAATCATTTCATTTTGAGAGCCATATTTGTGTAATTATGTAATCTGAGGTTAATATTAGCTATATAAAGAATAAAACACAACAGTGTGTGTTGCAGGAAACTAATTAATGACAGTATGGTATGAATAATTATCCTCTGACAACACTGTTGGGGTTTATTAATGGCTTTAATGTTGTGAAACGTCCACAACAAATTCCTGTAATCACATACTTTATAACAGTTATAAATGTTCATTTCCTCACCAGCCTCTCCATTTTACTCTTTTTTTTAATAAGACAAAAATAGAGAAAACCTCAAGAACATAAAGATGTCCTATGTCCTAAAGACTCTACTGTGGCTGAAAACTTACAGCTTTACTTCTGACTCCTTCCATGAATGTTTCTTCTTTACAATAATCTTCATGATTAATCATTTTCCATCTTAAATTAGAATACTATTGTTTCTATATTTATAAAAAAGTGTACCTATATTATTTATACATAAAATGAAGATAAAAAAGATTAAAATAAAAATAAGATACTCTTAGTCTGTGACCTAGTGAACCAGTACCAGGATGTATTCTTCGATCAAGAATTCAAAGCACTTCTGTAAGTCGCTCTAGATAAGGCCATCTGCCAAATGCCATAAATGTAAATGTAAAAAGAGACTGTCTTCATCTAGCTAGAAGGGTCTTTGCAAGCATTCTTATATCTCTGATGAACATCACCGGCATTCATCTTCAGGAGCCCATGCAGACATTGACTGTAATTCTGTAACTTCAGTGAATGAACCTGAAATGCAGCAGCAGTATTAAGAAGAAAATGCCTACAGACTAGAGTAGATGCATGTTTTGTAGATGAAGCGAGTCATTACTCTATACTAACATACCATCTGGCAAATCATCATAACCACAGGTTGCACTACAATAACCCAGTCAACCTCACAGCCTATGAGTCTCCTGTAGACACTGTCAATATCATCTTGAGCGAAGGATCAATAGTCTGTATTTGAGCATTGAAAATAAATGATATAGTATTACATGTAATTCTAATCATTCCCTGTTGTTCATAAGGTTAGCAGTGAGCTCAGAAGCTCTTGTGTAAAATTGTGTGGAGACTCACAAACCTGGAAGGGCCACTCGAAAGTTGAACTAACTGGGTTCCACGCTTCGCTGTCCTCAGCTGCAGGAGATGATTACCCCTCAGGGTGCAGTCCACTAGAGCTCCAGACACGTTCACTCTGGTCATACATCGCTGTATATAGAAATGTCTCTCAGCTGTGATAATAGTGTATTGTGTATCACATCAAGTCTACATCCAAGTTTTTGGAAAACACAATGAAACAGACACACACATACTCTCTTGAGAAGACTGATCTTCGGAACATACATACAGATATATATATATATATCTCTTCTCATAGCTCTTGGAGAGGAAATCTATCTTCCATGTGGTGATGTAACTCATGTTCATATTGATGTGGCCTACTTTCTTTGTTTATTCACACAGACGTGCAGAAAATGCTAGCAAAATAATGCTTGTTGTAATCACTATTTGCTTTGCACCCATGCATCCAGGAGCTCAGGGAATCAGGCAAATGGGTTTACACACTCTAACATTAAAGCTTTTGGCCTTAGTGTTTGTGCTGGAATTGAGAGATAAGTGTGAAATCGCATCATTACAGGCGCCAACCTGCCCTGCAGGCATGAAAACGTTCAGTGATACATCCATGGTCACGACTGGAGCTCTGATATGTTATCACAAACATTCCTGGACATGGCTGGATTCCCTGCCTATCGGCCATGGCTGATAATCTCTTCTGTGTCTCTGAGGTCCTGTAGCATATTCCTGAGAAAGGCCTTTTCAGTGATTTAATGGATTCACCCATGCGTGAGATGAGCAAGTCAATACCGTGATTTCCATGACCCTCCCCTCAACCTTTTGCCCAAAGAACCTTTATATCATTCTTTTCTATCTTACTTCCAATTCTGTGAGTTTCCTAAATGCACATATACACCCTGTCCCCATCCCCCTGGTTTCAGTGACCCCATTGTCTCTCCATGTCCCCCAGAGCGACAGAGACAGCTTTAAAGCAATTCGTTGTGGCCTTGTGTTTGAGAGGAATTATGTCACCCTGACTGACCTCAACTTGGGTTAGGGGCACCAGGGTAAATGGTGAAGCAGTGAAAGGGTAGAGACCAGTTTTAAAAAAATGTCTGTGTGTATGTTTTGGCCTTGTGTGTGATTGCCTTTGGGCAAATGATACATTTGAGATCAATAAGCCTTAGGGGACAGACTGTTGCATTGTCAAGGTGGGGTTCATAGATGATTCTCGAGCATTTTTTATGCTTACTGTTGTTATAGTTTTACACTTATTTTTTTTAATACACAGGCCATAGATTAATAGCACTAAATATAAAATTACTTAATATATTGTGATATACTTTTAGTATATAAATTTCCTCAAAAGTTCTCTGGGTTCCAGTTAACTGAAAGGCTTTGACTTTTAATATTTTAATAGGAAGGTTTCTGTTGTAATGTTTTACATAAAACTTTTAAATGCTTCCTCAGAGAGAAAAACTGACTATGCATTGAAATCCTCCTGGGAAGTTTGTAATTAGGAGTTGTGAAGTCGTAATTACAGCGTCAGGTGCGTTCAAGTCACTTTGATCAGAGCAAGATGAAGGTGAATCTTCTTTTAATCAACTACAAAAAATACAGCAAGGTTTTTTAAAACTGAACATGAAGAACAAAAATGAGCGTCAGGTGTGGGATTTTTTAATGGTTTTAATCAATTCATGAAACCACTGCAAACTTTGCAAAATTTACTTACTGTAAAGCTAAAGTTTAAGCTTAATAATAACACATAATAACTGAAAATAATTGAAATCAGCTTCTGATACAAGTAAACATTCAAATTCCACAAACGTACCATCAGCTAGAGACGTTGCCTCCACTGATTCCACCATGTTTTCTTTCTGACATGCCCCCAACCGCCCCTAACTCGGAAACTCTAACTCGTAATTACGACTGTATTGCGGTGCACATGTGCATTCAGCTCGTAAATACGATCTTTCCGACATGACGCACCAGGAGGTATCTTTAATGGTGCCAGGTGGAATATTTCTGTCTAAGATTATTCTACATACTTAACTAGAGTTCCTTAGACTTTCTACTGAGTGAGTGTTTGTCAGACATTCCCTAAGGCTTCGTCTCAGCAGAGAGAGTTCTTCTCAAAAAACATGGTCATTGTATCTTCTTGTCTATGTTTAGAACAATTAGGAAACAGGGGTTTCTTACTTTGCCTGCAAATGAGACCTGAGTAGCTCTGTGATGAGGTGTGTTAGTATTCCCTGAGCGATGGTACAAGGTTATCTCCGCAAAATGCTCTGCCTAAATGACTGATGGCTGAAATCTCATACTTTTACTGTTTTATAAGGACTTAATTATGCTTCTGCACATAACACTCTAAACCCTGAGAAAATCATCAGAGATAATCAACTTTGCTTATAGTTCCAGAAATCACTGGAGAGAATATTCTTCCTCAGACAGTATTTCAAGCTGCATTTTGATTAGGGTTTTTTTCCCCTTTTCTTTTCTTTCTTTTCTTTCTTTCTTTTTTTTTTTGCAAAAGCATCTATAGGACCAAAAATATCTGCTTCCTTGCCTCTCTGATATGAAATAGGTTGCATCTGTGGGCAGCAATTTTCCCTATTGTGACCAGCAGAAATTTAATCAGTCTCTTAATTGATTCAGATGAGATTCGGCTGAGAAAGTTTGAGTTGTAATTAAATCTGCTCTCTGGGGTTGACTAAAAAGAGTGGTCTATCAGTTCTGAATGAGGTGCGATGTTTGCTCTAGGAGAAGCTGCTGAGGCTTTATGGCTCACAGCGAAAGAATACAAAGCATCTGGCAACCCAATGGCCCATGGAATTTTAAAGAGAACTGTCATATATCGGAATTTTAGTGGAGACCCACCAATGGATTCTTCACTTGTCACTCTCTTGTTCACCCATCCAAAGACAGAAGAAAAATCTTAATCCCAATTAAACAGATTTATTTGGGAATGTAATATATTTTTTTTTTGTAATGAATGTAATATTTTTATTTTTTATTTTGGAACAACAACCTCTTTATCTTTTAATTCAGAAAACATGCCTTCCCGAGTGTGTATTCATTTACTTCACAATAATTCTCCATTAAATTACTTTACAATAATGAGATGAGAGATGAGAGATGAGAGAACTTCAAGCTGTCATTGTATTTTATAGCAAATAATATGATAACATGTAATTAAGTGCAGTAGCACCTTTTACAATGCACATTGTCTCAAATCAGATTTAGAGAAATAAAAAAAATTTCAAATAAATTGCAAAGTTTAATATTAGATTTACATTTATCCATAATTAGCAAGCTTAAGGCAACGGTGTCAAGGAAAAACTTCCTGAGACTATATGAGGAAGAAACCTTTAGAGGAACCAGACTCAAAAGGGAACCTATCCTCATCTGGGTGACACCATATAGTGTGATTTATAAATAATGTATTTTCTACAATTTTATATAGTCAAGTGGAGTTGTGTAACCAGGAGCTTTTAGTTGAAGGGTACAAATGCTAAGCTTAAAAAATACATACAGACAGTATCTTTTTATATGCTTTATTTTGACCCGCTGATGAAATAGATCTTTTTTGTGAGGCAAAGATACAGCTTGCTGTCTCGTTTTTTCTATACCTAATTCTATTGGAGTTCATCTCAATGCCAGAAGGGTAGCCCAAGCATTACAGGAGAAACAGTTTCACAAATCATCCACACTGTAGAGTGACTCATACTGCCAGTGTCCCCACTTGATACCACCATCAGTTTTAAGTGAAGATGTTCTGTGCTTTAAATGAGATGATCGCCACACTCAAGCCTTTCTAAGCCGGGTCGTTTCTTAGACCTCACTGCACCGAGAAAACACTCCTATATTCCGTCTCTCATGTGTCCAAAAAACCATAATGACTTGGTCATTAATGGGGCTTGTTGCCGTGGCAACACGCAGGCCTTTGGCAGAAACAAGCCCAGGACCACTTGCCCAGCAGTCACACAATTCCTCCTCTGATCCTGGAGCTGTTGGCCAAGAGACTCTGATTGCATAGTCATTAACGTAATCCAGGAGCAGCTCTAAATCTAACTGCGCACTGGTCACGGATAATTGTCTGTTCTCTTTTGCTGGCCGTATCTGCAGTGGCTCTAACAGCATGGTCCAGGTGGCTCCTTTGTTCCCCATTTCTCTAGATAAACTTGATTTCTATGAGTGAAGCCAGGAAGTGCCACTCCACCTTGCCAGTTTCTAAGAGGGCACTTTTGTTGGCACGCAGCACTTAGCATTGTGGTTTTCAGACAGCTCTGCTAATACTCCCGGGCCTAGGGAGGAATGTTACCAGCTGTTCAGGAGCTTAATTTGCAAATTTGTGTGTTGTTGGGGGGTATGCGCACATCTGTGTATAGCCTTTAGAGTTTTTCTCTCAGGATGTCGAGACTAATGAACTCACAGCAGTAGATTTATTGTTGGGGAGAAACTGGCTAGATTTCGGTGCTGCTGTTCAGATGTATGCATGTGTGGGTGTGTGTATTTGTTTATTATATGTTTACCTGGGCCAAGTTTTCTCTCTTAGCAGCTGGCACTCACTTACTTGGCTAGCTTGCACTAGCTTTGACTACAATAGAGGAATCATTCGAGGTTCTATATCGCCCTTATTGAAAATCTGTGCAGTATCTTATTTTTGTCCAATGTGCTATGTTCTCCCTCTGTTAATACCAGTCGATTCTGGATTGTAGATTCTAACTTGACGATTTGATTTAAGCTGTATCTAAAAAAATAAAATAAAATAAAATAAAAAAAGAGTGTTGGCTGCAATGCCCTGGCCTCATTTGCCTAAGTAGTTACCAGCTGTTGTGTGAAAATGATTGGGGGTATAATGGTTGATTTTGTAATTAATGGAGCTACTAATTTGTTATTAATCGCCCCATTAAATGAAAAAAGTAAGATGCACACACATACTTCTTATCCCAGGCTTTTTAATACATCATATTAATGCTCAACTTTACTATTAATAGTAGTAGTATTAATATTCAGCTCATTCTGAACAACAGACCTGAACTGAGGTGTGAATATGAAACATTATTGTTCTGGGGAAATCACATCAACATAGCGTAGGTCTCATCGTGTGCATCATGTCAGAGCTACATCCGTCTTAACCCTCCGCCAGGTATCAGTAGACAAGTTACAAGAGTGCAAAGTTGACTGAAGACGTTGCTGAAAGGGAGCCATTTGAAAATTAAGTGAATGTAGGGAGGAAAATGTATTCTTAGCTCCCATAATAGCCCACATATGGAAAGCCTGAGGGTTAATTTTATCCTTAGTGTCTTTGGCCCGTAGTTTTATTCAGGCATGATTATCGTTTCCCATTAAGGCCTATCTGCTGTGACACATGGAGAGCAGAGCACTTAGCACTTGGCAGGTCTTTACTTTCTGTGTGGAGATTGACAGGCAGCTTCTTTTCTGAGTGAGCTGTGATTCAGCTAACTGCTGAGTGGCGTAATGTGGCTGCAGCAGGAATGCAGGAGAGTTGAATAAAGATGGGGATGTCATGCCTCCTCTTGCATCTAATAAGATCAGCCCTGATATTAAAACTCCTCCACATCAAAGTGCATTTCACACACAGTTGCTCTGGTCTGGAAGGAGTTTTAAATTTCAATTTGTCTAAAGAACTTTTAAGCCAAAGTATCATGTTATGTCAGGAGCTGTTTAACACCAGGTCCTCTTACCCCAGCAGTTTTTTTGTTATCTGTGCCTGAAACATTTTCTCTAGAGGTGTGAGTAATGTCTGATATGCTGTTTCCACCCTGTGTTTATCCACATTTACTCTGCTGCTACAGAGGCCATAAATATGTTTTTTTTTTTTTTTTTTCTTTTTGTGGACAAAAATGTTGACTAAGGAGCTCGCACTGAATTTATATATTTGGGAGCAATATTAATTCATCAGCATTTCTAAGTGCATGGGCTGTTCGAAAAGATGTGGTGGAAGCATTCCAGCGTCACCACCCTTGCATTACTCAATTACCCAGTATTTATTGGGCGTTAAATTAAGATTTCTGCTATTGCACATTTTATTCCATTATTAAAAGGTCAGAGTCTGGTAATATTTTTTTTAGAAACTATCCATATCTACTTTCTGTCTTCCAGGTGCATTCCAGAGGCCCACCTTGGCAGTTAGAGGAGAGGTTGGCCTCAGTCACCATGAGAGCGTTGCCACGGAACCTAGTTTCCCTGGCTGTGTCTGGCCTTTTCCTCTGTCTGCTCTCTTTTGGCATCCCTGCTGTCTTCTCCCAAAAGCCCACAGCTCCTACCGAGCCCAGCCCAAGCTTTCAACCACAGAGCAGGCCAGAGTGTACCCACCAAAAACACCCTATTATCTCTATTCAAGGTGAGTGCTGCTAACACACTGCTTCTATGCTACAAACATCGATATTCTCCAGCTCAGAATGTAATGTAATATACCGTGCATTTTGGGAAAAAGAGATTTGCAAAGATGCTTGCAGATGTGTGGTAATCCTTTTTGTAGTGTTTTTTGGTTTTGTGGTTTGTGGTGAAATGCACTTGAACCAGGCTACCAGAATAATGTCTGGCATGTGAAAGCCTCTTCTGAAGTTACTTGGACATCTGACTTAAACTAGTCTTTTTAAAACATTAAAGAGTCTAGAAACTCATATAGCTTGAAGAGGAAATTGCTATGTTGTCTTTAGTTGTCTTTAGTTATCGTTGTGACTTTGTTTAAAGTTATTGCTTCTTTGTTATATTAATCTTGATCTGTCACAAGGGTTTCATAATTAGCTTAGTTAAGTTAAGGGTTAATTTTGTTTTATAAGGATGTGCGTTTGTCATTGCACACTTTGAAAGCTATGTCCACTTTCCTGGGAGAGATTTTAGAGCTCGGTCTCACACTGTTCACACTCTGCCTCTTTGTGAGACTGGAGAGAAATAGGGACGATGTGTGCTAACGCTGATGAACACGCCCTGTTCTGTAGCAGATGAATGACTTTCATTCCTTGCACCCCCCAATTGTCAGCTCATGAATAGACCAGAATGTGGAGTAATACTCTTCAGTCTTTCAGACAATATCTTGGGTAGCTAAAAATGCAAGATAAGCTTTTTTAGTTTAGACAACAGACATAGATATATATTGAGAGTGAAAGATGAACCTATGGATAGAGTTTTGTGTGTGTATGAACTAATGTACAATAACAATATTTTCTCTGGGTATTTTTCTACCTTTCTGGGTATTTAAAAAAAAAAAGGTTTAACAGGAAAAAATATAGAAATGACAGCCACAGGGTTTGATATTGCTAGAACTCTACCTGGACAATAGAGCAACCATAGCTCATAAGGACATTGCCTGTGGCCTGCACTTTTTATTGCTAGTGAAAAGACTTGAGGGTTTTTTTGTTTGTGTGTGTGTGTGTATATGTGTGAGGAGTATTTTATTTCATTGCCAGCTTTCTTCAGGGAGGTGCAGTAAGTTGGCCATTATTCTAAAGTGTTATACTACTATTTGGTAGAAAAACTAAACATTGTAATTAGAAAAAACATGTTAAGCATCTAAACTCCCTTCAATTGTTTCCCGCTTTCACCTTCACACAAAAATGGCTGCCGTTCTCTCCTTCTCATGGTATTCCTTACGCTTTCGTCACGGCCATTCATCAAAGCAAAAGTACTTTTGGCACTGCTGAACAATCAGCTCTGCATTGTAAGCTAGCTCAGCTAAAATATCCTTTTATGTTAACCCAATTGCATAGAAACCCCTCTGTACACCTTAAAGCCATCTTTTATGCTAGAGCATTGGTATGGAAGTCATGCCACAATGAAGGTGTGGGCTAACCCTGAGATTAGCTTCTTTGATGGATGAGTATTTTCAAGCAGAGCAATCAGGCAGCCACTGTGAGGCGTTACCTGAGGATAGAGGAAGAGGATAGGGGCCCAGGCTCTAATCTCTGAGCAGCTTTCTGGATGGATCTTGCATGCTTTTAAAGACGAGTTTCGCCCGTCTAAGGTCCTTTTTTTTTTTCAAAGTTGGTTGAGTGCAGTGAAGTGTGGCTGCCTCAGCAGGGGGTCTTCTAAAGCTTTCCGCTAGACCCATGCTGCACATGATGTGACCTGTGTTAAGCTTCATACCAGTGGAATGAGGATTACATTACCTTAATCTGATACATACATTTCAGTCCCTCCCCATAACCAGATACATTTCCTATTTAATCATTATACCAGGCTCACTGCAGAACATACTTACCTGAATAATTATGCCAGCACTCTGAAGGAGGAAGGAGGCCACATGGGACCAGAGCAGTGGGATGTCATTGCAAACTTGTGTGCACAAGATTAAAAAAAGTTCATGAATAGACAGCCCAAGTTTCTTTCCTTAAATACTGCCATTAAAAGGCAATCCAAGTCGGTGTTGAAGTCGCTGTAAAAGTGGCACTATACTGCCAACACGCATGCTGAAGGTCCTGTGATTTTCAGAAGGGCTAATTTCTAGATGTGAGACCCTGAATTTAATGCCAGAAGCCTTGTGTATAGATCAGCCTGCAGATTTGATCTTTTCAGAGACCTGCTCTTCTTTGGTAAAATGTCAGTAATCACCCCACAGCCGATAGGCAACAGTAAGTCGCTGCTCTGTCTGGTTCCGTACTCTCGTTCTCTCTACAGCTACTGTAATTGGCCCCAGATTGTTTCTGTGGACTTGTGGAATGGACTTACTCTCTGCTGTCTACTGGGTAATAGTTGTGCTGTTTAAATATGGCGAGAGTCGTGTTCTGTGTACTAATGCTGGGCATTGAAACTTTGAGAGCACGTACTGTTTCACTACAATTAGGCTGGGGTATTTGGGTTGCTGGTTAGAGCCACTCTTCTGTTGCCACTGCAAACATTATTTAGTCCGTCATTTGTTTGTCCCAGTGTTTGCCTCGTGCTTCTGCACACTTTTGCGTGGCCTTTTTGATTATAGCAAAGAAACAGCTAAGGCAAGTTTAATGGCTTATTGAAATTGCAGGCCATAAATGTTTTTCTCACTGCTTTTGCTTGAGTTTTTCTTTCTGCTTGGCTGAATTGGCCCTCTATTACCTGAATTGTCCCGTGCTGCCCCAGTGGAGTTCGACTTCCTCTTCTGCAACGTGACATTTCATAGCCTATTCATTGTTCTCACTTTTTTGATTATCAGTCTGGAAGGATTTAGATTTCTGAACCATTTTCTTTCTGTCTGCTCATCCAGTAGCCACCTGCCCCCAAAGGACAGAAACAACATGGAAATCTCACCACAGGCAGACAAAACAAAGGCAAATTTGCTATTTGCTCAGATAAGTTGCCGTCTGCCTCCCCTGATAAGATTCTAGACGATCCACAGAGAGGCGAGACAGTCTTTTGAGAGAAGAAAAGGAAAATAAGGGTGTGTTGGGAAAGAGAGACAGCGAGGTACCTCCATCTGTCAAGGGACACTGCTGGTGCTATGGTTGTATTGACAGCTACCTGTCCTGTAGTCGGTGGACGCATCTGGGTTTTTTCCACTAGCCATTAAAAAAAAAAAAAATTAAATGGCATTCTTTTCTTTATTTTGTATAGTGGTCTTGGTATTCTTTAGGATGTAATATTTGTCAGTTATAGTGTTTGTGTCACTGTGTACTTTTTAAAAATTATGTAATATTTAGCATAATCATAAAATTGTAATTTCTTCTTTATCTACTACCTCTGGCATTTCCGTGTGTCATTTAGCAAGTTCAGAAACGTTTCTGGTTTCTTACTGATAGCCAGCTTCACAAAGCCACAAGCAACCTAAGAATTAATCATTGTCACTGAAACAGATGACAGTGCAGTCCGGCGCTGCTCCAGCATTAA
This sequence comes from Hemibagrus wyckioides, assembly GCF_019097595.1. Taxonomy (NCBI): domain Eukaryota; kingdom Metazoa; phylum Chordata; class Actinopteri; order Siluriformes; family Bagridae; genus Hemibagrus; species Hemibagrus wyckioides. The sequence continues at coordinate 21,207,394 of NC_080715.1, forward strand.
GCGTTCATGTTCCATACCTCAGAGTTTGTCCTTTTCCCAAACCACTGTAAATAGATCGACAAAAAAAAACTGTCTAAAAAGTTTAATTTTTAAAAAATGAGTTTTGGCCAAAATCCATTTGTAAAAATTGTGATAAGTGAGACCATTGAGATAGTCTTAAAAGTATCTCATTTTTTCTTCTGGTCTTTTTTGTGTGCTGTTCCTGAACTGTTCATACTATAGAAATAATTACTGGTCATTTTCTACATGTTCGAAAACTCCCAGCTCCAATTTCTTTGACGAATCTGCCCGAAACTGGAAACTGAGGTCAGCAGAGATGGCAGTTATTTTAACACAACTACTTTGTCTACAAACATGCAATTACAAAGCTGTGGTATGCAACAGGTTTTCATCATACAGAAGAAACCAGAAGAAATATTTGAGTGTAGAGTTCATTGGACATTACAGCTCAAATTTCAGCAACTGACTGAAAGCATTTAAACAAATAATATTAACTTACAGTATCTGTAGAAAGTTGGTGTGCTAAGTGATGACTCTGTAAATACTGTATGTTTTTATATCAGTCTGTGGATTTTTGCTCTAAAGTAATCACTATGAAATGAGATGCCCAGTCTGTCTCTCCTGTAGGCAGGAAATTGTTGATGTAATCAAAGAAAGCCCATTGTTAATGGGACAAAAGGTTGCTGCAACCTATATTCCATTCAGACATGAGAGTAATTATTATAAGTGAACACTGACGCTGTAATGCAGATTCTGATAGTAATTTCATTATGCCATTATTCAAATTTTATTGGTCAATTTAAAATTCAGTTCAACCCAGTAGACACTTTTTTGTACTATAGGCATTTTGCGCTAAAAAAAAAACCAGCTCAATAAATTTACTTAATTAAAATGCGTACCTCAGTTCAAAAGGCTAACATTTACACAATACATTTTCATGCAGAGAATCGAACCCACAACGCTGGTGTTTTGTAACGGTTATAATTTATTCTACCATGCGGGTTTTCATTGCTTAATATTTAATACTAACACTGAATACTTATATTAATACTTTATTACTGAATTAAATGGAATATGTGGTCCGTCAGATGTAAGAGAAAGTAATTCATATAGTTTACATAAAAATATTAATTTTATAATCAGAAAGTGATCTGATCTGCCTGTATTATACTTTACTTTTATAAAAGTTTTTTATTAGCAGATTGAATGATGTAAATTGATAGTGATCAGTTCATGTAGTATTAATGTAAACCAGTTAGTCAGGCAGAATAGTGGTGCTGCATTGTGGTTGCTGCACTACACCAGTGACTTGGGTTCGAGTCTCAGAAAACAGAGTTTGATTTTATTCAAGGATTTGAAAATACATGCTTAATTCATGTTGAACGAACAAGAACAAATTGTGTTAATGCGACTCAATTCAATCACGGCGAGATGAAGCTAACAAACCTTTTTTATTTTTTTAGTGTATTTTATTCAATTATGGTTATTGTTCCCATCGGTGCCAACATCCATGTGAGATTTCACTGTGTAATTGGTTTACATGAATACTATGTGAATCAATCATGCTAATTCTTTTTAAATCAGGCTAATAATTCATTTAAATTATGTTTATTATAAGGAATGAAATCATATTTTAATAAGAGATTTTGTAGATGTAAACTATATGTAATATTCTTTCTTAAATCTGACTGACTACATATTCCTTTTTTCAGGGTGCAAGAGTTTTTGTTTGTTTGTTTTGCCAAGACACTTCTGTCATTGTGGTACAAAATGAAAGGCATGCTGTGGTAGGATTTGATGATTGTAATGACTAAATGCTAGGTGTGTAGGATAACACAGTGTACTGTGTACAAGCTCGCTTGAAAGCTCAAATGTTGATGAATGATGAATCAAAACAACTCTTTCCTGTTAAATATGCTGTCTGCTTTGTTAATCCTTCTTGAGAAGTTGACTAACATCAGTAATGGATGTTATGTGTGTATAACGGGCATTTGTCTTCTGCAGAAGGTCCTAAAAGTTATGTTTAAATCACCTTGAGTGTCATTGTAAAGCACTGCTAAATCCAGCCTCATCCTCATGATCTGAAGCTAATGCGTTACTTTCTTGCTCTATGAATCAGAAAGCAATAATCATCTGCCAACTCCAAAATCCAGCCCATATTCTGTCTGGGGGCAAGCAGGATTTATATTTATCCCTATGTATTCGTATGGACTGCCAAGCCCAAGACACATTTTATGAAGAGGCATTCATGCATATAAAGGCAAGAGTAAAGGGAACGGATAAATGTCTAAGAGTGGACTCTTAGGGTTTATTGCCCTTAAGAAAATAAACAACAAGATTTGCATAGACAGCTCACGCAGTTCCCCTCTAATTTTGTTCATTGTTCACGGCGTCTACAAATAAAGAATTTGTATTAGTGTGGAAAGCGGTTTAGTCATTTGCTGGATGTGCTGCTTTCAGCTCTCTGCTCTGTGTTAAACACTTCTGACGTTCTCCTCAGTGAGCTGTAACCCTGCAGTGTGATGAAGGCAGTCCAGATGTTAGCGTTACACTCATATTGGTCTGCAAAGCCTGATCTGCATGTCAGCTGTCTTCTACTTTGCTCAATTTCTCTTAGCATGCATGCAGCACTCATCTGGGCCACATGAGTGAATGACGCACACTTGAGACAAAGCATGCATGTGATTTAATCTGCCAAGGAGCATCTGTCAATCATCCACTTATTATAATAGTGTGCTTACTGCTACACCCGTGTGTGTGTGTGATAAGAAATATCAATTTTTTTTTTTCAGATTCAGTCATTTTTTTTTTTCTTCAAATTGTGTTGATGTACTGAATCCAAACAGATTTGATATTAAATGACGTGTGAGACACATTTGGGGCTATAACTGCTCATTAAACCTGAATGGGATCACTGCAGGGTGTTGTGTTAAAACTTTCTAGTGTGGATAAACACTACAAACCCCTCCGAGGGCTGTGATTATGGAACCCTGCTCTCGTTATGTCTTTGTAAAGGATGACTTGAATTGTGCTGCCATATGGTCTCAGTCAGACTCAAGCACATCCTTTAGCAGTGTGTAGCAGTGATGCACGGATCATATGCCTTGTCTCTTCCTGTCTCTCAGCAGACTTGCTTAAAATGGTCTTGATTTATTTGCTCATGAGAGAGTGAGATTGTTTTGCTTGACCCAAACATCTGGATGATTGAGACCCCTTGAGACTGTGGTCTGAGGTTTTATTTCACATGCTTTGCCTGGGACACAGGTTCACCAGGGTTCTGACCTGTACAAATACAGCTGAATTTGTTTTTGGACCTTTAAAGCTTTAGTAAAATGTGCACCATATGATGGATGATGGATGGTACATGACAATATCATTGCTTTAGTGTGTCTAGAGTTCATCTTGAGATTTGTGACTGTGACCAAAGGAAACTGCGATATAAAATAAAATGGTTGTCTGTATAAATTCAAAAGATCATGTGTAAAATTAAACGATGGAACGGGATCATCATGAGGTGAAAATTCTATAATATTTCTGGCCACTTTCTCAATACAGTGATGTCAGATCTACTGAACTGCTAAAACGTTCTGATTTTACTTGAAAGATGACAAATCTTCTTTCATCCGCCTCACTGTGAAATCCCATTTTGCAAAGCATGTTAGGTCACCAAAAGATCAAGAGGTTTTATTTTTACATAATGGTCTTTCCGTGTCACTTTGTTCCCATTTTAAAAAGCCCTGATGGGTTCCCTAAATATCTGGCAGGCCAAATTGTCTTGATGTACAGAAGCTTCTGTCAAACTGCGCTTTTATACATTTCCTAGAAAGTGTAGTTTTGACTGAGTGTCATGTTGAATTAGGCTCAGCAGCCATGATGTGGTACAGTGCGTATTGTACCTCACGGCTGGGTCTCCCTCATGACGCTGGGCTTGACTCCCTGATTTAACTCCATAGTTTTTCAGCTACTTCTACAGAAACCTGTTTGTCCTTTTTGTTGAAATGAATGGAGGAGCTAAAAAGGAACTTGCTGTTCAAGTTCTTTGTGTACAGAAGTGTAACATATCAGACTGACAGAGAGAGGAAGAGTGTGCATTAATACAAAACAAAATCAAAATCTAGACTAAAGTCCTTAATTGGAAGATCACAGGAAATCTTACTCACTTGGTGCATCATATACATCATTTGTGCTGATCATTTTATTTCTTGATTTCGTGCCAGCTGCCTGGCACAAAACAACTCAGAGTATGAGTCTAAAAGTGAGTCAGAAATGCTTTAGCTGAATGAGCTAGTGATAGTCATGAATGTTTCCTTTTTTCGCTCATAGAAATGTGTCTGTGACAGGAAACTCAGGCCTGCTATTATAGTGCAATTATATTTCCTAGATTGATCTACAAGAAGTTCTACCATATATGTTTTTCTATAAATTCTCAATATTACAAGAAATCCTCTTTAATGTGATATTCTTCTTTTTTTCCTTTAGCATTAAGCCCTTGGATTTCCACTTTCTCCCACCCTGGTGTACGAGATTACTCCCAACTCACTCTTGATCTGACCAGGAATGAGCTGATAGTAGGAGCAAGGTAATAATTCTTGTACTTCCTGTGTGCACTGAATACTCTTCAATAGCTTATAAGAGGGTATGCCAAAGATTTCTGGCTGAAATCAATCTATATAGAACCTCTTTTTTTTAAGAGCAGTTATTCCCTTCATAGACTTTATGTTTTTATAAAAGCCATATCTGAATTACTCTTAACATTTATCCTTTGTAAGATTGCATTCATCATTTAACCTTTATTTTGTCTCTGACTGTTCTGCAGAAACTACCTCTTTCGACTGAGCTTAAGCAATGTTTCACTTATACAGGTAAGCATAAGGAGATACACCAAAGCTATGACTTTTCTTCTTGCATTTTGGATTCTGAGGGTTGTTCATCTGCTAGACTCACCTTGACTTAAGAGAAAACATTGCCCAAGAGAGAGGCTGATTAGTCCTCCCCAATTCCATTTCAAGCTTTTGCAATGTCAGGCATGGTTGTGTTATGGCTGGATGAAGGTGCGGGTTTGGTCATGCCTCTGTTTCACTAAAGCCATATCCCATAGTCTGTATTGCATCAAACAAGTGAAATCCCCTGGGCATCATTTTCATTACTGTGCTTTTATTTTCCACTGTAATATGCCTAGCTCTAAAAGACACCTGAATTTATCTGAGATCATAGCAGTTCTTCTCCTCGTCCTTTTTCGGCATTCTGTACAGCAACATGATTGCTGTATGTATTCCGTCGCTAAAGCATCCTAAATGAAAACCTTAGCTGCAATTTCATTTTGTTCCATTTCACCCCAGCCTGAATCACCCTGTCCAATTCCTGTGAGTGATCCAAAGTTGGGAATAGGACAGATCTTTCTTCATTTAAACTAACTGGAGCATCACAAGCAGTGCCAGGGTCCAAATCAATGAGGAGAGATGGCGCCAGCAGATGAAGGGGAATGTCTGTGTCTGTCAGAGAAAGGGAGATTGTGGGATTGTGGCAGGCGGCTCTGTCTTTCTGAACTTTACAGCTTGTAACATTTCAACTAAAAGCAAACACCTAGTGAGAGCAGGATATTTTTATTTCATTTCTGCACTGACACTTTCACTCAGATCTGTGAGATGCAATTTTTCTTGTTATATAGTCATTCATTCATTCTTGTCATTTACTTGGGTGCATTTTTCTTCACTTCACATTTTTCTTCACTTCACTCACACGGCCTGTCCTACATGTGTCCTCCAGTGTTTCTTCCCCATCTCCAGGATGATATCAGTCTGTCCCTTCCTCTATATGCCTCACATCATTAGCATTATTGTGCTTGTGTGTGTGTGTGTATGTGGGTATGCATTTGTGTGTGTGCGTGTGTGTGTGTGTGTGCGTGCCAGAAGTAGAAAGGGCCTGAGCAGGAGCCAGCTCATTTCAGAAATGCATGTCCTAGTGCCAAACATGCAGGCTTTGGCAGGAGGCCTGCAGGGCCAAAGCAGAGTCTTTTCCACTTTCCACAAGCTGGATGAGGTGAGAAGTGTTAGTGCCTTCCCTCTGAATTCATGCCCAAGCTATTGAGAGAGCTGACCCCGCCAGAATGCTTGCTAATAAGTAAAAAAGTATGGCAAGGGAGATGGCCAGGGCCAAGAAACTCACCCACACAAATCAGCATTTTTAAGTGTTTTCAATGAGCTTTTGTTGCTTTATGCATATGCATTAAGAATCTGTGAGCTTTGGCCTCTAATTAAATCAGGAAGCAGTGCAATCATTAGTATCACTATAACTCTCAAAGTATAAGGAATCAGTGTTCAAGATTATTTGAGAAAATGTTTGAGAAAATCATTCCAATAATTAGGCCATATTTAAAATGGTCAAATATTTAGCTTGAAGCTGCCAGGTTTCCGTTACAGCTCAGGTCATCCACATCCATGCAAAAAGTAACAATGTTGTTGGCATGACTGTGTGAAAATGCGTTAAGTTAAAAATCTGCAAATTATGATGTCAATTTCTAGCATTCTGTTATAGAAGGTTAACTTGAGCCAACAGTGCTGGTCCTAACTCCTGGTGCAACCTGAGTGCACTCAGTTGCGTTTATTCCAAGAATAAATGAGCCATCCAGCTAGCGGTCCAAACTGCACCTGCTGTTAAAACCAATTAAACTTTCAGAGTCAAGTTTTCAGCCAGGAATACAGATGCTGAAATGGTCACACCAGAATGTGCTTCAATAACATTTTGTTCATGATTCTGAAAAAGACTAGCACAAAATGTTTCCATATTTTTCTGAAGCCGAGATGGACTCCTACTCACATCGCAAAGTTTCACAGAATAGCCATGCAGTTAACTCATTTTGTGATTAAAAAAAGGGTGGTCACTAACTCCAATGAAAAAAACAAAGATTGCAGGAAATTACATCAGTATAGGAGAACCAAGAGAACTCTCACAGTAGTCGTAATCATCCACACTGATGGCTGGGAAATTCACACTATATCCCCAGGTTCTTTGCGAGATATGAATGTTGCTAAAAATTTCTATCACTTGGATATGAACACACATCAGTGTGCACCTCTTTTCCCTCTACAACTTGGGTGCCAACTTTCGACACATTAGGGCTTTGGGATTCGGAATCAGCTGAGCTTAAGACAATGAAGAATATTCACTTCCTGAGAACCCTCTAGCTGAAAGATATAATCTTCAAACAAAGCAAGATAAGCTACAACGCTTTTATCAACACACTGCCTCTGCTTAAATACACTTTGAAAAGTTGTATTTAACCGTAATTACATTTAAACAAAAATCAGCAAAGTAGTTAATTTAATTCATTACCGGACATTTGACTGAATAATTCCTTACGTCCAAGCAAAATTGAGTCAACATGTTCCATTAGCTGCTTCATTTTTCACCGCGCAGATGGTGTTTGCTTTATTAAATCCTATACTTTGCCTTTGCAGTTTTTTATACAAGTATATGTGAGGATTCGTGTGTGTGTGTGTGTGTGTGTGCGTGCACAATTAATCAGTAGCTGCTCCCATTCAGACAGGACAAAAGAGGCAGGAAGCTTTGATTATGGCGTCACTGTGTAAATCTGGGTTGTCTGGTCATGCTCACTCTGTTTATACAGCTCCTCCTGGGTGCTAGACTATGTTTTCAATGAGTGTTATTACAGTCGGAAAAAAGAAAGTGTGAACCATACATTTTTTCTTCATCCATCCTCTATTGATCCTGTGCTTTAGGGATGCAGGTGTGCAAACATAAAAACTACTTGTGTGTGTGAGTTCTGCCTGTGGCTCGCTGCAAGGAAGAGACGATGACTGTGACACTTCTTACTTTTACTTTGTTTTAATAAAAATGTACCACTAAGACAGGCAAGATTTGATTCAAAAACTTTACCTGTATGTGCTGCAAACTGACACGATTTACTGTATCTCCCATCACAGTTAGGTTGTCAGTTGGAAATGTAAGAATTTACTCTAAAACCTAGATTCCTTGTGACATGCGCTGGAGTGAAATTTTCCCAGAGGCCAAAAAATGGAATTTGTGCCTGTTTTAAGGGGCGTATGTTCAACACTGAATGGATCATATGAAAGTAGACACAGGGTTTTAAGAATTTGTGTTTTATAAGTATTTCTCTCTTTTTTTGCCTTCCAAAGGGCTATATATACTTAGAAAAGTTCCAAAATGGTTTGTTTTTATTATTATTAGTTTTTATATAAATGTTAAATGGTGATATCAAACCATTCCTGCTCTTTAAGATACCCCAAGTGCTTGTCATAAGTATCTGCACAAAATTTGAAGCTGTTACCTTTACCCAATAAAATTCTGTGTAAGGTTATCTGAACAGAGTTAAAAGCATCTCATGCTGAAAACCAACAGTGTCCTGACTCATTTTATATCAGACTTGTGGAAATAAAATAATCCATTTGTTTATACTGGAAATGTCAGATAAGTCCATTTCCATACAGTGTACTGGTATAAAGGGTTAAACAATACGGGGGGGGGAAGAAAAAATCAGAATGGCATATAAATCAACATCTAAACTAAACAAAATAAGATACCATGCATGTTAACTGTGAAAGTAGAGTAATATCACATTTGCAAGAAATCGTTGTGATTGAGGCTTAAACAAAGCTGATTATAATCTGTATTTCACAAGCTGTTTTGCTAATCTGACACAATTTAAATGAAATTCTCAGTAGAGCATACGTGACTGTGTGTGTGTGTGTGTGTGATTGGTTTGTCCCTAAATTTGAACATACAGAATATCCTAGATTGTACCAGCATTGAGCCCATAGCTCTTTTGCCATTAAACTGGATAAACTCAGTACACACAGAGCATTTACTATTGGTTTCTGAGTCACTCGGATAATTTGATTTAATGCCATGTAGAAACAGATTATTTTACAGCTGGCCCTAATTCTTTTTTTGTTGTTTTTTGTTGTTGTTTTTTGTTTTGTATTTTTTACCTTTTCCTACCACCTAATACATCTTCCCTTCTGCCCTTATGCTAAGCATAGCTCTTGTCAGATATTACCAAACACACGCAGAAATGTTTCTGTTTTATCAGATTAAAGATTCATGTTTGTTAGTAGATCAGGGAAATCAATCACAACAGTCACAACTTTCTGAACTGAAAAACAATTTCAGGGATAAAATTTACTTGTCTACTAGTCTTATAGACAGCTCCTGTTATAATTTTGACTTTAATGCAACTTTAAACGTATACATAGCAAAACATGTGAAGTGTGTACTTACTTAATTTTCAGAGATATTGAGGTTGTTAGAACTGACCTGTATTTTGATCATCCCTGGGCTCCCCCTATATTATCAGCTTGACTGTTTATTGTGCTATTCATCATTTGTCAGGATCTGTCTGATATTAGAAAGTTGTTGCTGCTCAGAAATCAGATCTGCCTTACTGCAAGTATTTTTCAGAAAACAAATCTCAAACATTGCCAGCACACAGCTTCAGGGTGATTTTGAGCTCAGGTTACTCTCTGTGTGGAGATCATGTTCTATCTGTATCTATGTATCTGTGTGGGTTTCCACTGAGTTCTACGGTTTCCTCCCACCTTCAAGAACATGCTAGGGGGACTAAATATTCCAAATTGGTGTGAATGAAGGCCTGTTTATGGACTGGAATCCCATTCAGGATCAGGATCAGGCTCCAGATCTACCATGACCCTGCCCAGGATGAAACAGCTACTACAAAATTACTGCAGCACTTTGATTAAATCTACATACATTATCTGAATACTTCATTATCTGAATAAGAGCTATTCTATTCTATTCTACTTTTCTGGTTGTATGTGTAAAATCAAAAGGAACAATCTGTCCTCATTGAGTAATGCGACTGACCCAGTGAGCATCACTTACACACTGTGAGGAGCTTTGGAAAGAAAGGAGCTTTGCTGAAATGTTCCAGCACTGTATGGTGTGGAGGAGGATCTTGGAGGAGAACTTACTTCGATTTGAGCTGTCACAGGCTGTGGTAAAAAAAGAAAAAAAAAAAGAAAAAAGGATGAGATACCGGGCGCTGCTGTCACAAATGAGAGGAATAGAGTTGTGAATGAAGATGATAAAGAGGTGAAAGAAGAGGGTCTGCTCTATGTGAGGAGAGTTGTGTAGAAGATAAGGCCAGAGGACTGGCCAAGCTGGAATGTAAATAGAGAGGACATGCAAGAAGGATTCAAAGCAACTCTGTTAAATCTCCACCACTCTCCTGCACCTAAAGAAGCAACTTTGTTTCATAACTCTGATCTCCCTCCCACCTTCTCATACCTCAAAACTTCTCTATTCAGTGCTGAGTGGTAAACACTTTCATGTCAGGACAACCTGCTCAGGATCTTCAGGAATTATAAGCACATCAGATACATCAAATGGTATATGCTTCAGGAGTGTTGAAAGGTTCCTTTTGAAAGGAATATGCTTTTAAGAGGTAGTCCGAAATTGCAGCCAAGGTTATGATTAAACATTCACAATGCTCTTACAGTAGTGTATCAAGTATGGGTAATCTGATATGGACAGACTTTTAGAGTCCTCTACAGTCGCTTTAATAGGAACACCAGGACCCCTGCTTATTCATGCAATTATCTAATCAGCCGATCATGTGGGAACAGCACAATGCATAAAATCATGCAGATATAGGTCAAGAGCTTCAGTTTTATTCAAATCAAACAGTGGAATGGAGGAAAATGTGATTTCAGTGACTGTGGCAAAACATCCAAACTGGACAGCTGAAGGTTGGGAAAATGTTGCTGGGGTTATTTTTCAATCTTCGTCTCACCAGTTTCTGTGAGCCTGTGCCCACTCTAACCTCTGATTGCTGTTCTTGGCTGACAGGAGTGGAACCCAGTGTAACTTTCTGCTGTTGTAGCTCATCTGTCTCAGGATTTGACATGTTCTCAGACCCTTTTCTGCTCAACACAGTTGTAAAGAGTGGATATTTGAGTTACCATACCCTTTTTGTCAGCACAAACCAGTCTGTCCAACACATTTCTGCCCACAGAACATCCACTTACTATGTCTGTTTTTGTTTTTTATCATGCTGTGCAAACTCCAGAGTCTGATACATGTGAAAATTCCAGAGATCAGCATTTTCTGAAATACTCACACCAGCCCATCTGGTACCAACAACCATGAGATCACACTTTTTAGCCATTCTGATGTTTGATTAGCTAAAGCTCATGATCTGTAGGTTATTGTCAGATTTTTTCTTTTTCGTTTTAGTTTTCAACTTTTCACAATGAGGGTGGAAAATGTTCTGACATGATCCATCTTTCATTTACATCACAGAAACCTGCAATTTTACCAGGGGTGTGTAGACCTTTTATATCCATTGTAAGGTAGTTTAGAAATCAGACTAAGCAATCTTGCTGTGACTGTAGTGGTGAGCGACACTAATGCAAATCAGACGTCATGCCAGCTATTTCCCTGTGCCTTCAAGACCTTATTTTCCTCTTCTTTTGTTGGATTTCCAAATGCTTCTATGAGTCAAATCTGCTGGGTTTGAAGAAGAACAGGTTTGAAGCGTTTCTTCAACACATTCAAAGGTCCATGACAAATCACTGATTTGACACAAGTCAAAAAGGGATTGATAATCAAATGTGCCAAGCTGCAAGCAAAAACAGAGGCTTCTCTTCTAAATCGTGAGGAAATGTAGCAAAGCCAGCCTCCTTTTATTGTCTTTGACAAGCAAGTTACAGCTGCATAGACAGAGGCCACTCTGGGCAAGAGGTGACTGCCCTCCTCAGCAGTTCGCATTTAAAACAGGAAGTCCTACACAGAAGTAAACTGTGACAAAATAGAAAGAATCCATGGGAATCTGGATGGGTTGGATTCTATTCAAGTATTTCAGTCTAATGTAAACTCTGCTTTACCAAATATGGTGTTGTAACAATCAGCATCAGGCTAAAATATGAGAGCATATAGAGTTTTAGTGTGTTGGCTCCCTCTCGCATGCTTTAGAGTGAGAATTTTAGTGTTGTAATGTTTTTAGGATCACACAGGCACTGGTGCGTATTCTATTTATATGTCAGTTGTTCAGGGCACGTCCTGGGCATCCTATCAAAAATGAAAAAGTGTGGCATTAAAAAACGGTGCTTGCTTTGATATTTTTCACCAGCAGTCCAAATTTCTACTGACATCATGATAGTCTGATGAGCTAGGGCTGATTTCATTCAGCCAACTGGTTATTAATGTCCCCCTGCAATTTGCCCAGATTTAATTATTGATGTGGTCTTTGTTGCTGGGTGGGTATAATGTGATCTTCATATGCTGGGAAAAAAGTCAAAGACCATGAGAACAAGAGACACAAGGGGGTGGCCTTTGGACTGAAGTGTTGTATTGTTCTACATGTGTTTCACTAGACAAAGTGATATTTGTGCATGTATACATTTATTTAGTGATCATTAGATTTGAAATTGAACATGTACATATTCAGGCAATGGAAATGTGTAACTATAATAATGCAAGCACCATTGCTCACTAGGTTAGCAGTTAACTAAGGCAGTTATGCTTACTAATTAGTCAATCACTCCTAGCCACAGTCTCACCATGGTTTAGCCATGCTGTGCGTTTAACCCTGCAATACAGTGCTGTCACACTGTTACAGCCGTCATGTGGAGGTGTGGACATAGGCTTTGACCAAACTCTCTTTTTCTCTACTTGTCATTTTTTCTAACTTCAAAAGCTTTTTGCAGCACAACAGTGAAGCTTCAAATAATTGCCCATTTCCTCTTTCAATCTTCACATTCACACACTCGTACAGCTCACACAGTTCAGCACAATATGCAGTCCCCTCATTCAGCGCTACTCAAAGGGTATGCACCTCCACACTACACTGGTCCCATTTTTCAGCACAGTTGTTGGCTGTAGCCAGTGCAGAGGGGTACGCTGGAATGAGGAGAGAGTGTGTGTTTGTGTTAGGGGTGCGGGTGCTAGAATGGGGAAGCGTATGTGTTTTGGGGAGAGATTGGTTTGGGGGGAGGAAGTAGAATGCATATGTGCACCCTGTTGTGTAGGGATCAGGGTTGTAGGACAATGAGGAAAAGGAATTGGCAGTCCTGTCACATCCAGCAGGGTGGTGCTCAGTACAGGGGAACCGGCTGGCTCAATGGAGAACTGTGTTAAAGGACGAAATGAGGCGGGATCGAGGAGGTCCTATTGAAGCCTACAGATCTTGGAGGTTCGGTGTTTAATATGGATACTCTGATAGTCTAATGGAAATGGGGCGGAGCTTCCGCACCTTAATCAGGCACAGCACAAAAGGAGGGACAGTTAAGAAAAAGGAAGCACAGCTGAGGAAAGATGAGAATGAAATTAGTTCATTTTTTGGTATTAAAATTGAAATTAACAACCAGATATGGAGTCAGGCAGTTGGAACACTGATGTGTAAAATTAATTCTTATTCACAAACTGTTCTGTAATTACATGCTTGATGGAGAGTCAGCAGTCAAGTGAAAGACAAAAAAGCTTTTAAAGAAGCCACGTTACTTTAGTTTAGAGGTGAATATGCCTTGTTTGTAAGTAGCAGGTGTTACAAAACACCAATAAGACATTGCCAGTGTGCTGGAGTAGGCTCCTGTTTGTAATATTCATGCATCATAATTAGTTGTCACACCTGATATTAGTCATGCACAACAGATACAACTGCCTTTTCAGCAGAATTAGACTCTATGTGGAAACATATAATTCCCAGCTGCTGAGTATGTTTACAATGTTAATGTTAACATTAGACCAGTGTTTCTGGGTTTGAAAAAAATGTTGAAGAAATGTAGGCTGGGACTGCACACACACACACACACACACACCCCACACACTCCTATATGACTGTGGCTTTTTTTTTTTTAAATAAGTGAGATGAAATTGCCGAAATGCATTGGAGAGTGCCGTGCTATTACACTCATTATCGTCTCCACGGCTGCCATTTTAACTGTTATGACTTTGATCTCTAATACTGACTTCAGTTTTCCCCTGTTCCTTAAAGACTTACTGCTGCTCAAGGGATTCCATCAGTGTAAAATTTGCTATTTTAGCAATTTAATCTGTTATTTACTAAACTAAAATTTGTTTTATGCAGCAAAGAAAATGAATGTGCAACAAATCAGAGTGTTGCTCAAGAAATTAACTACAGAGTAACTACAGAGTATTTAATTACCAATATTTCATAGTGAGTAGGAAGGTAATTATGTAATTACAGGTGTGCGTTCTTGGTCTACATTACTTTGTCAGTTTTTCTATGAAATGCAACGCTTGTCAGGGGCAATTTGCTATTCAGACATTTCATCCTCTCCTTAGTGAAAAGCCAGCATTGCTGCTTCACTGCCAGGTGGATGGTTGCTCTCCTAGGGTGGCAAAGTCCCAGGCACCCCATTGTGGCCCTCACCAAACATGGCAGACAGTGCGCCTTTCACAGACCCACTTCTCAGAATGTGCTTTGGGAATGGCAGTGGAGGGCTGGCTTTGTTTCAACGTGGTGAAAAGAGGGGGGCTGCCATGGTTAAGGTCAGGGTTAAGCTGACGGACTTCTCTACAAATGGCTTCAAAGACAAGATGCTAATGACCCCAACTATGACTCACCACAAAGGCATTTCTCACAAACAACCCCCACTCGGATCCTAGCATACTCTCTCTCTATCTCTCTCTCTCACTTCGTTGAAAAAATACAGCTTTTCAATTTTTCTAAGTGGTGGGGGTTTTGTTTGGTATGATGTCACATCATCATTATCATATCTTGGTGAGTGAGAGCCAGCATACTAGGGAAGAGTTGAAAATCATGAGTGACAGTCTCATTCAAAACATTTGAGCCATGATGCTATTGCTGAATGAAGGCTGATGAGGCATACAGAGCCTTTTGTTTTTTGTCGTAGTTTTACTACTTTCCAATTTGGTTCATGTGTCAGTGCCTATGTTACACTAAACAAATCACACTTAAATATCGGTTCATTACTGCTTCAAATTGCTTAATCGATTACCCTTTATCTTCTGAAGCACAGAGCTTTGTATGGAGAAAAGGGAAAGGTGTTATGAATGTAATTTTAGGAAGCCAGAACAGTTCATTTAGTCCAGGTGGTGTGCACTTTACGCAGCAGAGAATGGAAAACAGGATGGAAAAGAAAGCAAGAGTTTCTTGCATTGTCTCTGCTCTCTGCCATTCTTTTTTCACTCTCGCACACACTGGGCTGAGCAGAGGACTATTTTTAGGTGAGACAGACTGGAATGAGAGCTGTTAGTCAGAGGGTTGTGGTAGAAGATGTAGCTCTGATTTTGTTTAAAGATGAGGGGAAAAAAAATATTCACAGTATATACCCTATCTATCTATCTATCTATCTATCTATCTATCTATCTATCTATCTATCTATCTATCTATCTATCTATCTATCTATCTATCTATCTATCTATCTATCTATCTATCTATCAAGATAGATAGACAGACAGACAGATAGATATTGCATGTTCTGCTGCTCTAAACTATTTCAATTTGTCTCTATAATTGAATACTGGACCAGCTGCTACAAAA
Organism: Hemibagrus wyckioides; assembly: GCF_019097595.1. NCBI lineage: Eukaryota > Metazoa > Chordata > Actinopteri > Siluriformes > Bagridae > Hemibagrus > Hemibagrus wyckioides. The sequence goes on from NC_080715.1 coordinate 21,222,917, forward strand.
GGGTGTAATTGGGCCAAGGAAAATGGAGACACCAAAGCTAGTGAAAGGAAGGGAGACTAGATTTCTCTGCCTGAAATAAATAAGCAAGGCAAAGGCATTTACATGCAAATTTTATCTGGCTTTCTAACTGTTTCCTTCCCTCACCCTTTTAAGCCACTGCCCCACTTATTTAGCTGTTTACAGAATAAACAAGCATCAATAAGGTTAATGTCGTTTAAGGCATCAGGCTAAATGCAATATTGCTGTGCACAGTTGTGTAATGCGCCTCGAGCTGAACGTCTGCTGGCTGGTAGCGAATGCCGCAAGTCACTTTTCAACATGTATTTTGGTTTCCTAGGCAACAGAATGGGGCCCAGACGAAGACACCAGGAGGTCCTGTCAAAGCAAAGGGAAGACGGAGGTAACTTTGAACCCCCGGTTTTACTACTGAATAGTAACATTTCTTTCAAAATGCCAGCATCTCATTGGACAGAGGAAAGAGAATAGGTTTGCCTTGTAGGAGGACACAGTGCAAAGCACATTTACCCGGTGTTTTCTAAAGCACAAATCTCCAGTTAGTGAATAATGTGTTGTGAATAATAAATAATTTATGGCACATCACTGCTTATATGCAGCTTTAATATGCTGATTGAAACCCAGCATTTACCAGGTGCTTATGATGGCTCTTTTTAGCATTCCAGCATGCCAGACAAGGTCTCCCTGTGGTGCTGATAAGAAACACTGTGATCAGGCTGTCTTAGGGGATTGATTACTGTGCCATTTTTATCTTAGAAGACCAAACATAATCTTATTTGCAAAATCTGAACATCAGGTCTGACCTTAGTTCATTTTGGGTTTTAGAATTTCTGTACAGGATTCATGCACTGAAAGTTTTTATATTTCATAAGTTTAATTCAAAAGAGATCTTTAGATAGTTGCAAATACAAAATGGGATGACCTGGCCTTTTCAGTTTGGAAGTGTTTATAGCAAGTCTCTTGAGTTCCTAACAACTCAGACCTCCTCTCTTCTAGCACTGAGCTGCCAGTCGCTTACTCTATAATTGAGGAACTATAGAAAAACACGGCAGCGGCTATCATCTAAAGTGGAGAACACAAACTGCTGTCTGGTTCCCCATGCTAATATATGCCATGCACTTTTCACACCAAGACACTTCATCCCTTTATGCTTGAAAAAATGTGGATTCTTAACCAAACTCAGAGGATGCTGAATGTCCCGAATGTCTGATGTAGTGGCACTTGATTAACTGATAATTATAGCATGACTTCAGGTCAGCTGTAGATGGTTTGTGGCATTTAAGGGAACAGCACTGCTGTAATATACTGACAGTGTTCATTTTTTCTTCAGGTGGAGTGTCAGAATTACATTCGAGTACTTCTGGTTAACAAGACAGAGGTGATGACATGTGGCACTAACGCTTTCCAGCCTCTGTGCATCACCAGAGAAGTAAGTGACAATAGTATTTACTCATCAGTTAGAGTTTTTTTTAGGAATTAGAGCACATTTAATTGAGTTTTTCTTCCCAACTGTCTCAGGTGGGGAATATGAGCAGGATATTGGAACGGGTGAATGGCGTGGCACGCTGCCCTTATGACCCTCGCCATAACTCTACGGCAGTTGTGACAGACAGCGGAGAGCTTTACGCTGCCACAGTCATCGACTTCTCTGGCCGGGACCCAGTCATATACCGCAGCCTGGGAAACATGCCTCCTCTGAGGACCGCCCAGTACAACTCCAAATGGCTCAACGGTAGGAGAAACACAATGTCTTGTTTAAATAGTGTAATGTTTTACATTCACCTAGCACCTGTTTGATTAGTAAATGTAAAAAAAAAAATTGTGTCAAACAATTTTAGTATCTCCACATGATGAATCTGTGGTGAATCTCATGTCTCTGGTGTCTTCACATGTTATTTACTTGAATCGAGGCAGGTGTTAAAGCTTACTTATAGAGCAGCAAGCAGTTTTTGCCTCAGGTGGAACAGATCAGCTCTCTGCCAGGCAGTGGTATAATTATTCCTCACAGTAGGAAGAGGGTGAAATTGCTGCCGCAATGCTCCACTCTACCAGAGACACCCACCTAACTCCGCTGTGGGAGATTTGAAGTGAGGGGCTGCAGAGGAGAAAAAGGTAGAGAGAGATAGAGTTAATACGCACACACATGCACATTTTTTCCCCATCCGACACACGAAAGCACAAAGACTCAATTCTGTGCCTCAGTGTGAAGAATAATCTGTCAGACTTATGTTGCTGTGCTCCTCGTGACCAAATTCAGCTCTCAGCATATCCCACCTGTAAAAAATAGCACTTACTCACCAAGCCAGTGGGATGTGAAGATAACCCTCTGAATGTGAAGTGTGAATTAAAATCTCATTTCCATTCATAAGCCTGTTCCTGAGGGGGTCAGGAAAGAATGTCACAGACCTCTGGGGTCTTGATTCACCTGGCCTGTTGTTGCGCTCGGCACCTACGTATAAGGTGCTGACTGACTACATTTTAATAATGAAGTGAATTGGAACGGAACTGGAATAAGCCCTGGGTTTTGGCTCCAAACTCTCTTATGAGAAGTTTGTCAGTGCTACTGGAGAAGCTGCAAGTCTGGCATGATCTCAAATACAAGTGCATACGCACACTCAGACACACACACACAAACACACACTAGAATCCTGATGGAACTGATCTGTTTACTTTCATTCTGCAAGTAGAAAAAGACTGTTTGTCATATTCACGCCCACATATAACTGTACAGTCATGCACATGCATACAAACATGTGTACACTTACACAACACGAACAGTCTGGCCTACCTCTCAGTCACAGAAAAATCTGCTTGTTGGAAGTACATACTGAAATATTTGCAGCAATGCAAAACTGCCTAACTTAATTATTACATGTAGATGATGAATAATAATATTTTAAGCAAGATGAAAAAATATATTAAAAGGTTCATGTAGTATGTACTTACTCAACATCCAGAAAGCTCTACTATTAGTTTATTATTATTCAGTCAAATCCAGCCTCACACTACACACATGGAGAAAAGCTCTTTCTTTTTTATTTCTTTCATTGTCAGTGTATAATGTTCCTGACTGTTGTAGGTTCAAAAGCTTCCAGTTTATTTACAGATTGACCCTGATGTTTATAGTGACCCACTCCGCACCTCTTAACTCATTAGTATACAGTTGTAGAATAGCTGTGATTTATATTCTCACTATTCAGTGTCATTCAGAAGAGGATGGGTTCACTTTCGAGACTGTCAAAGTTTCTTCCTCATGTTAGATCAGTGAATTTTTCCTTGTTTTTCCTTCATTTTTTTAACCTATTTTGTGTTTGAAAGGTAAAGCATAAAATCGTAAAACTGTAAAAATAGACATGGTAAAATGGCAGGTATAAGCTTATTATTATGGCGATATTGTGGTGAGTGTCTTTGGCAATATAAATAATGATGGAAGTAGAGCAGGTAGCTTTGCTGTCTCACAGCTCCAGGGTTTCATTTGTAAACATGGGTTCTTGTCTTTGTAGACTTTTGAGTGTTCTCCCTCTGTCCACATGGGTTTACTCTGTAGTCTCTGGTATCATCGAATTTGCCATAAACATGCCCATAGGTGGACTGCTTATGATTAATGACCCCTAAGTGTTAATGAGTATGCAAATGGATTTTTGTAACTGTCCCCACCGTACACTATGCTGCATAGTGTTCATCAGAATACATTCTCTTTCTCTTAGAGCCTCAGTTCATCTCAGCCTATGATATTGGACTCTTCACCTTCTTCTTCCTGAGGGAGAATGCAGTAGAGCATGACTGTGGGAAGACCGTGTACTCTCGTGTGGCACGCGTCTGTAAGAATGACATCGGTGGCCGCTTCCTGCTCGAGGATACATGGACCACTTTCACCAAAGCTCGACTGAACTGCTCCCGCTCTGGAGAGATCCCCTTCTACTACAACGAACTCCAGAGCACTTTCTACCTACCTGAGCAGGATCTCATCTACGGCATATTTACTACCAATGTGTGAGTGCACTCTAAAGCCAAAGTGTCTAGTTAATGTGTTTAAGCAGTGTTTACATTTGCACTGTTTTGCACATACATTATTTATCCTGTGATGGCAAGAAAAAAAGAAAAAGGTAAATGTGTTTAGTAATGTGTAAGAGATAATGCATAAGAGATTATATGGCCATTTACTTGTGTTTAAGCATATGCTTCAATCAGCTTTAACTTTACACCAAATGACCGAGCAGCTGCTCTTTCTCTTTTATCATTGTTGTGCAGAAAGCTCAGGTTTTAATAAAGGTTCAAAATAGATGGTGAAATAAGGGGAAAAGTTTGTTTCCTCTGTTTGCAGGCAGATCTGTTGTGTCCTCTTTAAAATCGTCCGTAATCAGGAACTCTGAAGGCTAAAGGCTGTACACTGTACATTTGCTGAATCATAGGAAAAGTGAAAAGGCTCTTACGTTAAAAAGTGCTATGCTCTCTCTCTCTCTCTCTCTCTCTCTCTCTCTCTCTGTCACACACACACACACGCGCACACACACACACACACTCCTGTAGTGATGGGATTTAGTAATGAAATCATAAGAGCAGTGTCTCCATCTGTCTGCAGTAAATTGAACACCTCCAGCATGGACCTCTGGAATCTCAGGTTGTAAGAGCAGGACAGAGGGTGAGAAAATGTGTGAGAGAGAAAATGTGGATTTGCAAGTAGTAGTTCTACCAGTCGGTAAAGACTGAGTTGGCAAGGCTAGCCCGTTTTCACTGTGAATTAGTGCCTAAAGGTCTGTAAGCACTATAGCCCCTCATAATGAACTCACTGTGTTTATAGCTCTGCCACTCGCAGGACTAAGCTGCACTTTGTCAGTGCATTTCTACACAGCTATAAACAGTGCTAATCATACAGCAGCACTGAACCCAAGCACTAAAATACACTTTACTTTATCTTCTCATTTTGCCCCATGTGATTACCTATACTGCAGTGCTTCATCACACAAAATGACTTCATCATTTTATTTCTCGGGACATAAGCTGAATCAAGAAGCCTTTCTGGGGCAGGATGCCTTGTCCATAAGAAGACATTAAACAATGCTCTTTTGGCTTTTTATAAACATTTCCAACAACATTTGCATTTGTATATTCTTTTAAAATAGGTTTTTTTTTAAAAAAAAAATCCAAATTAAAGCCAGAGATTTTTGAGACACTTTTGAGCAGACAGACAATCAGTATGTAATCTGAGCCAGGAATTGGCACAATTTCCATCATGTAGTTTAATGTGGTAGAAGTTACAGACATACAGACCATTAGCACTCTTTGTAAGAGTCAGTAATAGCACTACGAATGCAGAGGTCAGTTGTGCAGCGATGACTACAAAAGTACTAAGTGCATGCAGGAATGCTGCGTTTACATTGGGCTCGGTTGAATTTTAAATGCGCAACCAAAACATTTTCCGTCAACGACTGTCAAATTAGCGTGTGCTGTATTTGGGCTGTGTTGGATTTATAGTGGTTAGAGTGGAAATTTCAGATCATATCAAATAACAATAAAAAAATCCTCTTTATTCCACTGTCCAGACCACAATGCATTTTCAAAAAGATTCATTTTTATTTCAGTATTAGTGTGATGTATATTGAATGCATATATTTTAATTGGCTTTTAAAGCATATTTAGAGATATGAAATGAGAATGGAGCCATTGTGCTAATCTTCACTCAGTTTTGTCACACATACTTGTCATGCTTATGTGGTGACTTGGAGAAATTCTGACTTCCTCCCTCAAGAAAGTGACTTTGACCAGTGCTGTAACTCAAAGATTATTATGCAGTAAAAAAAAAAAATTCCGACTAATCCTGCCTCATGCTTCAGAAGATTGCTGACTGGGCTTTTGCATTCATGATGAGGTTGGAATCCCAGACATAATGTATTTTTTCCATATTTTTTTAAAAATATGGAGATTCTGCTACATCCGGAGTATACTGTATACTCTGATGTCTTCATTTGACCCTGTGCTATGGCCAGTGTTGTGACAGTGATTTTAGAATAAAAATTACAGTGCTAAAAACTCTATACCTGGACAACCTGGATAGCTCTTAGGAGTGTGTAGCAGTCAGAGATGCTTTAGATAATCATCTGCTCTCACAGTAAGGTGGAATCACCCTGATATGCTATGTGTTAGACTAAGAATGTGTGGGACCATGTCTCTTTATGCCATCTGACTGTCTGGTTGTGACACATGGGCACAGGATACAACTTATAGGCACATTATATTCAGGTGGGATCCATGCCCTTTTTAGAAACAGTTATATATGAGATAAATTGCTTTCTCCACTTCCACCATACTGGATAGAGTTCAGATTAAAAAACTCTCTCTCTCTCTCTCTCTAAAAAAAAAAAAAACTGTTATAGGACGTTCAACAATGCTGATAGGACAATGTTCTGTGGACATAGGCGACAAAAGTTGTACTTTTTGGAGAAATTGCTCAGCACTATATTTGGCACTGTACCCCATCAAAACTGTGAAGCATGGCAGAAACTTTAGCAAAAGGTTATTGCTCCTAAACGGTGTTCTACCAGTTCTTAACAATGGTTCACACACTTTTTTTTTAGCCTGGATTGTGAGTGATAAATGAATGAGTTCTGTAAAGTTAAATTGTTATTTTAAGCATTATTTGTAGCTATGTATAACAATATTGTTTTATTGTTGTTTAGTTCCAAGCATATCACATTGCAGCTGTGTTTAAGGCTCTTTCACACATGGATAAATTTGGGAACGTTTTCTGAAGGTTAATCAGGAGTTCTGACTCATTGAGACGCAGGCCCACCCTCAATGTTAAATCAATGAAGTGGGGCAGTTAAAATAATCCTCTCTGCTCTCTGAACTGTTACTTATTCCTTCCAGTTGCCTGCTATTATTCCACTAATGATTAAAGAGGGCTGATTAACAGCAGTTTCCTGCTAGGGGGACTTTATGAACACGATAAGTTTTATATAGCAAAGAGCCAAAGCTGAGGCAGCATATTTCTGTTGGTCATTTTTTATGCTACTGCTAAGGCAAAAAAAAGGCCATTCTCATCCATCAGTATGTTCATGCTGCCTCGATGAAAGCATCAAAGAAAAAGAGCAGCTTGATGAAAGCATAGTTGTTTTGCTGTCATGTCAAAACCTGCTTGGAGTAGGGCACCTCAGAGGAAGTTAGCTTCTCTCTCTTTTTTTTAGCTTACTCCTGGCTAATCTGCTTAACAGCCCATATTTCGTCACTGCCCAATTTAATGGACGTAAAGGATCTCACTGTCTTTTGCTAGTCGTTTGAGCTGCACTGTCAAACCTTCTTTCTCCTGCTGGCAATGCCCTTCCTCTCATACTTTCCTTCTCAGCATGTGGCCCCTGTCGTAGAGCTGTACCCTAAGTCCTCTGATGCAGGTTCTATTGGTTCTTTTCCAGACTCAATAACCACAGCCCAATTCAGGCCCCACAGTCTGGCAGGGCTAGATTCCCTGCTGGAGCTCAGCCGTAGAGACCATCTGTCCACTGCTCTGCTGCTAGCACCCTAGTTATTGCAGCTCATTTGTCAGTGGTCTCTGCAGCCCATGCTTGTTTTGAGTCAGCTCAAAACACGCATTTACTCTCCTGGATATTTTCTGCTTTCTTAAGATACCATTTGGCTTTGAATCTGCCTGCTTTTCAAAGCAACATAAATTAATTTTGTTTCATTTTTTTAACGACAGTCTTCCATTTTATACTTTTTTATACTCAAAGACATGGCTGCCATATACTGACTAAAAAATACTGACGAATATGGTCATTTTCAGATAGTCATTTTGCCCATCTTAATTATTTGTCTGCAGAGGAATTGATTGCATGGATAACCAAATAGCAGTGGGCAGAGGTTTACACAGGTGTCAGCGGCATTTACGTAACAGTGGCAATGTGCATCAGCAGTAATTTCACAGTGTGAGCGCCTGTGTATTCTTCTCAGTGTGTGTCAGCAACTGAAACGGATTTAGCTTTATGCGACTTCATTATATTCTCACATGGAAATCTTAGCTGAAACTCCATTTCAAAACTGTTGTTAGTAGCAGGAGAGAAGCCTAAAGGCTTAGATATACACTGCTGGAACTTTAGACTAAAATCTAAAATCCTTCATCCAGCAAGACACACAGCTGAAAGATCATATGGGATATAAATCATTCTTCAACTAATTGTTATATTGCCTTGATTTTTAACTCCTTTCTTTACCTTTGCTTATTTCTTTAGTTTTGTTCTCTTTCTCACACTCTCTTCGTATCTTTCTATCGAATTTACAGGAACAGTATAGCCGCATCAGCAGTTTGTGCGTACAACCTTAGTGCCATCACACGTGCGTTTAATGGGCCGTTCCGCTCCCAGGAGAACCCACGATCCACCTGGCTGCCAACTCTTAACCCTATCCCCAACTTCCAGGTATACCACTCACCTTGATTCTATTTATTGTCTAGTCTCTGACCGCCTTTAATCTATATCCACAGCTGTGAAGCTATACTGGTTTCATATTATATTGCCAATTGGGAATACTATTTTGCATGAACATTTGGTTATGTGATATTGTTGTGTTATTTTAGTAACATTCTGCTTAGTTGGTATGTCTCTAAAGATTTGCAGTCATCCAGATCATTTTTTTAAACGACTAATCAAGAAAAGTGAACATATTAAAGTGAGCATCTGTACCCTGACATACTACAATGATATGGCATTTTATTCAAAACTCTCACAGTATAACACTCCTAGCACTGGTGCATTCAAATATAGGAGATGCATATAATATTTATTACTCTTATTTACTATGAATTGTTACAGTGTGGTACCATCGAGGATGAGGGGCCTAACGAGGGCCTAACAGAACGCAGCCTGCAGGATGCCCAGCGACTCTACCTCATGAATGACGTGGTACAGCCTGTATCTGTCAACCCGCTGGTGTGGCAGGATAATGTACGCTTCTCCAAGCTAGTGGTGGACATTGTGCAAGGCCAGGACACCCTACACCACGTCATGTACATTGGCACAGGTGAGCAAACGTGCAGGCCAGGAAAGCTGAATGAGTCCGTATTATAAATACAAATTTACTTCAGACATTGTTATAACCTACCAGCAGTATTTACATAATTTATGACCTAAAATCTGATTTCATTCTCTCCTTTATTATGTATTAGAATATGGGACCATTCTGAAGGCTCTGGCAACCACCAATAAGAGTCTACAAGGCTGTTATTTGGAGGAGATGCAGCTCCACCCACCCGGTGTAAAGGAGCCAATACTGAGTCTCCAGATTCTCCATGGTGACAGGACTCTCTTTGTGGGTCTGAATGACAGAGTGCTAAAAATTCCCCTGGCTCGATGCTCCAGCTATAAAACAGAACAGTAAGCATAATTGTAATATCCAAACCTTTAGAAATGTGCCAGACAAAAACAGGAAAATTTCTTTCTGTATAAAGCTGTGTGTATTCAGTCTACCCCATTCATTCTGTCCTTAGGGACATTAAATCCTTTGGCTCAGTTTCACAGACGCATGGCATGGGCTCATACTCCTTCCCCTGTAGGATAATCAGGTAGACCAAATAATTGGGACTGAAATCTGTCCTTCCCGATGACTTAAGCAGAGTAAGGATTCCCATAGCTCCCAGAGGTTATCAGAGATTTCGATCAGTCCGGGTCCGCTGCCTATCCAAGGTAGGGACCGGAGTCAAGCTCCATTTGGCTGAGGGTTGCAAAAGATGGTTTGTCAGCTGTGTGCCGTATTGCTGAAGGTGAAAAAGAAAGAGTAGCTGTAGAAGTGCTTCCAACGCAGACAAACATGCTGAGAGAGAGATATCTAACAGAGAACAAACAAACAACAAACGTGCATCTTAAGAGGACAGGGGGTTATTGTGGTGTTGCAGAAGAGCAAGGGCAGAGAAAAAGTGCAAGTAGTTATGCCGGTTTGAAACCCAGCAGGAAAGTATAATCACATTGGTTCAAGGGCAAATCTGACAGAACCGACTAGCACAGGTTTGATATGATATGCTTTGATATGATGTATACTTGCCGTAATATATACTTGCCATAATAATGATTACTCTTATTAGAAGAAGAAGAAGATGAAAATGTCATTATCTTGTCATTTTATTTTTTATTTAATAATAGTAATTTAATATTTCTGTCTACTTTTTAACTATTCCTGTGAGATAATTTTCTATGCCTTTATCAAGCATGTACTGTATATTCTATATTCCTTCATGTGAACATCTCTTTCAAATGTCAGGGCTGAAATCCTTTACAACAATCTGTATTACCTTCTAATGAGGACAACCAAAACACTCTTAATAGCACTTCAGTGTATGGATTAACACAGGCTCTACTGATATATGCATGCAGCTGAAAGTCTTTCAAGCTTTCCTCTTGTCTTTGTAGAAGTGTTTATTAGTGACTTAATGCAAAATGTTCATGTCGGCAGTGGCTTTGGTCTGTGTAATTACATTTGACCTTTAAGCACTCCACTTTCTGCTAACACCTCTTGCCCTAGTCTCACGCCTGTCCAGTAAGAAACTAATTTAATCCACTTGGGCTGCTGTTTGGCCGGAAAACAATGCCAGCACAGCCACTCTGCCACATCAATCCACTTCAGCAAGCGTTAGCAAGGGTGAGAGAGGGTGATTGCGTCTTAGGGAGAAATGGATGTGGAGGTTGATGCAGTAATGGCTGAGGTATGGGAGCAGTACCCTCCTGAATGACGAGCTCTGCTCGCCTACAGTCTCTGGCCAACAGCACAGAACAAAGCAGCAGTGTTGGTGCAGGTGGAATAAAGCAATTTATAGCATTTAGACGACGGTGGCAGTCGATCAAGTGCGCAGAATTGAATCATGGCAGCAGACAAATTAGCCTACTGCTTTGCTCATGAAAAGAAAGTTTTAAGAAGCTGCATTCTGTAAATATTAAGTATCTAGTGTGAAATAGTTCAGGTTTATACTGTTAGTATTGCTATTTAATGTATGTGGTAAGAATATACAAGTTCATGAACCCAGTGAAAGAAGGAAAAAAACAGTTCATACTCACTCTTTAAGTCACTCTTAAAGAGCAGAACATAGCATCATAAACCACATGTTTTGCTTGGTAAACCACAAATGGTTTTTACAGTTTTCCCTTGGGTTTCCCATTACCACAGATGTGGCCAGCTTTTTTCAGCTTGTTAAAGATATGCCATGGTCCTCTGGCCACAAAAATACTTAAGGCATCAAGCATGTGGAATCTTTCATCTTACAGCACTATGATGTATCTCAGCAGAGAACATAGCAACACAAGGCAAGTTTTAATAATGCAACTAAACACCTAATCCATGAGGAAACAAAGTTGAGTTCAGGTCTTGGTCTGTGTTAAAGTATTGTCTAAGCAACTCTACCTAGAGGAATTTGTAAAGTACTTCCTATTAATTGATATATGCGACTATGGCTCTTTTACCTGTGGCTGTTGAGAAGGTCAGACTGAGACCTGCATGAGTGGAGCTTTGTTGTGGGGCTCTGAGGGGCACCCTGGCCGAGAAGATTTATGATTTGTTGTTCCTGCCAGCTTGTCAGCAGGGTGCTAAGGAATACAGTGGTTAAGGGCTCACATCAGTACAGCCTATTGGAGCACTCAGCCCAGCACTGTAGGGAGTCTAACAGCAGGAGAAGAGAGAGAAGGAGGGGAAAGAAAGTAATCAGAAAGTGAAGGTATTTATTACTACTGGAGAATGTTTGGCTTTTAACGGAGTCTCCTTTTGCAGACTTTCAATATTGAAGCCATTTCTCTTTCATGTGCTCTCTCAGCATTTATTCAGTCAGGCAATATGTCTCAAACCCTTTGCCCTCAAGTTCTGACAAACTCCAACAGTGATAACTCATTAAAAGTGCTAACTGAGCCTTCATACAGCTATCTCACTTAGGTTTATGGGACCAGCAAGGAGCCGTCCATTCTCCAAACAGCTTTTAAAGTCCAGGAACTGGATGAATGTGCAGAGTTTGATGGCTTTTCTCAGTCAGTTCACTACTAATTAAGAGAAGAACTGAAAGAAAACCTGTCACTGGTTACAGATATTGTTCTTGTGCCCTCTAACCTTTAGACTAACATATAAAGACAAAGCGTGCAAAAATTCCTTTCAGTGACTTGTGTAGAAATAGCATCACTGAGGCTGTTTTAATGCTTAAAACTTTGTGTTGTTTATGCAGAACATCAAACCATAGCACTGTGTGCTGTGTCTAAAGGTTTGCTTTTCCCCAATCTGTTCAAAGTGGCAAATCTGACCAGCTGTCATATTTATGGTCATGAGGGCAGGTTTGATGTTAAAGGGACAGTGATGGCTATTTGCCTCCAATCTTTCGTTTTAAAAGGCCTATAAAAAAGGACAGTATTTTATAGCCCTCCTCATCTCTTTAAAACATCCATTAAGCTTGCAGGGAATAGAGGAGATTTACTGCATTCCATCAGTCGTCATGCCACATTGTTTTATGTGTTAGTTTATTTTCGCCTTGTATACTGTTTAAAATTTAACAAGCCATGTGGCTTTGCTCATGATGTATTGATCTATCAGCAAGCCAACACACTACATGAATGTAGTTTGAGCCACTTGGAGATGTCACTCGAAGCACCTCATGCCTGACTCAGGTACAAATACATCAAATACATGATAGCTGTTTTTGCTGAACTGCTATTTATGATGCAGTAACGAGACATTGCTCAGCACTAACTAATGTTCATGGCCTGCTGTTTTTAAAACAGCTGAGCTATCAGTATGACTATGCAGTTTTTTTTGTTTGTTTTTACAGTAGCAGCATTTTTTCCCAAAGTTGAGACAAAACATTTTTATTTCACCCTGTGTGTGTTGAAACTCCCTTTCCCAAATCTGAATTGCAGGTGGAAACATGCATTTCACAGTCTGGGCCTTTGATTTCTCTCAGGGAGTCAGTTGGCAGATGGCTGAGCCAGGCCATGGCCTGCAAGTGCTCTAAGCTGCTTGTGTGTCCATTGGCCATCCATGAACCGGCCCTCCAGTTCAAACTGTCAGATCAGCATTCCCCTTGAGCTGCTGCATTTTTGCAGTCTTAAGAGCTTACATGGTTCGCTTGTGCTCAGAGGCACTGGTTCATGGGAGTGGATTTCTCCTCTGTAATTAATAAGACAGGCACCAACTTCTCGCTTAAATGGGTTTTGCTTGCAGGTTAGCGCCCTGTGGGCTTGTCTGTCTACCTTTAGTAACTGGGGGTAATTGAGCCTTCTGCACCACATAGCCATCATTATTCCCTTTCTTCCCTAAGATGTCCTTAATTGACAAGAACAGTGTTATTTAATTATGCCTTACACATGTTAGTGCAACTGCCTGCCAACACAGAATGCAGGGTGAGGCAGGAAGGTGAACAGATAAACTCATGTGTCTTTGATTAAAATAAGTATGAGAACTGGTAGACCTTTCGTCCATCATATAGCTTGATTTAGACAGTTTCTGCATCTACCTTCATATGTAAATATATGATAAAGTTATCTTCTTCATCTCAAGATGATTTTGTAGGATTTATAGTTCATTCAAGAGGAACAACTACAAAAGTCAAAAACAGAGACATTTGCAGTATTAGCAAGTATTGGCAAACTGTAGAAGGAGACAGAAATTATTCACAGAGATTCTGGACCTTCAAGCAGCTGTGTTTGTACTCCAGTCAGACTTCTTTCTTCTCTGGCATTCATTCTTAAACACTGTTTATTTTCCCCAAAATTGGAGCAATAGCCACTCATTGCAAACAAAACAATCTGCTTGTGCCAAAAATAAGAGCCTTTCAGGCTAATGGTTCAGCTGGGGCACGGTATTTGCTCTCGGGTTTACTGCTGTGCTGCCCTGCATTCCTGCAACCTATTTGTGTCTCATGGCTTAAGTTCATTAGTGAGTTTAGATTTAATCACACCTCATTAGGCAGCTGCTTTTTCACCAGATTAGATATTTTATCTCGGTTTCAGAGTGTGATAGGTTCATATGAAGCCTTACTGCCCTCTCTGTACACCTGAGATGTCAGAGGTGTCGGAATATTCAGGACTGATTGTTCAACTGATTGTTTAGTTACAGTGACTGGATGAAATTGTGTGTTTATGTTTGTTTATCTAATGCCTCTCTCTCTCTCTCTCTCTCTCTCTCTCTGTTTTCCAGGATGTGTTTGGGTGCCAGAGACCCATATTGTGGTTGGGACAGAAAGCAGAAACGCTGCACCACAATTGAGGATAGCTCTAACATGAGCCAGTGGTTTCAGAACATCACCGCATGCCCAGTAAGAGTTGAACACCTGCCTCTGCATGAAGGGTGACTCACCACATGATTGAATTGGCCTCAGCTTCCAAAGTTGCCCATTCATAGTCATTTGTGAGCAAGAGTCTGTGAACAGAGACTGCTTCTGGCTATGGTGGAGCTGGCTGAAGAAAGCACTTCCACTATCCTGTGCTCTCCTTTCACATTTTTTCCTTTACCTTTTTCCAGCTGTGGAACCAAACCATAGATGGTGCCTATGGGCCCTGGACTCCATGGCAGCCTTGCAGCCACGATGACGGTGATGGCACCAGTGCTTGTCTTTGTCGTTCTAGGGGATGTGACAGTCCTCCTCCCCTGTGTGGGGGAAAAATGTGTGAGGGTCCTACCATTGAAGTGGCCAATTGCTCAAGGTAACTGCAGTTTCAGTTCACTGCTAAAGCACACTCCAGCCTCAGCATATGCTGAGCATTTAATTCTTTTCTGATATTGAATTTAATATGCACAGTCATACCAAAGAATCACCCTTTAAAAGTGTTTGATGATTTGTACACGCAGGCACCATGCTATGCATAAGAGTAGCTAAGTCAAAGTTATGCAAGATTAAATGCAAGGTGACAAAATTAAATAGTGTTTGCCCAGGAAGTGGCAATTAATTTCTGAGAAGTGCTACACAGGAGCAAGGCACTTAAGCAAATTAAGGGAATGCATTTGCACATTGAAACGTACTCCTTATCAAAGCAGAACTCTTCTTCTTTCCCTGTGGCACATTAGAAACTAACATTCTGGAGAAAAAACACATTTTGTCTTTGGTTTCTCTCAGGAATGGTGGCTGGACTCCCTGGTCATCATGGGGTCAGTGCAGCACCAGCTGCGAGATTGGCTTCGAGGTGCGTCAGAGATCCTGTAACAACCCCTCACCCAGACACGGTGGCCGGGTGTGTGTGGGCCAAGCCAGAGAGCAGAGGTGAGAGATAGAGAAAGTAGAGTGCTCTTACAGACTACACTACATACACATCTCCTTTCAGACAGTGAATACAGTGAGGCTGGAGGACACTGATAAAATTAAAGTTTTTTTCATGTTGCACACCTGATTTCACGACACCTAAATTACTCAGTATGATGTAACTGTCTCTCTCACATCATATGAATCTTCAGATTTCAGTATTTGGTTTCCTTTGATGTTGAAGTGCTGAGCAATGTGTTTCTGGAATAAGGGCACAGTGTGCGAGTGTGTCTGGATGTGATTAAGGCAACCCACCTTCATCTTCCTTTCCAGATTTTGCAATGAGAAGGTTTCCTGCCCTCAGCCTGTTTTCTGGTCATCGTGGTCACCCTGGTCTAAGTGCAGTGCTGAGTGTGGGGGAGGAGTGCACTCTCGCTCCAGGAACTGTGAGAATGGAAACAGCTGTCCAGGCTGCGCACTGGTACATAGCTCTCTCTCTCTCTTACACACTCTCTTCCTCTCTCTTCCTGTCTTGACTAGGGCAGCTGGGATTCAGTTTTCTGAAAGTCTGTCTATCCATGATAACCAAGAAGCTCTTCGAAGGGGGAAGAACTAAGTCCCTTAGCACACTGAGTGGAAATCCAGCTGCACATTCACTAACAAAACACATTTCCCTAGACATATTTTAACGCCGGACTGAAATTGCGAAATGTACCTGCAGTCCATGATGAGCAAACCAAATACAGAGTGCCATGATAAACTCTGCAGCTACTGAACAAATAGATTATTTAATCATGTGGTTGAGACATTCACTTCACAGTTGCCCCTCATTTACAGTGTGAGAGGGGTTTTTTTTTTTATCTGTCTCTGTGTGTATGCATGTGTGTGTGTTTGTGTGTGTGTGTGTGAATTCTCAGACTGAAGAGCTACTATAGCTGCAATTAATTTAATCCAGATGTAATTTACTTTATTAAAAATCAAATCAGGTTTGCTCACAACTTGCTGAAACACCTCCCCAGAGTGTGTGGTAGCGAGCCGTCACGTTGTAACAGTTTTCACACATGACTCAGCACCGCTGAGCCACGGTATCTCTAATTATGCTTAATGATTGTCCACAGGGGGGCATGACAAATGAACTGAATGTTTCACACTTTAAACACTGCTCACATCCCTGTCCCTTTCTCATTCTGTAGGAATACCAGGCCTGTAATCTGGAGTCGTGTCCTGAGGTGAGGCGAAACACTCCTTGGACGCCATGGGTGCCAGTAAACATAACCCAAGGCGGTGCACGCCAGGAGCAGAGGGTGCGCTACATTTGCCGGGCACAACTGGCAGATCCGCATGAACTCCAGCTGGGTAAAAGGAAGGTGGAGACGCGCTTCTGTCCCAACGATGGCACCGTCTCCTGTGACACAGACTGTGAGTGCTGAAGTCACGCACAATTCTCGCTCCTATATTACACACTTCAGCAAACTAAGCCCTCAAGAAGTGGGAAATAAGTAGCTTGCTGCCATGCTGTTTTTAAGATTTAAGACTCCAGAGAACAGATTGCTTATTGAAACCCTACTCTAAGTAATAATGTGCTATTACTCCAGGGATCTACTGTGCTTCATTCCTGTATACATGACTTCATTAAACTAGTGAAGGCTGTGAAAAACAGTAAACCTTACTTCCTGCCTTGAAAGTGCTCACTGCATTAGTCTCTGTCACCAGAGGAGATTTAACAGTAGATCCCCTTAAATGCTTTCTGTCTGCTTGAAGTTGCTTTGTCTGTATCTTTATCTAGGGATTATGCTGTGTGTGAATGTGAGGCATTTTCTCTACCCAGGTGACAGCTAAGCAACACAGTTCAGTGACCATCCATGTTATGGGTGTCAGCCCACACATCGATTAACTATAAATTCCTGCCAGAAGTCAGGGAGAAGTGGGCCATACTTGACACCATACATTGAGTGCATTAGGGGGAGTGTGGAGCCGTGGTAAAAGGATAGCTCTATGTGTAGGTGGTCGGACAGAGCAGCTTGAGTGTTCTGTCGGAAATGCAGTAAAACACAGCGTGACTAGGTGCCCTAGCCAACCTTGAATTACTAATGAAAAAGGCCAGCACGTTGTGAGCCGTGACATCTATGCTTTAAATTAGAGGGTTAGGTCTTCATCCATTAGGAGTGTAGGAGAGAGAACGAAAGAGTTGATATGTTACATTTTTAATGTTGTGTGGGATCCTCATTATGGCACACTTCTCTTGAACACTACTAAATTTTACAAGGCTTTTTATTTAAGGAATATTTAAGGAATAAGGAGGCCACATTAAAAAAAAAAACATCTAATATCTCTTTATATCATATGGGTGATTGTTTTTTCCTGAACCGGTATAAGAATATAAAACAGGTGGCTTTAAAAAGTCATCTAAATGCAGTCAGTGAATTTAATAAATACATTAAAAACTGTGAACTTATTCATCCAGTCACCTTTAGTAACTGTGACATTCTGGTCAGGGTCAAAAATAAGGGTCAGGTAGATGGGAGGAAACATAACACAAATTCAAAAGCAAAGTGCTTTACTTCTAGAACATCTGACCTTAGACTTCCATGTCCAGAACTATTCCGTTTTCCTTGTCCAGACCCATGGTAAATGCTGTATTTAGAGATTGCTTCATCATCAAGTTTAGCCTTCAAAAAGTAAAATGTGTGTATGTTGCAGCTCTTGTGGATGAGCTGCTCAGGACTCCTGGGGTGAGACTCACAGGCTCAAGCTGGTCATTATGGGAGTCATGGACGACGTGCAGTCAGGAGTGTGCTAAAGGCTATCGCTCCCGAAAACGCAGCTGCACAGGCATGGACGGCAAGAATTCCCCCAATACCTGCAGAGGATCTCCTGTAGAGTATCAGGACTGCAATCCTCAGCCATGTCCTGGTAACACACACACACACACACACACACACACACACACACAGACACAGGACGTCCAAGTGTTTCCTTCATTTCCCTTTTCTATCAGTCAAGTTGGTAAAACAGTTGCTGAGTCCAAGTGTATTAATGAGTTCATTAGCTAATGGATGGCTGAGATGATGACTGTACTGGCTCCAGAGGTCTGTGGTCAAAACCCTTCTTTCTTTGTCAGGGCAAAAAGAATTTCAGAGTTTTCAGGACATTCTATAATTAACAATTCATGATTGTTAATACAGTCAGAGAAACATAAAATAAATCTGTTGTTTCTTGATTACCTGCTTCTCTGATTTACTTTTACACTGTTTATAGATTTTTACATTAGCTGTGTTCAGTCTTGAGAAACATAATTAGAATTGTATTTGGTTCCTCTTTTAATGCAAACAATGTAGAGGGTTTGGTCTGAAAGCTGATGGATATTTTCCCTATCTTATTAACTACAACATGCCAATGCATTCCTCGCTTGTGACAAACAGAGAGATAGAAAAGATGGAAGTCAATAATCAACAAATTGAAGGGCATATTCTACACACCATGTTTGTAATCATTTCACATAATCTTTACCATTTTACCATCTTTCTGTGTTTTCAGCTATTATTTTTAGAGAGCTGCATGGAAATGGAGAACACTGTAGTTAGCAGAAAAAATGACAATGAGAATGAATGTAGGATTAACAGGATTTCCACACTAATAGTTATAAAATGTGTATTAGGGGCATGTTAAGTACTCTCTTTTGAACAGTCGTAATCTGTTTGAAATATAGATGTGCTTTGTGTAAGGAGGTCATAGCTCTGAAAACCCCTTAGAAATCATCAGAAAAAAATGTAAGCAAATGTAAACAAATATAGATATAGCTACATGCAGGCCAGAGGATCTACTGTATCTTTATCTTTTAGATGCAGAGTAGCGGCAGAGATTAAAAGGATTTAGAAAAATGGAGGCAAAATGATGTCTTTATGCAGCTCCCTAGTCAGTCCCCTGTACTGTGTGTACTGTGTGTGCTGTGGACTCGCTGAGGGTTGTCACCTTACAGTCTCTCGCGTCCTGTGTCTCCTCTCTAATGCACTAGAGGAAATCGAGTTTTCCACTGCAGCCAGATAACCCCCCCTGCCCAACACTCCACCTCTTCCCCCCCTCCATCCCATCAAGCTGATGAAACATCAACAGAGGATTCTAGCCGCTTCTGACAGGAGCAGAAATGCCCATAAAGCAACACTTATTGTGGCCAGGTGAAGCCATAGTGCTCTAATGGTGAGGCACAGGTGTGGACAGTGCTGCAGAAAGCTAATGAAGAGTGCTGAGCAGAGAAAGTAGACATGTGTCTCCACTACTGTGCCTGCGTCCTGTCCCCGTTACACCTCATAGTAAATGTTTGTCTGTCAGCAGTGCAATTGTGCAATTCTGATTTCACCCTCTGTTGTGTTTTGTCTTGCTTGTTTTTGTCTGTCTGCTTGTTTTCATGTCCGTTTGTTTGCATCTCTTTGCTCACTCACTGCATCCTGTTTGCGCTGTGTGAATGTCTGCTTATCCACATGTCCTGTTTGTGTCTCCCTGCTTGCCTGATCGTCCTGTACTTGTGTGTGTCGTGTATGTGTGTGTCTGGTCTGTTCAGTGAAAGGTGCCTGGTCTTGCTGGTCGTCATGGTCACAGTGTACGGTGCCCTGCGGTGGCGGGCACTACCAGCGGACGCGCACATGCACAAGCCCCGCGCCCGCCCACGGAGGGGACATCTGCATCGGGCTGCATACAGAGGAGGCTCTGTGCAACACACACACCTGCCAGGGTAAGCCTACCATCAGGACCAGCAACAAAGCAAAACCGATTTATTGCTTAAAATGATAGCCGACCGTGAGCCACAGGTCCTGACAGGTCAGTCAAAATGTAAATTGCCTCCACCTGTATGCACAAGATCAGATACACATTTTTGTGTGTGTTGTTTTTTCAGTCTTCTGTCTATGTCCATCCATTTTATCACCTCAAAGAAGTGCACCATCTGTCAGCTCCATAGAACAATTCCCACTGCTGTGTGCAGATCATTAAAAACATCCTTCAGATACAGAGATATCTTGGGTTTGTGGGTGTGTGTGTGTGTGTGTGTGGATGTGAAATCATGCTCTGCAGTGTTCAACAGCATCTTTCTGTAGAAGCCTCAAATATTTATGAAGTGATCTAATCTTGGAATCATGTGCGAATGCAAGCATTTTCCTAAAAAGAAGATATTCAAAACACCTTTTGGATTTAACAAGCGCCGTTGTACTCCTGCTTTTCGCCCATATTCTATTTCTTTCTTGAAACTCACTTAATATTCCTTGAATGCATTGATGCACTGCAAAATGATTGCATTCCCTGCGGTTAGAAAAGCATGTAAGACTGAACGCCTTGCCAGCCATTATAAATATGGCAAGAATGGAGCATTTTTAAGCTATAAACAGGAAATTAATTGCCTCTATTTTTTATTGTTGCAGAAAATAGGGGTTGCTGGCTCTATAATTTCGATATAGTGATAAATGAATTCACAAGGATATTTCTGACATATCGTGGTTATCAGCTGTGCTTTTAATAACTGTGGATGACTCCACAGTTCCTCAGTTCCTCCATGACACAATGTTAACCCTGTTATAGCCCTATTAGTGTATGTTTTCCTCATTAAAATGCAATAAGTTTCTTATTCTTTTTGTAGACATCAATTAGAAGTATTGATTTTTAAACATGCTGCTGCCTACACATGCTGTGATGCATATTGCACATTATGAAAGTATTGTGGTATGATATGTTTGCCGTATTAAACGCCCCTAATAAAAATGTGAAAAACACATACACAAACACATATGCACACAGATCAATGCAGTATCTGAGTGTCTGTTTTCCTTCTGCCATTCATCTCCTAATATTCTGTCCTGGTGATCACCCAGCCCTACTGCTACAGATTTAAAAAAAAAAAAAAAAAAAAGCCTTGCAGGCTCTCAGTCAACCTCCAATAAGATTGCAGAAGCTGTGCACATATCGTTTTAGCATGGCTTGATTAAAGATGTTTTGGAGGTAAGAGTGAGCGTGGGCCAGGTGTAGAGGCAGCATGTATATTAAAAGACGCAGTCAAGTCCATCACTTCTACTCGTTCCTTATTTCCTCTTACCCTGACTTTGCTAAGCAAACACTTTGTTTGATTGAGGTAAATAAAGAGATGGATGTAGCAATTATCTGCATTGCTCAGCATCGTTATTAAACAAGGAGGCTGCTTTCCATGATGGCTGCAAATATTTCACGTCAACATGCAGCTTAAGATGTAGATTTTAGATGTCACCTCTGAAGCTCTTGTCTCTGTCGCTTGAGTCTTGCTGACTCTGTTTCTGCATGATATAATAGGTGGCTGCTTAGCAGTCCGTCATCTCTGAACCAAAAACAATGAATCTAGAAGCTGATTTGATTTCCCCAGTAAACAAATGCATAGAATGTTATCCTCAACATCTCTCCTAAGCATACTTAGCAACATTTGCAAGTGTTTCCTTTTCTCTTTATAAGGGTATTAGATTTCTGGACTTGCTCCATATAAATAGGTGTAAATGCGTGAACTCTCTAAAAGTATGTGTGTGAATGTTTGTTCATGCAGGTGGCTGGATGGCCTGGACATTGTGGTCTGCGTGTGATGATCTAGGCCTGCAGTCACGTACTCGGGTGTGTGGGAATCAGGGTTCTCCTTGTGTAGGGAACAGCACCCAGTACAGAGACTGCAATGAGATACCCGGTGAGAGTTCACATATACACACATTTGAATGTGTTCAATGTCACCCATACAGTATGTATATATCGAGTATTTTGCGTCCAGTACAACAGATTCGATTCATAAACTTGCCAGCAAATGAATACCTATTTTAATAGTCATATATATTTTTACCTCTATATAACCCATTAAGATAGATTAGCCATAATGTGTTTACTTACACTGCTTCTTCAATCTGGTCAGTGAAAGTGAAAGAGGGATTTATTAGTAGAGAACTGACATTTCCAGCAGGAGTTATCCGAGCAGAATATCAAGTAAATCAGGCGTTGTAATTAATATTAATGTTATGTCACAAGCCAGGCTCACATCTAATTCCACTGCAATTTTGGGGCGAGTGTTTGAAATCATAAGGTCTCATGGACTGTGAGACTTTCAGGCGATTTCACCATAAATTAATCAAGAAAATTTGTGCGTCTCAGTTGGAGCAGTCCCACCCTCACCCCATAGGCATGAATTACACGTCTTGTGCATATCAGAGCTCAGCTGTAAAAGAATAAATGAGGACTGGCATTATAACAGATTTTGCTTGACTTGGCTGTATTTTTAGAATCTCTGAAGCACGTCTAGATTTGACGTCTTCACTCGGATGCTTGCTCTAATCTTATAATCTTTATAATAGGTTTTATATTAGTAATTGAAATTCCCAGATTGAAAAAAAACATAATGCACACTGTCTGTTCATCGCTAAAAC
Organism: Hemibagrus wyckioides; assembly: GCF_019097595.1. Lineage (NCBI taxonomy): Eukaryota > Metazoa > Chordata > Actinopteri > Siluriformes > Bagridae > Hemibagrus > Hemibagrus wyckioides. The sequence continues at coordinate 21,245,531 of NC_080715.1, forward strand.
CTAAATACTCTCCTGCTGTTCTTTATAGCCAAGAAAGGCTTTCATGAGATTCTCTTCTTTATATCGGATTCTCTGCACACAGCACCTGAATGTGGCTCGCTGACTGTCATTGCTCGTCTTTACACTGGCCCAGTTCCAGCAGTGCTGCCTTTCAGAGGAGTGAACAGAGGACAGCAATGATTGGCATTCTGGCAGTATAAGCCAAGATAGAGGAGAGTGTGTGTATGTGTGTGTGTGTGTGTGTGTGTACTTGCATATGTGTATAACTATGTCTCTCATTCTGTCTTCCCAGTGATTTTACCTGCATCTGGCTATGATAAAGACCAGCAGTGTGGGGGTAAGTGAATCAACAATGCCCCCTTGTATAAAACAGACAGAATGTGTTTTCAGGTGCATGTTGGGCTGCATTTGTGCATGTGTGTTCATTGTGCAGTGTGCAAGCAAGCATGTGTGCATGTATGAATGTCTGCTCTGGCAGCCCTGCTCACTCATGCAGCCCTCAGGACGTAATGGAATCTCGCCAGGTGGAACCTCTCTCCTGCCCTCCATCTCCTCGACTCTCAGTAATGTAAATAAGTGGTGTAAGGAGAGTGAGGAAGAGGAGGTAGAATCTACAGGGCCGAACGCGGGCGTTCACACCCCGGCGCTTCGCTGCTCTTGAGCTGAGGCGATTCTCCACACTCTGTGCCCTGCCAGTAAGGCGCACACATTATGATGAAATATACATAAGTTTGGCACACTGGTTCTTTAGAGACCACAGATCCAGGCTACAGTGGGTATCCTGCAATGCCCTTGAGATGCCAACACCATGCCAATTTGGGCTCTCTCCATTTAACAGCTGGAACCAACCACGGGCAGCTCATTACCCAGCATCCCCAATGAGTGGCGCTCTCTCTCGTGTCTCATCGTCCAATTAGAGCACTGCAGCCTGGTCTTCTCTCCTTCATCATGCTCATTCATTATGGCCCTGGCCAGCAATCTGACTGCTTCTTCACACACCTCTGCTAATCAGGAGATTCACTGTGTCTCAGTGCAGCTTGAGTCACTCTGAAACTCTCCAACATCTGCACTGAAATGAACATAGTAATGACATGTGGAGTAGTAATGAGGGAGATGTCACAGTCACAGTTTTTCCTGGTATATCTATTAAGAGTTATTTTTTGCACATAATGGGCAGGCAGAGTGGCAAAAAGCTCTCCCATAGCAGTGGACAGATGATTTCAGAGACAAATAACTTTTTGAATGTCCTTATTCGGTTAACCTTGGCTCATATTTCCCCAGGGTTCACTCTGTTGCATCTGATAGCGACAGGTGTGTCATGTTTCCTGGGAGCAGGACTGTTGTCATTCCTAGTGTATGTCTACTGTCAACGCTTCCACAAACCCTCACAGGAGTCTGCTGTGATCCACCCTACTACCCCTAACCACCTCAGCTACAAGGGCAACACCACGCCAAAGAATGAGAAATACACACCCATGGAATTCAAGGTGAGAGCATCCATCTTCTTATATGTAAAATTCTCCTCTACAATTTAGCCTCAAAGCCTGAAATGTCTCTATTAGCTGGCTGACTGTTCTGAATTTCTGAATAAAGCAAACAGTTAGGGCTATATCAATTTATCAGTGTTATTATTGATCAGTTAAACTGTGTAATAAAGCTTGGCACTGCATCACTTAACTTAGAGTAAAACACATTTACAGCAGAGAAGACAGAACAACTACAATGCACCATGATGTTGCTCTCATGACATACGCTACAGAGCAAAAAATATGTGGACACCTGGCACCCATATGAATGGGGTGAACATCCCACTCTATATTTAATCCCCCTTTGCTGTTATTATAAGCTCCACTGTGTGAAGGCTTTCCACTAGATGTTGGAGCATGGCTGTGGGGATTTGTGATCATTCAGTCACAAGAGCATTAGTGAGATCAGACACTGATGTTGGGTGAGGAGGAGGTCTGGGGTGCAGTCAGTGTTCCAGTTCATCCCAAAGGTGTTTTGAGGCCAGGGCTCTATATAGGACACTCAAGTTCTTCCACTCCAACATTAGCAAACCATGTCATTGTGCACAGGGGTATAGTCATGCTTGAACAGGTTTGGGCCATGAGGTTCCAGTAAAGGGAAATTGCAGTGGTACAGTATGCAAAGACATCCTATACAAGAGTGTGCTTCAAACTTTGAGAGGTATACTATGGGTGTGACAGTCAGGTGTCCACAAAGCTTCGGAAGTACTGTGTCCCTGTTTGATTCATATTTATTATACATGCTTATTATATAACCACCACGTATTCTTTTTCACTCTTTCTATCTGGGTTTCTTGCTGTAGTGCACATTTATGTAATATGTATTGATCTTTCCTGCTCTATCTGAAAATTTCATGCTATTTTGGCATTTTTGCCAATTTGTTTGAAACAGGGTTGAAAATGAACATGGTCTCAAATTACTGATTGATCTAGGAGACGAATTTTTCTCACTTCAACTCACAACTCACTTAGTAAAGCATGTGTATCGTACACTGTTGCACAGTAAAGCTATTTGATTTAATTAGCTTATAGGCATTTAAAATCTTTTTATAGATTTCTTTCCATACATAATATGCATGTGAATTTAATATATCTTGACTTATCACAATCCTGCTTTCAGTTCAGTCTCAAAGTCAATCCCTGAAAGACTCGATTCACAGAATTAAGGCATTAAAAACTTGCTTTCAGTTTGGATTTGCCTCCATGCACACACGGCAAAATGAATTCAGCATCTGAGTGTTTTAGTTAGCAAGACTACTGACAGGTATTTTATTTTGTGTTTATTTCAGATTTGTCTGAATTAAAAAGAAAATATGAGTTTGAAAGGCAGACGAGTCTTATAGTTTGCGAAATGGTGTGTGGATCCAGTACAAATGTACAGAATACCATCTACATTTCATTAGGTTTCTGATTTGGTTCAAGTAAGCTCTTAATCTATATAATATTCTCATGCAGTGACGAATAATCTGATAAATGCCTTGCATTGCAGTTACTGACCTACAGTATTGATTGAAATTCTGCACAGAAATATTTTAGAAATAAATATTTATGGTATTAGTATAAACAAAATAATATTTTAGCATAAAAAAAGATTAATAAAAAAATTAATTGACTAAAATAGTTAATTGCTAATATATGTAAAAAATGTAACACCCAAATAAAGTTGCGTAAAAACTGCAAATGTTACACATGTACTATGTGACTTTCCTCCAAACATTTTAATTAAAATATCAAATTTAACTATATATGGGCAAAAGTCAGGGAATAACAAAGTCATGCTTGTACTCTGCCAGTCCCTTTCAGCACCTTTCTCAACATTAATAAATGGCTTTTTATATCAGCTACTCAGAACTGTCCTTTCAGTTGATCATGTGTACATAATTTAAAAATCATTTGCGTTTAATAGACACATCACAGCTGGATGATTTTATTTTCTTGCATATGGAGGTTTTTATAAACCATTCAATGAAACTGTTGGTAAATAATCTTAACATCCAAATTTCCTAATTATTCTATGAATGTGTTTATAAATGAGGCCTTGAGTCATTTATACACAAGTTGTGCTGCATTTTGGTTTTCAGAACAGTACTGAAATGATTAAAAAAAATGTAGATATTTATTTTCCCTAAATTATATTTAAAATTTCTTAAACAGCTGTTGGTAGGAAGATGATTCTTATCCCAAGATTTTCAGGCCCATTGTTGGACAGTTGGAGTAGATAGTGTGGGCTGGAGGAAAAGGAAGGACAAAAAAAAACAACAGGAAAATGACAAAGGCCTTATTATTTTATTCCACTGTGTGAAGGTCTAAGTTTAGTATTCATTAGACCCAATGGCCTCGCTATCATAAATGTCAGTTTTATGAAGCTTCTCAAGCACTGGGAGGTTTAAATTGACTAGTGTGGTCATTTTAGCCTGTCATATTGTACTTTTTCACCGATAATCAAGCCACATATTTTCTCCTGTGAGTGGGTTTCCAACCATTTTGTACCTTCCCTTGGCAGCATTTCTTTCTAAAAGGAGATATGAGGAAGAAATATGTGGTCATTCTGGACATCGTTTCTTGGTACATTACATTGGCTGGCACATTCTGTGGATGGCAGGAGTGCCATGTTTTTACAACCCAATTATTTGACTATTGTGACAACCTGTTAATGCTGTTAAAGCTTTTTTAGATATTTTAAACATTTATTTTCTAATTACAATAACAAGAATTCTCATGATGTCAATCACGGTGTTGGTTAGAAACATTCAGAAACAGCACCAAACTTTGATGAATAATATTCTTGGTGGTTTGGGATTATCATCTATTATGTGTGAAAAGAGCATCTATAGAGGTCTGATTGCAGAAAGATTCTGGTTGTTTTTTTCTCTCTGCCCGAGGCTCCTTGTTTTGCCCCTTTTCCCAGCTCCTGGCACATGCTCTGTCTTTGTTAATGGGCTCCATTAGACTGTTTAAGCAGCAGCCGGCCGGTGCACTCCCACAGCTGGTTGTGACTGATTGTCGAGCCCATCCAATTAGCCAGACTCGGCTCACTCTCCCCCACCTCCTGTCCTTGCTCTGACACCTGCGTACTCCTTTTGCCACGACTTCCATCGATCTGCTCTGTACCCGCTGCTCACTCTAAGCTCATTATGAGCCTTTGAGGCGAGGACGCAAGTAAGGTGATCTTAGCTGCCCTGGACGTTTTAGACATGTGCTTCTACTCATATCTGTTTGCAGAAAGGAGAATCTGAGGTGCCGGTTAATGACTCTTAATGACAGGTGTGATGATCAACATCCGGTGAGAGACATGCAATAATTAGAATGAAGAATCGAAGGCAGAGACAGGTGAGAAACGAAGTCACAGCTGTTCATCACAAGAGGTGCAGATGTGACTCCTGTTTTATCAGCCATAAATCCAGCCTTCTCCTTGCTGTCACCTGTGACACTGGGATAAGTGCTGGTTTGTGTATATGGTTATAATTGGAGATGTTTGTAAGCAGACAATATCAAGGTCCTACACTCTGACAAACTATGCTGTTTATTTTACATTATATGCATGCAATTGCTGTTGAGAGTTTTGCAGGCAGCCTGGGAGGTTGAGTCATTACAATCACCACTGAGCATTGCGCACTTTTTCTCTCCCAATTACTGAGATGCTGTTGCTTCAGAGCTGTTGACATAAATTACATTTCTCAAGAGCAGACCAGAACGCTCATATTCTGCTTTCATCCATGACCTGCTAGTCTACTGCTTTTGAATTATTCAGCTCCTCAGCTGGGGACATCATTCTGAGGTGCTGTCGATATTTATAGTGCTAGCTAGATTAGACACCCTGTGTTTACACTCATGACCCTGAACTGGCCATTGCTCCTAGATATTAGAGTTCATGTGGACCATCAACACTGAAAAAAAAATTTTTGTCTCAAATATGAGAACAATGATCTTTCACATTGTGTGTCTTTTTTTTCTAACTGAACTTGTCCTTTTTGTCTATCCACTATAGACACTAAACAAGAACAACCTGCTGCCAGATGAAAGAACCAACTTCTTCCCTTCACAAATCCAGCAGACGAATGTCTACACCACCACCTATTACCCAACACCGCTGGGAAAATATGACTATCGACCAGACTCCTCCCCCTCACCCTGCAGAACCTACAACCCCAGCTGAGACACATCTCCCACCCCTTAGCTATATTGCCATGGTGATGGGGAATACTGACAGTCCGGAGCTTTTTCGTAAACTCTTACCATATGCTCCATCCATGCGTTCTTGGCACCTGATGAGCATTGGTGCTCTTCTGGATCATTTCGCATGACTCTTCACACTCCCACCATGGAGGATATGAGCATGTCATATAAATCACAGCTAATTGTGTTTCAGATGGTATTCCTTCCTTGGGAATGTGTACAATTGTGTAGCTACACTGATGTCAATTATTTAAATCTTGAGCTCTGTGAAACTCGAGATATCTTTAATCGTTAACTGAAAAGTTTTTCAGGATAACTGAATGAGGACCTCTATTTAAGCTGACTCCACACTTTCAAATCTAATAAACCTCTTACATGAATTCCAAAATGGGCAGGTTCAACACTTCACAGTGGCAAATATTGCACCACGAAAAGGAGTAAGAAGAAATATGGTTAAAGAAAGGAATGAACAGAACCTGTTAGGTCTGTTGGTATACAGTTCTCACCAAGCTACAGTTGAAGAAGTAATGCACGGTATATAAGGCATGCAGCACTGACATGGACATGATATGATATTACATGGACAACACTGAACCTAACCGGTCCGGATCAGTATGACAACGTCTGCAACCAAGCTACGAAAAAATGCAGAGGATGAAGTCCAATATGCCGCTGTTCAGCAGAGTTTGGAGAAGAAGCAATAGGACTGTAACTGGTGCCGCTGGGTTTTAACACCACTATATGACCCTCCAGTCTCCGCCATGTTGGACCTTGGATCTTATATAAACACATACTTCTGAAGTCTAAATACTTGGTTTGCCTTGACGGTTGTATCAAATACGACAAGCTTGGGCAATATATATATTTTTTTGTTTTAATATGAAACATTATAGAAAAAATTGATAGCTTGGCACTTTTTTTTTAAATATTATTTTAAAGAGGGAATTATTTGACTGTTGTTAAGAAATGAAGTAGATGGATGGATAATAGGGTTTATTTAAATAATTCACACTTTGATGGGATATACTGATTTTGGTCATTTTCTCATATTTAGATGTATTATTTTGTACTCTAGAAAATTAACTATCATTCTCATTATTTTTTAAATGTTGCATTAATTTATACAGCAGTAATTGTAAAGAATTCTACATTAATTTTACTATTAAATATACTGCATTTGTTCTTCAAGCTCTAACAGCAGTGATTCAAATATTTGCTCATTTAATCACATCTATCACATATCACGTTCTAACTGTGCACACATACAGTAAGCGTCTTACAAGGAATGACAAGCTCAACTTTCTGCAGTGTCAGAGGAGATAATGAAGCAGGAATGCGCATTTGTTCATTTTTAATATCTCATTCATTATATCCAGTATCTGATGCACTCTTCAGTTCTACATGAACAAGCGACAATAAAAAGGGAGAAGAACACCGAGATGCTTGTCTGGGTGTGATATTATACAAAATAAGCTCGGTTTGTAAAAGGGGCATTCAAGAACAAAGCTATTTTATTATGCTCGTCAAAGGAATGCTGTCAGTGGTGACCTTTAGTTAATCTAAGCACGAGTGCTTGATTTGTACATAGGCAATGCCCCACTATGACACATAAAAGTTAGTGTAATGTACATGTATATTGTAAAGCTAACCCTTTTTTTTACAAGCCTTATAGTTGTAAAATAGTATGTGCAGCATCCGTGTATATATATATCCAACTCTAGGCACAGTTTGGGGATGGAGCTTGTCAATGAGTCTAGTGCTCCTGCTCTGTGGCAGTCAACCAGAACTCCTCCAAGTCTTTGTAAAATCCAATTTAAAACTTCATTCACATCTATTACGTGACCATGCTGTTTAATTCGGGCTCTAAACTACTAGTTTTGGAGGTTTCCAACATTACTGCTCACTAATTTTATTGTTACAGCTTTAAACTTACCTTCCAACTGTGGTATTGCATCTGATCCAACTGCAAAATATCGCATTTATGAGAATGCACTGCGACTGTGCAGAGATTTAAACTGTTATCCTGCTATACTGATGTCATGAGTCATATTACGAAATGGCTCTATAAAAATCAAGTGTTAATTTGCAGCTGTATAACAAGGCCTGGAGTGCGCTGTGATTTCAATTTACCGCCTACACTATGAGGCTCTGCAGTGTATCACATTCACTAAGGCATGGTGTGTCTATTTCTGTTTAACGAGAACAAATTATTGGTCTCAATAAAATGCATTTTATATATAGGAATATGACACCCATTATCTATTTTGAAATTCTATTATAAATTCTAAAGATGCGATCTTATTATTCCCACTCTGACCTCTGGTGTTTAACAGGCAAGGAGCAAAAGCTGATGAAATGAGACGCTTCATCCCCACGAGGCTCGGTGCCGTTCTATGCAACTGACCCATTGGTACTGTTAGATATGTGATGTAGACTGTAATCACTGCCTTTTAGACACTGTGAATTTTTTGGTACTCTATATTTTTGTATATTGTACATTGTAAATGATAATAAACCATGATGATGACTCAACCTAGCTGCAGTTAACTCATCCTTTTCAGCTCATACATGGGGTAGATTCCGCTCTCTTTCCGACGGTGAAAGAAAAGTGTTTTCATGCTGGCGCAGGATCTGCTTTTGTGTTTCTGTAGCCAGTGTCAGCCTGGGTATCGCACAGTCCCATTTGTTTGTGCTGGGATTTGCTTGGCTGGCTGGCATGAAGGATATCAGACTCCAGTGCTGACAAAACTTGCAGATCTGTCACATTCCCTAAGTGAGAAAGGAGCCCTCTGCAGGAATAAATGGCCGTCAGAATTTGCATCCATCTGTAGTTGGTAGACATCATCCTTAAGACCTTCCGCTTTCACATGGATCTCTTCCATCAGTCTTCATGTATATTACACTGAGCTGTGCAAACCTTAGTTACACTGAGGATAAATCATTTTTTTGATAAACGATTATTGTTGGATCAATGTCATCGTTTCATCTTCGGTAATCCTGGTCAGGGTCATGGAGGAACCAGAGGCTGTCCCAAGAACGCTGGCAGTAAGGCAGGAATACACCCTGGCTCCATGCTCACACACACATTTACTGTAATTTAGTATAGCGAGTTCACAAGAAGAAACTGATGAACCTAGAGGAAATGCATATGGACAAAAGGAGAATATGGGAAAACACTGCATAGGCAAGATTGCCACAATGAGGCAGGATTGAATTGGGAATGCTTGAACTGTGAGGCAGCAATGCTATCCACTGTAGTGTCATGTGCTACTCTTTAAATTATTATTATACAATCCCATTAATGGTTTTAATAGGACTGTATATGGCCACAAAAAGTGGCAGTGATAAAATAACCTGCCCTTTACAGGTGACAATGGTGTTTGTAGGCATTCAAGTACTTTTACTCAGGAAACTGCTTGTGACACTAAGTGAGCAAGCCAATTTTTTCCTCTTTTAGTATTAATGTAGAAATGCTCATTTAGGAAAACAGTCCCTTTAGAAAAACATGACTGAGGTGTTGGGATCATCTTGGGACTTCGGGTTACTCATTTTTCTCTCATTTCCACTGAGGAGAGCGAAAATGAGAATGCAGATCACTCGAGAGAAGATTGAAATCAGACGGGAATTAATCACCATGTCTACTTGCGTGATCTTTCTCAGTTTGTTTTTAATGTGAGACTCTGTAACATCTCTGACTGGGACAGAACTGTTTTTCTAACTGATCAGACTGAAGATATTGTTTTCCCCTGTCTGTGTAGATACAAGGTTAACAAAGACAGACAGCTGCATGAAGGTTTTTGTGAAAGCTGATACCATATTCAGTCAATAGACTCAGCTAAGATTAAAGGCAGCAGAGAGGAGTGATCCCCTGCCGTGTCTTTCTGCAGACAGCTGTGTGGCTGGCTGGTGACTCTGGACCAGGATGCTCAGCTTGCTCCTCTACAATCACTGAGAAATGCTGAAAGTGGGGTTTATTGATGAGCATAACGCTGCATCAATCAGCCACTATCTACTGACAGACTGGCACAGACAGATCACCAGTAGTGTCCTCTCCAGGGGGCAGAACTGGCCTAGTGCCAGTGCAGAGCCATGTCTGAGAGGGAGGAGCAGAGACTCACAGCGATGAAGAGAGGAAGAACAGAGATGGAGGCACTCAGAGAAGACTTGCAGTCGTTCAGTAATGCTGTCACTAGGGGCTGGAGTTTCTTCCAGTTTGATCCCTTGTCAACACAATAGATGTGTTATTATTGCAAAGCCCATTCTGGAACATTCTCCACTGTTGGTTTCTAGGAATTATCATGTGGAGGGCATGCATGTTATATCTACTACCTAAGCTTGCATATGGCCTAAGCTAAAGTAGCCTATTACAAAAATACACTGCTCAGGTATAACATTATGACCCCCTGCCTAATATTGTGTTGGTCCCCCTTTTGCTGCCAAAACAGCCCTGACCCATCACTCACTGTGTATTCTGACACCTTTCTATCAGAACCAGTATTTACTTCTTCAGCAATTTGAGCAACAGTAGCTCATCTGTTAGATCGGATCACACGGGCCAGCCTTCACTCCCCATGTTCATCAGTGAGCCTTGGCTGCCCATGACCCTTTCGCCGGTTCACCACTGTTCATTCCTTCGACCACTTTTGATAGATACTGACCACTGCAGACTGGGAACACTCCAAAATTTACTAGTAAAATATCACAAAAGCATTCAGATTTTTGTATTCTATGAGCATGTGTGTTAATGAATCAGACAGAGTTGGTGTTGATTAATAGGGCAGTAGTGGCTCAGTGGTTAAAGGCTCTGGGTTACTGCTCAGAAGCTCAGGGGTTTAAGCCCCATGACTGCCAGGCTGCCTATGTTGGGCCCTTAACCATATCTGCTACTGTATCGTGACTGATCCTGTACTCTAACCCCAAATTCCTAACAAGCTACAAGAAGTAATAATAACCTATTCATTAATGTGAACCATGAATGCTATACCATGCAATTATCTAGTGAGTAGGTTACAAATCAAGTTATTTGTTTCAATTGCATGCATGAATGTAATGTGAAACTAGAGAAAAATTAGTGAAACTATATTCCATCCATTTATTCCATTCTCTGCACTACATGAGCCACTGAGTTGTGGGGAACCTGGACCCTATACCAAAAGATAGCTCAGGGCAAAAGGGAGGGTACACCCTGGACACCCTGGCAGATATAATTAGAGATGCCAATCAACATACAATCAATGTCTTTGTACTAAATAAACCCTCAAGGCACAGAGAGAACATGCAAACTCCACACACACAGAGCAGAGACAGTAATCAAACCCCCAATCCTGGAGGTATGAGACAAACATGCTAAACACCAGGCCACTATGCCCCCTGCGAAACTATATTGTTTCATATAAACTTTATATTAATGAATCCCAATCAATTTAAAACAATTAATACAACAAAGATTATATGTGCAATTAGGACAAAAGAAATGCTCTTGTGTTACAGGAGGAAGCGTTAATGTGTGTGTACAGTAGCTGACTTACTGCAAAAGTTAAACTGGCAGATGAAGTGCTCTTTAACTGTTTGATGTCATTTTGACATTTACAGCTCTTTGCCTTTTAGGGAGTTATTGACTGTGCCATGAACACCCTTGGTAATTTACAGCTGATTAGCATTTATCAACAAGCTGGCAGGAATTTATAGTTCAGTTTGACTTAGAAAAAACTTAACATGCAGCTTTACTAAAGACTGATAAATGAAACCCATGTGGATGTGTTATAAATTTTCTCCAACTTGTTCACCATTTCCAAACTGTTTCATATTTTTTGAACAGCTGTTCAGATGTTCTGAGCCCTACACAACCTGATTACTTGGTCAATCTTTGTTCATTTTTAATAACATTTCTGTTAGAAGCTCTGCAGATGTCACATACTGTCTTTTTCAAATCAGGTTTGGAGACAGAGACAAGTTTGATTTTCTGTAAACTTTTCCTTGTTTTCAATTGTTGTCTTGTTGCAGGACACAACATGTTCCTTTTATTTTTTTAAACAGGTGGCTTAAGGGGCACAAACTTTGACTCAACTTTAATCTAGCTCTTCTAATACTATCTGATGAGATGTCTGATGCATGACTTTGACCATGGAGGATCAATCATAACAAGTTACAGATACACTGCCACAGGGGCTCTAGTTCATGGTTTGTAGCATGATCTAGCTCCTTTTTGTAATTGCTTTCGATCCTGTCTTCTTGAGTTCTCTCCTAGACTGGATAGGTAATGGAAAGCATCTGATCAGCATTATGCTCTTGCTCGCTTTGTGATGTGTGCAAACAAAACTGATAAGCTTTTGATTTTAAGAGAGAGCAAGAGAGAGAGAGAGAGAGAGAGAGAGAGAGATGGTGAGACACATGTGAGCATATTTAAAAGTCCAGGAGATTATAGAGTTTCATATATCAGCGGCTGAAATGGATTTCATTTAGGAGCCTATTACACTTCTGAGGAAGGGAAATAACAGAGTTGTAATGTAACAGATATCTGGAAATCCCTTTTGTCACACTAACCAGGTTTGATTGCTGTGAAGTAAACTAATTTATGAGGAAGAATCTTTTTCAGGACTGGTATGCAGCCGTGACCTAGCATGAAATAAAAGTATAATCAGCACATGCCTTTTCACATTTCATTTACTGTAGCCATGAATGCAGCTGTGTACTACTATAATGCCTGTTACTAGGCTACACTGTCACATTTTCTAACCTACCTGGTTCTCATTAGTACAACATCTGCAAGCACAGATATTCTATCCTCTATAATTATCGCTATCGCTATAAATTTTCTTGGTATACTACCTGTATATCACTTTACCATTGTATCCTCTTTAAACACAGTAATTGTATTTGAGGAATAAATCACAATGATGTGTGCTGTTTGGTGGAGTGATATGATCGCTGTAACAGAAAACGTACAGCTTTATTCCTGACTGTTATAAAGCTCTGACACTGGAGACTCCTTCCTTCATTAATTGTTACATAAACATGTATTTACACAATGCTTGACACTATCAATGGTATGATACATTTCATTAAAAAAAATCCAACAATGAAAATAACTTTATAACAATTTTTCTCAAGGTCAGTGAAATTGGATGCGCTTGAGCTGAAATAAAATGCGACTGCGTAGTTCTGTCTCATTAGCATGTGTGGAGGAGGGCCAATTCTGTTATTGGCTACGAGTGTATGACAGGGAGAAATGGGTACGAGGCAGTGACTGGGCAGTGATATAGTGGGCTTTTTCCAGCGCTATTCCCATTAATGAAAGCAAGAGGAGGCCAAATGATGTTAAATGACTACACTGTGCAATGAATTTGGAACTAAAAGGCACCTCCATTTATACAGCTTGACCCAGAAAAGAGGGATAAAAATCATCACTTCACAAGAATCTCATTTGGGTCAACCTAAATTATATTTGTTTAGTGAGGTATTGATTTCAAAAGCATTTTATCTTTTATTTAATCCACATCAATATGATGTGGATTGGGTTTTACACCGTGAACTATATAGTGAACTACATACAAGAGAGAAATATAGGAGACTACAAAACAATGCAAGAAAATTATACAGCGGGTTCTTGGACCCTTTCTATGGTCCATCACTCTGCCTTAGCAAAGATGCTCTTGTAATATTTTTATTAACCCAAGGTAAAATGGCACTGACAGTATGCATGCTGAATAAGACATTTTGCATTGCAAAAAAAAAAAAAAAAATGATTAATTGTCAAAACTCTCTGAAAGCTGAAAGGCCAAAGATTTCACTTGGGATCACTTCCTGACATGCTGAGTATAAGAGAGTGCTGACTAAACAAAGTTTAACACTGTTAAAATGATTAATGTTTTTTTTTTAACCCATTCCAAGATCACGACAGAGAACATGCTCACTCATAGCTGCAGTAGCTTTATATATATATATATATATATATATATATATATATATCTCCTCCTTCAACCTGGACATCAAATTTTTGGTTGGTAGTTAAAACTGGAACCTGTTGTACATATTTATTGGTTCCTCCTAACCCCAAATAGCTAGAAGAAATCTAAAATGCAAGCCAAACCAAAGCTTGGGTCTTAGGAGGTTATATATATCAGGACAAGGGTGAGTATACTGTTTGTAATAATGATCCTACTGTAAATCCTCAACTGATTCCTCAGTAGCTGCTGCATTATATGCTGCTGCTGGTTACTGTGAAATGTTTCATCCATATTGCAAAGTGACAAATGCAGTTGAGGTAAAGTATGTCTACTGAGAGAGTGGGTCTACCTTGAGCTGTAAATCACTTTTAACGATATTTGTTTTGATACATAATACTTCTGTTGCAACATGAACTTGATACTCTTCCATCCCACTATACATTCACAGGAAATAAAATCCTTTTGCAACACATACAGTGCTACAAACTTTCCAGAATACCTCAAAGACCTGGCATTAGGAAATCTGCTCAGGGTTGGTCATTTGAAACAATGGCAGGTGGTTTAATACACCAATGCTATTAAAAATGATAAAGTATTAAAAAAATCCTAAGTACCAAGAAATCATGTTGTAGTTTAGCACATTAACTGAAGGAATTAATCTATTTGGGTTTAATAATTCATTTAAAAACCTGGCTGCATTCAGCATGAAAAATCCTGTAGATGTAGTCAAGCTTTAAAATGTTAATATCATTCCATGTAAAGGTTATTAAGCAGCACATGACATGGCTGTAGATCACAACAAAATCCATCTGTACCCATTTTTAATTCTGGCATTGTGTCAGGCACGCAGTGTTTCTGAAGGTGAATTGAATGCTGATCCTCACACTGAATTCCTTGATCCTGAATTAAATCCATTCCAGCTCTGAGGGAGATGATTTTTGGTTTTTATAGTATGCCAGTCAGTCTTTCTCAGGAGTTTGTTTCTTACTGAGCTACAGGTAAATCTGTTCCTGGAGCCATGACAGTCCACCAGAGCCACTTGAACAAAATACTCTTGTTTAAGTGAAAGAACACTCAGTGACAGACTCTTCATCACTCTGCCTCTTCCCTCACAAAGAACACTTTAAACATGGCTAGTCTTGGAAAAACTGACTATGAGGGCCAACCTGTCAGCCCTGTGCTGAAACATAGGTATTTAACATTATTAGATGTGGTCTCTGGAGGGCCATGCTGCAGTGCAAAGAGGCCTGCAAAGATTTATGAGGCTGCTGTAAATTTATCTCGATCTAGTGGAGTGGAGAACAACGGCATTCTTGCCAATGACAAACGCCCACCTGCTTGGCTAAGCCTCTAGTCAATGCTGCACTGACCTGCTTCTCTCCATCTCTTTCCTCAGCTGAATCAACAACAACAGATGTTGGGAGTAAGGGTTTTTTCTTTACACCTGCTTTGTGCTCTTTCTCTGAGTTATCAGCTCTGTTTCCATATGCTTTATGAAGCAGGAAATACAAGAGGTGTTGAAGTAACACAGCTTGTGGTCCATCTGAGTGTCACATTCACAGCAACCCATCCACCTACTCTCACACACACTCAGCTCTGTGAAGCAGAGCCACTGGTCTACATAGGGCAAAATGTGACAACGGGCTACGAATGTTTGACGTCATTGTGGTTGAGGACAGCGTCTACAGCAGCTGCTCTGGCAGAAGTGTATCACAGCTTGGCACCCGGTTTCTATAGGGACAGGTTAATGGAGCCAGTGACTCCTGTCCCTTTGACAGCTCCAGGCTGTGTCTTTCACTATCCTACCACTTTTAGAACCAAACACAGACCAAAGTAGTAACTTCTGACCGGTCAGCTACTAATGCATGCATTCTGAGTCTATCCGAAAACCCATTTCCACTATTTCTACAAGTCTATGTATCACATTTACAAGCGAACAAAACTAGCATACATATTCACCGTCAAACACAAAAGACACAAAGGATCAAAGGAAGCCTTTCTCGTTTGGTCTCTTGCATGGAGAGTAACATGAGCTCGCATCGGATGAGTCAGAGAGGCACTTGCAGGAGGGAAGATACTCCCAGAGCACCAGCACAGTCTATCAACTTAGTGAAACCTTCCAAAATGTAATATGTATTAACTGAAGAGTGCAATGGAGTTGCCATGCAAGACTTACACTACCAACCTTCCACAACAACAAAATTAATGACAAATGAAAGTCTACAGGAATCACCAAATGATCAAGGCCAGTGTTCCTGGTTGTGGCATTTTCATCCATCTGGATCTTATAACCAGTTTAAGTCTCTAAGACATGCTGCTTCGGTTAGGTCATGTCTCCCCATATTACTGTTGCACAACTGAGTCCAAAAACTGATGTCTGATAGACCCCAGATTTGATTTCCGAATGAAGAAAGAGTGAGGATGACTGAAGACTGAGAGTCATTTAGAATGGTGAAGGGCATGAGCACATCATCCGGCTCTCTTTAAGCTCCAGAATGATGGTT
This sequence comes from Hemibagrus wyckioides, assembly GCF_019097595.1. NCBI lineage: Eukaryota > Metazoa > Chordata > Actinopteri > Siluriformes > Bagridae > Hemibagrus > Hemibagrus wyckioides. Next base: position 21,261,683 of record NC_080715.1, read on the forward strand.
AGTGCTCTAGAATGTTCTTTCTTTTATCTGATGAGTGCAAACTGGGTTTTTTTCAGACAACAGAGTCAACACCTAAAATGTGCTAGATTTTGTGAGCATGTTATACTTTGCTGTTACCTAGAATTATTGACATGCTTTGCATAAAATAAACATCACACACAATAATTAAAAATCCATTAGAACTTAGAAAACTCTTTGCTTATGCACAGCATCAGCATATTTGGTGACTAAAGGGACTTGGATAGAAGGTAAAGAAAAAGAAATCCGATACCTGTAGAATATTTAGGTGGATCATTGATGTTGTGAAACTGTCTTGTGGCTGGTGGTTAGGGACTCTTGTGAAGACTGATAGCATCAGATATTGTGCTAAGTACCAGAATATTTTCAGCCCAAAACCTGGTTGTCTCTACCTTGGGTTTCAGACTTGGCCACAGATAATCATTTCAATGATGAGTCTTCATAGAGCCAAATTAACGAGGAAATGGTTATAGAAACACAATATCAGTGTTTTGCAGTGACTAGCTCTGGATTTCAAACTTCCTGAAATGAAGACAAACATCCAGGATGCACAAAGCTAAGAACAGAAATGAGGTTAAAAGTTACGAATGGAGGACCTTCCTTGAAAAGAAATACATTGACATTACATTTTCTCTTAGTGTCCAGAAAAAAGAAACCTGTCACACAGAACTGCCAGGTTGATGCTGGTCCATTATTTAAAAGCTTCTTCACAGTCCCTGGATTTAACACAGAAAAACAACCACATTCATACGCTTCGGATTTGACAGGAAGTGTTTTACAAGATTCACTGATTGAAGCATTAATAAGTGAAATATGTTTCAATGGTACATGTTTGTGTTTAACAGAAGTGGAAGAATTCTCAGACATCCTGCCAATATTCAGGCAAAAATACAAACAGAAAAACAGCGGCAAAATAATTAAGGGGTATACAAATGTCACTCGGACTGACAGTGACCCCAATTTGCATCAGCAGTTGTGTACAGTCTTCGACAATGCAATTCATGTCAGAACAAAGAACAGAACTGGATGTTACCAAATTGCTTGTTGGTGAATGAAAAATCCTGTTTAAATACACAATCTTCTTCTAGACAGTCTGTCGACACTGACATACAAAAGCAACACCACAACATTCAACAAATTACAGCAAGCCATTCTGAAATGCTCCCAGCTTTAGACCTGCGAGGAAATGGATATATATCATGTCAGTAGACTTGAATGAGAATAACACTTCCATACCATCCTACCCTCCATAAAAGTTAGCAGGCCATGTAGCAGTAATATCATGATTTTATTTCTCCCTTTAATACAGTTTTATTATGGTGTGTGTCATATACGTGACCTGCTAAGTTCCTTCTCTGACTTTGAAGAGCACTGATCAGTAGATTCCGTTACCATTAATCACGATTATTTCTTTAAGTCCAGTATTTATCTAATGTGATCCTACTGAGTAAATATTTCAGTGATGTTACTGATACACAGAGGCAGGTGTTACTCAGTGTGTTGGAATATGTAGGCTATTAAAATGTATTTCACTGAGTTCTTTGATAGAGCTGTTTCATCTTAGAAGCACAATCACTGTACATCTGTTTTTCACGCCTCATTGCCAGTTTGAAGAATAAGGCAAACGTACCCACAACTCCATTATTTCTATTTTTTGAGATTCATTACTTAATTCAACTTTAGGAACCTCTTGAACCTTTAGGGTTGTAGTGAATCTGGTTCCTCTCCCAGAAACACTGCCTGTGAGGTGGGAATACACTCTGGATGGGATGCCAGGATGGAAATCCCAGCGCCATGCATACATACACATTCATAACTAGGGGCAATTTAGAATAGCCAATCCACCTACTGGTATGTGTTTGGACAGTGAGAGGAAACTATTGTGAGAGAAATTATTCTGCAACTCAGAATAGAACCAGGAACCTTGAAGCTGTGAGGTGGAAATACTACCTGCTGTGCTTCTGTGCTGCACATCTTTGAGATATTTCATGCCATTTATATAATGTAAATATATCTTTTGGGATTTATCCTTATATAGATATCACAGCTTTTTTAAAAAAAATAATAATAATTACATAAAAGTTCACAATCAATACATGAATACAACAAGTATTATTATTATTATTTATAATAATAAAATTATAATATTATATTATTATTATTATTATTATTATTGAAATAGAGTCATCTGCTCACACGCTTATATAAGAAACATGCCTAGGCAAGGAATACGAGTGAAAAAGATTAGCATTAATCCCTGCCCTATTGGATAGTGCTCAGGACATTGTGCAGAGCACTTCAGCATGCTCACAGTCTCCAGAGCCTCCAACACAATCCTGATGTCACCCCTGATATCTCTACGCTGTAGTGGGTGCAGAAGGTCATGGAGTTCGTACTGGCTCCAGTACAGTGAGCTGACATATCCACCACAAGGTTTCAGTTCAGGGAACTAAGAGTCCTTTTAAGAAATGTGTGAGTAGCCTGTGAGCTTTTATGATGACGTTGTAGATTGCTTTCATTACTATGCACACAGATTAGACAACATTTTCCTCATCAGCCTGAGAAAAACTCTAAACATTTCCTACTGTACACATCACTGGGTCAGTAATATGGAGGAGAAAATGAGGCTTGTTCTTTCAAAATGTGTTTTTAATAAGGTGCTGAAAATCACATACATATACAGAATCTGGAACAAAGACAAGGACAAGAATATCCAGATCCCTAAAATTCCCACTGATTTAACATTAAAATGAACAATAGTACAGGACCACTGGGTGTGTCTGAAATGCTGTTCTTCAGTACAGAGAAGAAAGAAGGGCAAAATTGCACTGGTCACTGCTAATTAAGGCAACCTTTCACAGCGGGTTAACACACAACCCCTTTAATACATAAAAAGACAGAAAATCACATCCAGGCAAAGAGGTGCGCAGCTGTGCCTTCCCATAATCCTCTGTGGCACCATGGGGTGGCACCATTGTGGCATGGGGTGGGTAATTATAAAAAAATAAATTAAATAATAATAAAGAAAAATCAGTCAGAGGATAAAAGACAAAAGTTCTTTCACCCTATGGCTGCTGTTGCCAGCTACAATTTCCTTTCATGACTGTTACAGTAAAGCAGTTCTTCAAGGCCCTGTTTAAACCCCACAAAAAACCAACAGATCCATCAGCTGGGTGCCTCTGAAGATTTTCTGGAGTTAGTTATTGTATCCCTTCTGTAAGACAGGTTGTTTTGGCCTTCTTTGGAGACTTTCTTTAATTTGAAGCCCTGGGACTTACTGAACCAAATTACACCTTATAGAAAGCTACAAAAATCCCCTGAAGTTCTTTCTCACAAGGGCTCAGTGGAAAAGACAGTAAAAAGGCTAGGCAGTGAGTGGACAAACCCGAGCTGAAACCGCTTTAAGCATCAGCTTCACATCACTAATAAGTTACAACAGTATGAAAGGATACATAAATGCTCAATAATGATGGAAAAACATTAACAGGAGTCAGCACTAGGCAAAAACAATCAGAAGTCTTCACACTCCCTTGTTCAATTTTAGCTACAGGTCTGTTTTTCAAATATAGTATCCCTTCTTACATGTATGATGACGACTAAGGTCAAGCACTTAAACAGACAAATAATCCATTACACATGTTTTATAATCTGTAAGTGTTACAAAAAAAAAACAAAAAAAAAACTTCTTCATAATGTTTGCACCAATGACACTAAAACAACAACAATAACAGTGAATGTCTATACAGCTGATGCCTACACTGTGCTTGGAGCATGTGTAAAACAAAAGCTTGATGCTCATGAAGACGATGGCACTTGTGTGAATCTGTTCAGAGACAGAAGCCACATGAGCCAAAGAAAAATCTTCTAGAAACTTCTGGACCTGTCCTCGCACTGAACTACACATAAGGACCCTTCTCCAATCACAGGCTTTGAAAGTGAGAGGCAGTTTTAACCCAAGAGGATGTGAAGGAGAAGCAGGAATCATCATTTGCATAATAATTAAGTATAAAGAGGGAAAATGAGCCGGTAGAGAGTAACACGTAGGCCACTTCATGACGGACGCTGTCAAAGGTCATTTACAGTACGACTTCCTTCACTGCTGATGTCATTCAGAATAAAAGAAAACTACTTAGAAGCCTCTTGACAGCCAGATGATTGAGCATGAATAATGATAAATTGATCTCTAAAGGTCTGGAGGTCTCACTACTGCAGGTCTTGCAGGAAACCACCTCAAACTCCTTTATTAGTATCATGTAATGAATGTGCGTCAAAACATTTCCATTAGTTCAAGTAAAAGAACTTTTAAAATCCCCAAAATCTCAAATAATTAATAAAAAAAAAAACACCTACACTACTACTAAGGTGCTGGCTTCTTTTCTTTCTGACAATGCTAATACAAAGCACTGCCAACTACAAACCGTGTAACTTTCTCATTGAAATGAGAGAGATGATGATGCACTTCCTGTGTTCTTGGTGCAAGTAGGTGTCAACACAGTTTTTTTTCCGATGCTACAAGCTGCTCAGACTGATACGAAGACGTCCAGGTAGAGCCGGTCATAGGATTCCCTAAAGAAAAGAATGAGGAGCAGACTGAAGAGGCAGGAACCTGTGAGACACCAGTTCAACCAGGAAAGCTCTGAAACAGAGAGAGAGAGAGAGAGAGAGAGAGAGAGAGAGAGAGAGAGATGACTGATATAATTGAATGTACTCCATATGAAAGACTTTTCTGTTGTTTTTTTTCTCTGATGAAAGCCCTTTATTCCTTATTTCTTCTTCCAGGGAAATAAAAGAGACACCTAACATAACTGAAACAGCAAAGATAATACAGAAGGCTATTAAAGTCTTGGGCTGAAAGAAAATTCTTTGTGACATCAAAGCATAGGTAGATTCAAGAAAAAGTAATCCTTAAAATAAATAACACTGAACAAATTTCATCAAAGATATAACAAAACATGATCTTTACTGCTTTAAATTTATCCTTTTGGATTTAAAACAAAACTAAAGTTACATTGCCAGCATATTTTATATAAAAAAAAATAAATAAATAAAAAGTAGGGCATTAGCCAGCGGTGATGCACCATGTCGTCTACATGTAGTTGGGGCACAGCTTATTTTATTACCACACTGTCAAAATCCATCTATCAGACACAAACACACTCAGTCTAGTGAGGGATCGCAGAAAAGCTGACCTCATAAATATATAATTTTAGAGGTCAGGTAGTAGGGAGAGGTTTACTGACATGCTATAAATGAGAAACCAGAGAAAACAGCAAAGAGAGGATCAATCTAGTTTGTACCATGGCAGTGCTAGAAGCATGCCTAAGTTTGCATTTATTTGCACTATGTTGCTCTTATAGAATGTTGTTTTTGTGGTACTTTAAGGTGTCCTTGAGTGTTGAGTGAGGCAAAAATGTATTATTATTATTATTGTTATTGTTATTATTATTATTATTATTATTGTTGTTGTTGTCGTTATCATCATTATTGTTGTTGTTATCATCATTATTATTATTATTATTATTATCATCATCATTATTATTATCATTATTATTATTATATCTATATAAACATATATTCTATTCTATTCTATTCTATTCTATTCTATTCTATTCTATTATCATTAATAATAATAAACTTGCACACCTATGACATTGGTTTCTGATCCCCTCATAAAATCTGTTTATTTATCGTTATCATTATATTTGTTCCATTTTAATAGATTTCATAATCTTACGTTGTTTTCCTGAATGTGGAGTTTCGGCACCGAGGTTTGAGTAAAACTCTTTCAACTACGTTTTATATCAAGCACTCCATCGTCGAACCATGAAAATGAATCCTTCTAGAAACTGAGCCGTTATCTTTATTTATTGTGCTGGTCAGGCTTTTCACTTCACACAGGCAGCCACTTCTTCACTGCAGCACAAACTTTATTTCGGTGCTTTCTCGCTGTGAAGAAGTAAATTATATTGTGCAGATTGTCTGTATTGTTCAACAGAACATTTTACAATATAATTACCCCTAGTATCCAATCAAAGTTTATTAGCTCAACAATAAGCTTAGGTTTAAGTCAGTTAGCTTTTAACTTTTATATACTGCAACAAAAAAAACGGCATCTTAGCAAGTTAAAATATCTTGAATTTAGAATTTCCTTTATGGGAGATTACAAGGCACTAAATCTGAGAATATTGAAGCAATTTTAAAACATTTTTACTCATTTCAAGCTTGTTTTATTGGCAGTTCATTAATCTAATTTCTAAAGTACTTATTGCTAGAAAGAAGAAAAATTATCTGGGAAAAGAATACGAAAATTGAAAGCTCATAACTAGGCAAATATGTCTAGAAAAAGGCTTTTTCTTATGTATGGTTTTATGTAAGCTCATCATAGGATATACTGAATAAATATAACTATATTCACTTGCTAAGATGTAGTTTTTTGCAGTGTAACTTCTCCCACTTTACTATATTCTTCCCCTCGCACTTAACCACAACAAATAGCACACAAGAGACCGACATAACAGGCATCCTGCCAAGCAGGTGATTATCACAAATAATACCTAGATACAATCTGGATTATGGTTATTCAGACCCAAAAAAAAAGCTAAATGTGTTTTTGTGGTTTGGGGAAAAAAACGAGCAACTAATATGGAATGTTCCTAACTGTTATTCTTACGTGGAATTATCCGTCACTTACTCCTAATGTAACTCGAGGAACAATGGAACCATTCAGAGGAAAACAGCAGAAAGAAAATTTCAGAAAACTCAAAAGTTTTACTCTTTTGAAGCTGATAATATGCTCACCACAGCTTAGCTGTAGATAACAGCGAGAAGCTAATAGTGAAAATAAAATGACAAGCAGCTTTAAAGGTGTTATATATGCACTCTGTTACTGATAGATGAAGCCTGGGTTGTGAGAGTGGTAATTATGAAAGCGCTCGTAAAGGAATAGTGCACAGTGTAATTGAAAGCTATTAAGTCTTTTATTTAAATATATGAACAAAAACTAAATTAAAAAAGAGGACAGCAGGACTATTGCCAAGCCTCTGCTTTGGCCTTACTGAGAATAAATTACACAGCATCTGCGAAGAGTACGCAAACAGGTCCACACACACAATGCACTGAGTACCTTGCAGTGTCTGCTTCTGCCCTGATAAAGATCTGGGACTAAATATATCACAGAGCAGCTCAAACTCCCAGACCCCTAGGACAAGGGAGAGTGCACCTCTTAATTCAATAGACGAGCAGGTTTTAATTTGACGGCTTTGTGAAACCAGATAACAGGTTGATCAATTGCCCCTGAAGAGTGAGCTGTAATCGATGTTGGAAGGTGAAATCCATGCTGGGTCAGCTGCTGTGCCCATTTTGAGCAAATGATATGATTCGGGTTTGCAGCACAGTCCATATCAGTAAGAGAAAGAGGACAGAGAGACGGTGTGAGCTCCAAGAGGGAGACGAGACAGGCAGAACGGCACAGAGGAGCTCCTCCGCGAACGCCTGCTCATTAATCAGGCCTCACTAGCCGTTCGACAGCGCTGGGTTGTGGTGGCAGGTTAATGGAGTTGTGTTTACCTAGCCGTTTTATCTGAGCCACACGCCTGCCCAGGTCTCATCAATTTAAAACAGAGAAAGGCAACATTAGTGGCAGGATGGTCACAGCGAATGCTAATGAGTTAGCATATCGCCCCACTCACACTCAAGTAATCCAATCAGATGTTCATAGAAACTCAAACAGCCCAGGAGCGGTCAACATCCAGCCCTCCAGCGCTAATGGAAATCGGTACACATAAAAAACGCAACAATTGAACCTTTCTGTCAGGAAAGGCCTCCACCAAGAACAAACAGATCTCTCTCGTTTCTCACTTTCCTCCTAGCAATCACACCGCAGCAATTATTTCCCCACCTGTCACTTACACAGCAGTTAAATTGCTGCTGTTATGTTTTATTCCTTTCCTCTCATCATGTTATACCTGGTGTCAAACGTGCAGAGATTGTTGTTATTAAGGCACCAATTTTGGCTGAGATGTTGCCTCTGGCCAGAGTCTTGGGGGGATTTGACGCACTGACAGGGCCGGAGAAGAGTGACAGTTTGAAAGCCTCCAAGGATAAGGACATGAAAGTGGACACAGGAGACATAAGCCCTCACCACCAACAACTCTGATATGTACCTCTTACTGCTGTAATTATTTCCAATCATCGCCCATTCAGTGCTCAGACTGACAGCTTCTATCCTTTAGGCTTAATGCTTTTAAATGCTGTAGCTCTGCATGTGGCTAATAGCTAGCCTAATTATTAGCAAGCTCAAGTGGTTCTATGTGAGGGAATTGACAAGGAGCTAAATTACACAGCTGCTATATGTTTCCACATTCCTCTACAGACAATAAAATCGCGGTGGTTCTTTCTGTATAAACATGATCACTTCACATGCCACCACTTTCAACTGAGATTCAAAACAGAAGATCTAAACTCTGTATTCTGAATGAGAAGCAGTATTTTTTTTCCCTTAAAACATGTCAGCATGTCTTTATCTTTATACAAAGCTAATGGCTAATAATGCATCCTGCATAACAGAAAAACAGGATGACCTTGCTAACCTGATTTCTTCACAGAGACAGACACTGCAGTGTTTCACTTTGTATTCCACCCACACCGGTGTGCAGAAAACAGTGGAATCAAACGTGCAAATAACTTTTCATCCTTACGTACACTCGCACACCCAAGGTGAGCGAGTAAAAATGGCACATGTCCACATGTCTAAATTTGTGTTTTAATCATATGAGGATGTTGGGAAATTCTCCAGCATTCGCTGGCTGTGTGTGACTCACGCTGGTGACAACAGCAGGAACAGAGGGGTGTGAACTGGAGCAAAACCACCAGGGTAAGGATCAGTATGGGGCTGTAAGTAGTTGACAGGTGGTGTTACAGAGCTTTGGACTTGGACCAAAAGCAAGTACCCAGTGACATGAATGAAGGATTTGAAATCTAGCCTGATGTTCAACGCTCCCTTCTCATCTGTATGAGCGACAAGATGGACGCTACTTTATTAATTACAAAATGGATAAACAGTGTAAGTGAGTAAATCTTCAGGGAAGGTTTAGCAACTTTTCTGCAGAAGTGAAAAGTTACATTTTGTTTAATACTTGAGCACTGTGCCACCTTGATATTTTTAATTTAGAGAACGATGAAGGAGAGGTCCACTAATTCTTATAATAATTATGCTAATCAACAATCTATATAGCGATTTATCAATTTTCTAGCAGAGACTTTCTTATTAATGTTTACTCACCAATTGCTAGCTAGTGTTAACTGAAAATCCATCTAGCACTATAAACAAGCATTAATCCTACATGGAGGGAAAGTGTATATACACATCAAAGTCTGCTTTGTGCGTATATAAGCTCTGAATAAAGTCTGTTCTTTCTGTGAACGTGCTGCCTAACAGTATTTAGAAGAAGAAAAAAAGAGAAATAGTTTGCAGTTTGAGGAAAAGAACCTGCATGAAGATTCTGATGAAACAAGAAGTAATCCATAAGATCCTATAGTATATATACCAGTGGCAAGCCCAGATGAGCCATTAACCCCACCCCCGCTCTCAGCTATAGAATATAGAAACAGTACACATTAAAATGTAAAGATCTGGACTCAATTAGGCCCACAGGTATGGACAGTCACACAGCTTTGTTTGTGATTGATAACAGAATCAGATTAGAAAAGCTGAGCTCTCCTAATCGCACTGATCGTGCTGTAATCTTCTCTGGAGGATCAACAGGAAGGCAAAAGCTGCATGAGGAAATCCATCACCCTGCTTCCTCAAGCTAATCCAACAGGCTCAGTCTCACACACACACACACACACACACACACACAAAAAAATCTATCCAAAGGATCTCATAGCTGGCAGGACTAACAGCACTGTGTGATGGAGTCTGCTTGAAACATGCTGTTTCCTGAACATTGCAATTCACCCGTTATCATCAAACCTCAACAGGTATCAGCAAAAATTAGAAATACACCCAAACACAGTGTGTTGCCAGCATTAATGTATATGCATGAGCATCTGCCATCTGTCGAAAGCCTTTAGGAAGTGAAGGTACTGTCCACAGATGAGGATTTCATGCCACATGGCTTGTTATTGAGGAAGGTGCCTGTGTCTAACTTATGTGAGCAGCCAATTCCAGCAGCAAGGAAAGATGAAACAGAGTTGAGATATATGGCAATCATAGAGCTCTCACTTACCCATCTGCTCACCATGAGGAATATATCACAGAGCGTTTCATCAATATTCAACAGGTAGATTCTATTTACGCATGAGAATCCCTGTCAATCCCTCAGCACATTTTTCATCACCTCACCTGACTGACTTGTCCATGTGCATACCCTCATGCTGGAGGATAATCACCATGCAGGAGACAGAGGCCGGGTGGGAACAAGTTAACTTTTTTTTTTTTTTGGAAATGAATACCAATAGAAGAGCTCTGGGTATTGACCAGTTTCTAATATTGATCCAATACTCGCAAATTTTTGGAAGCAAAACTGTTGTCACATGAAACATTATTAAATGGAGTGATGATGTCATTCTCTAAGACAACTTGCTTCTTGAATTCACATCCAACATCTGTGTCGCATCACTCAACAGCGCACATGGCTGTGACAAAATATGGCAGTCAATATGGCAGAATGGAAAACGTGTAAAATCTGATTGAGATCCCTCATTTCATTTTGGTTTAATCCCTGATATTGAGCACCAGTTGTGGATCAGTATATCCCTCAACAGAAAAATACACAAGGCCAGATGATAAACAACTGGCAGACTGCAGTCCAGATGCAGCCCTAGTAAAGTGCATATGATCAAATCGAACTCCCAGCAAATGTCAGAACCGAATAAAGTATGAAGAAAAATCGGCAGAAGTTAAAATACTTCAGTTTTCTAAACACGAACCAGTTTGACTTCTGCAGCAGATCCTCTGCTGTAGCTTATACAATCACATGCTTTATGTAAATAATTTACCTGAAGGCAACTTACTGAGAAGGAAAAGAATCATCAAAGACTTTCATAGATATTTTTAATTCCTTTACCCTCTCAGGTCTGATTAGAGAAGTGTGTGTGAGATGTATGTGTTTATTCTCTTTTCAGGTTCAAAACAGATGTTTTATATCTCTAGAGTCAAAAGTGGCAAGTTCCAAGTACCAGAAAGTTCCAAGGGGAAAATAAAACCACTTCAAGTCTATAGACACTAATCACTATTGGATGAATTGTAACTGTTGTCACCACTCAGTCATGTTGGGTGCTTTATCCCAGCACACTTGGCCTTTGTTAAATCAGCTCAACTAATTTTATTCATGTGGATTGCCTATTCCTAGCGTGATGGGGGAAAAAAGTCAACAATATCATATCACTTTTCAATCAGTAATCAAACCTTGTAACAGTTACAGGCTATGGCATCAACACTGAGGTCCAGACTGATCATGTTTCTGCGGGAAGTTATTTTCAAGCTTTCTTGCATGTCTTATTAACATAGTGAATTAAGCAGATCTATCAGGAAACTATATAAAAGCAAAGTTAATCCTGTTGTGAGTATAATTTACCTGTGAAGTAGAAGGTGAGAAAGAAAAGGAGCAGGCCTGTGAAGAGATTGCTGAGGAAGGTGACCACACCACAGGTGATGCCCTCTGGAACAGGGTACACTGTCTCAATGAAAAGCTCGAAGAAGATGGGAATGCTGCTGTTGATGAAGATGCCCACCAGGATACAGGAGGTATAAAGTGTGGCTGAGGACACAGGAATTTGTGAAAGGTCAGACCTATTATCATATTGCCCATGCCCAGTATAAACCAGTTTAAAAAAAGACACATTTAAGCATACATGTGCAAAAGCCTTACCTCATTCAAATGTGATATTTAGTATTGCTTATATATACTGTATACTCATTGGACACCTATACATTCATGCAATGAGCCATAAAATCATGCAGGTACAGGTAAAAAGTTTAGCTAATATTAATATCAAACACAAGGATGTGGAAAAAATATTATTTCAGTGACTTTGACAATGGCATGTTTGTTTTTGCCAGACAGACTGGTTAGTGTTTTAGAAGCTGCTAATCTCCTGGGATTTTGATGCACAACAGTCTCTACACAGTCTGAAAACACATAACATCCGATAAGACTACTAAACCTTTCCCTGATTGTCCTCCCATGAAGGTGGGGCTCTTCGGTATTAATCCAAACAAGGGTAGGATATTTTATGAGGCTTAAAATACCAAATATTGTTTAGAAATAAGACAGAATTCATGTACACTGAGCAGTTTGTTGTTTTCATGATATGTTATAGCAGCAGTCGTTAAGCTCTTCTTAACACACACACGCACACAGACGCGCGCACACACACACACACACACACCCTGTCCCCACCCCCATTTGATTGATGAACAACATTTATATAATAGACTGCTCAAAAAAATTAAAGGAACACTTTTTAATCAGAGTATAGCATCAAGTCAATTAAACTCCTGGAATATTGATCTGGTCAGTTAAGTAGCAGAGGGTTGTTAATCAGTTTCGGCTGCTTTGGTGTTAATGAAATTAACAACAGGTACACTAGATGGGCAACAATGAGATGACCCCCAAACCAGGAATGGTTTTACAGGTAGAGGCCACTGACATTTTTCCCTACTCACCTTTCCTGACTGTTTTTCACTAGTTTTGCATTTGGCTAGGGTCAGTGTTACTACTGGTAGTATGAGGCGATACCTGGACTCTACAAAGATTGCACAGGCAGTCCAACTCCTCCAGGATGGCACATCAATACATGCCATTGGCAAAAGGTTTGCTGTGTCTCCCAGCACAGTCTCAAGAGCATGGAGGAGATTCCAGGAGACAGGCAGTTACTCTACGAGAGCTGGACAGTGCCACAGAAGGTCCTTAACCCATCAGAAAGGCCGGTATCTGCTCCTTTGTGCAAGGAGGAACAGGATGAGTACTGCCAAAGCCCTACAAAATGACCTCCAGCAGGCCACTCGTATGAATGTCTCTGACCAAACAATCAGAAACAGATGTCATGAGGGTCCAACGTCCTTTAGTGGGCCCTGTGCTCACTGCCTGGCACCATGGAGCTCGATTGGCATTTGCCATTGAACACCAGAATACACATGTCCACCACTGGCACCCTGTGCTTTTCACAGATGAGAGCAGGTTCACCCTGAGCACGTGACAGAGGTGAAAGGGTCTGGAGAAGCCGTGGAGAACATTATGCTGCCTGTAACATCATTCAGCATGACCAGTTTGGTGGTGGCTGAGTGATGGTGTGGGGAGGCATATCCATGGAGGGACGCACAGACCTCTACAGGTTAGACCATGGCACCCTGACTGCCATTAGGTGTCAGAATGAAATCCTTAGACCCATTGTCCCAATTTTTTCAGGGTGTCTTTTAATTCAGCCCACTGTAGGTTGATCATTTTAATTTCCATCAATTTCCATAATTTCCAACGATGTGGCATCCTTTCATTCCTAACACATTACTTAGTCCATATCAGTATAGATACCCATATTTTTCCAGATATTTTTCCTTAATGAGATCTGATGAAATGATCCTTTCATTTTTTTGAGCAGTGTATAAAACAGCTTCCATGTTTTCAGTCTACTCTATGGGGCGGTTGGGTTATGATAGAGGCAGACCAGTCGTTGAGTAGGGCTGAGAAAGAGACTCAAACTATTATCATCCCTGAGTTTGGCTCTATACTTGTACTTGTACTTGTTGAAATCGCTCCATGTCTAATCAGCAGTCCAGCTATGAGGACTACAAGCCACAAATTGCTAAACCCATGTGACTTCTTACAATAAGCAGTAAATTAGTTATATAATATCATCGGCAGGTGGTGCCATTAGGCGCGTATTTTGAGTTCATTCAAAAAAAAGTTTTCCCTCAACCCCCTGCTTAATACTTTACCCCAACTTAAGAACTACTGCCTTATATTACGGCCCTCAGACATCATATCTGGCATGTGTGCCAGGCAGAGAAAACCCAGTCAGCCCAGATTGGTGCGTCAATATCACTGTGAGAGTGCCCATAAAGAAACAGGTGCCAAGCAAGGGATGATTATGGATGTCCATGTTTAAGCTGGCTGATCTGTGGGGCATATGTTCATATCAGCCCAGCTTTCATGGAGCCCCAGTCCTCGATTCCCTTCACTGAGCTGGATCTAATGAGCTCCTCTGGCTCAGCTCTTTTAGTTCTCCCACTGCAGTTTGCATTCACAGCTGTTTGCCACTTTCACGTCTTCACACTACAAAAAGGTTATATTTGTTTCAGACTACCTTTAGTGGAGGGCAGATGAGTAAGCCTGGTCAAGCAGGTGAGTGTAAACCAAGTGGCTGCCAGTGAGGCTCCAGCCAGCATCAGCACTGCAATCAGCTTCAGCATGCCCCGGATAGAGTCCGCAAACCTGCAAGAGAAACAAGACATAAAATGAGAACAGTTAACACAGACGGTTCATCTTTTTCTCTTTTTTTTGTTTTGGCTCTCAGCAAATACAAAACATCTGGGAGATGTTATATTTGGTAGAAGTGCCAGAGGAGCCCTAGTAAAACTGACTAACAACTTCAAACACACATGAAAGCATCCAGGTCAATGTAGTCAGCATAGACAACATTCTCCCTCCACAAATTTTAATTAGTACCTCTTATCATGTTTAGATACGAGTGTCTCCAGGACATTTCTCTACAAGGTGGAAATCCGGTGAGGAAAAACCTGAAGTCAAATCAGTTATTAAAGACTGATATAAAATCCATCTTGTCAGACTGAAACAGTTCACACTCTACATGGGAGAGCATGGGCATAAAAGTGAGAAAGTGAGAGTTTAATTAGAGGTCTAGTTGATGCTTTGGGAAGTTATTGAACTGCACACTATTACAAAATGCATGATGTAGCGCCATTGTTATGAATAATGTGAAAGCAGAATATATGTGCACTCACTGGCTACTTCAAGTCCTAATCTTCTGCATGATGACACGAAAGCTATCTTGCTGGAAAGGAATGTCTAGAGTAAAATACAACTTCACTCTATGCAATCTGCTACCTGTTCACTGCAGCCTGGACCCAATATTGTTTAGTGTACCTATAAACCGTCATTTTGTGCTCTAAAGGCTTTGAAGGGTTTGGCAGTTTGCTTTTTATATCAGCATTTGTGGAAAGCACTGCATGAATAAGGAAACAGCTTAAAGAATGTTGGGGGGGGGGGACAGTTGCAGAGGAAACATTCATAAATTTTGTCATGTGAAAAATAACAAGTACACTTGATGCATAAGACCAAAACAATTAAGCAAAGAACCATACATTCAAACTCCAGGCATGGTAATTTCTCCTCCTCCTGGTTAATAGAAACAGAAGTTTTAAGTTTAGCTTACCAGTGATTAAACACTCTTCAGGTTGGTAATGGGCCACTGCTTGATGGATGGCATTGGGTGTTTCCTTCTAATAACAGCAGCGTTTGTCCTTATTCAAGCAGTCTTGGGACAATTAATAGTTGCAGGACTGTTCATCAAGTGTCTCAGTGTGCGCTGTGCTGCACTGCACTACCTGCTAATTGTTCATCTGTTCGGATGAATTCTGCCATGTCGGTGAACAAGGACTCTTCTTTGAAAAGGACAGTATCTATTAAAAGCACCTCTGGAGCCGAATCAATTAAAATGTGCGGTCATCACCCCTGGAGCTGAGTGTTAATGCAGCCATTTTTCTACAGCCAGAACACAGCCCACTGGGCCACGTCTGTGCAGCGGCACTGGGGTATCTAATAACTTACACACATTCGTGCATTTGCATTTTGATTCATGGCAGAGAAAAAGCACTGAGGCCCTGTACACTGTATCTCATGCCGACCCATTAATGGCATGTAGCCCTGAAAACGATCAGTAACGGCACCACAAAAGAAAAGGCTGCCAGGAGGAAGAACGAGGGGCATCTGTTGCTTCTCTGAGGCCTCCCTCTGCACTCCCAACAGAGCCTCCATTTAGTCCTCACAGACGTGCATTTTCACACACAAGCGTACACACAACAGAGGAGAGCCAATCAGCCAGGCGTCTGGTTTCTTTAATCAGTCTCTCTGACTCGCTATCCAAGATGCAGTCCACTGTTTATCTGAATAACAAGCTGATAAAGAGCATTTTAGAGGGTTGTACTTTGCCCTTTAGTCATTAAACGATGTAAGCACTAGATCATCATTTTCTACTAATTGTACTGCTGCCCCAATGCTAACCCTCTGACCAAAGAGTTGGCATCTGACTGACAGAAAGAGTTATGCATTAATTTTCTTAATTACCTTTTTTGAATGCTGCCATTCCCTGGAACTGCTGACTGAACCCAGGGGGGAAAGTGTTTATTCATCAGTACTAGTCAGATCCCATCTTTCCTTGTATAGACAAAGTTCAGTTTATCTGCACTAGTGCCTATCCATCAGGCTTTGCAGCATGGCCATTTCATTAGCATTTTTAGCTGCCGTTCATCACAAACGTGATTTTAATAAATTACATGGGAGAGGATGAATTAGTTGCGGAGCCTGGGAGAATCCAAATGGTCAGGAGAAAAAAAAAATGTGCGCTTTACAAAACGGTGACATTGACAAAACAACACCTTTCAAGGTTGGTGAATATACAGTGAGGAGAGTCATTTATCTCTATACAGCACCGACACAGGAGATTCAAAAGCGATGCTATATTATGTACAGAGCTATTTTACATAAGACCTCAATTAATTCGCCTCTACTTAATGTGCTTACCTTGCCATGGCTACTCCAAACACACAGCCTCCAACAATAGACCAAAAGCCTATCCATCCAGCATCTACCTGTTAAAAAGGAAGAGAGACAGAGAGAGAGACAGAGAGGGAGACAGAGAGGAGACACAAAATAAAAAAAGACAAGAAACAACATGAGAATTATTCATTGCTTGTGATGCAGAGGCTATGCTCGTTGAAAAACTGGTTGCAGGATGAAACAGAGTGCCTGTCTTCTGAGAGAACATGTCAATCAGTTGGACAGCAAATTGCCTGACTGCATTCCGTGCAGCATGCATGACTAGAGCGCAAGCTTTAAGCAGAACACTTTTATTTTTTCCTGCTTCAACTCTAACAGATGTCATAAATCAGACAGTGCAGTGATGGGCACAGCTAAGGTCAAGCATGGTGATAGTGATTTGGTATCAGGGGTTGTATTTCAAGAAGATAAAATACAACCTAGACATATAACCGCAGGACGCTCCAAACCAAGAACTCGATATGATGTGTGTCAAACCGCCCGAGAAGGCACTAAGCGCTCTGTAACTAAGGAACACAGTGTGGTGCACTAATCTTCAGTGTACAGCCAATCAACTCAAATCAAAAACAGATTTACATTCTGCATCATGTGCAAGTTCTTATCTAATTCCCTCAACAGACAGGTCATTAGCTGCCTTCATACATTTGGGTTTTCTCACAAATGCAAAATGCTACTTCATATCAAGGTTAGCATTTACACTAATTAGTCAGGCAAATATGAAACATTTTAAACTCATTTAGCTGCCAGAAAGCAAACATTTAATGTGGAGGAAAGAAGTAAATTAATGTCTATATGCTAAGTGGAATGAGAAAGGACAAGATTTGTGGTGTGTTAAGTGTAATTATGCATTTTTAAGCATGGTCAATAATCAGGAAATGAGTCTAGGAAGCCCGATTTAGAGCCAATGCTTCAGGCTCTTGGTACATGTGTGTGTTTATAGGCCCTTAGTTCTTGCTTTGTAGAATCCTCGGGGCAAACAAACATTGCATCAGTCCTGGAAATAAGCTCTTTTCACATAAACCATTAAAGGAAATGACTTTAAAATGTTTAGCCGTGCTTTTTTGGCAGTTTTGGACAAACCATGGCTGTGTTGTGCTTGTCAATCTAAACTAAGCTCTTTAGGGCAAACTGACGACATCTGATTTATTAAAATAGCTAAGTAACTGCTCTTCTTAAAAATTCAGCCACGTCTACTGTCTTCTATGGATTTCGTCCATTCGGTTTGAC
This sequence comes from Hemibagrus wyckioides, assembly GCF_019097595.1. Lineage (NCBI taxonomy): Eukaryota > Metazoa > Chordata > Actinopteri > Siluriformes > Bagridae > Hemibagrus > Hemibagrus wyckioides. The sequence goes on from NC_080715.1 coordinate 21,279,727, forward strand.
TCTCTGAGCCAGAACGATGTCTGGTTCTGGTCTGAATGCCTGTCTTGGTATAGAGCAGTATGCAGGTGGAAATAGTTTAATAATTTAAACATTCTCCTCAGTGCTTCTATCTCACTGTGTACATGTTTGAAATTGAAGTTTAGGGAGAGAACAACATTCAGCAGAGCAGAAGTGTACACCTCCAGCTATGTCTATAGAGACATAAGGACAACGGACAGTGTATGACTTTATATTCATTTGCAGTCAAAGAAAATAAAATTTTGATCCTACATTTTATCTGTAGCTGCCTAAGCAAAGTAAAATGTAGTCTGGTCAAAGCACACACAGGATCAAATCAAATAAACACTCCATGCACAGCCTGCTTCAATTGACATGGCACAACTCTGTCTCCTTGTTGAACATTATTTCTTTTGAAAGAACTTTGAAAGGTCCTCTCAATAGAAGTGGCCATAAAAGCAGGGAATGCTTCAGGTGGTTGCATCATGAATGACAATCATAATGGGAAATGAAGCTTGAAAGAAACGAGCATCTCTCTAACAGCTGTATGACACAAAAAAAGGACAATGTGTCTCCTTCTTGGTTGATTTCTTGAGGAGTAACACCTGTCTCATACTAAATGTTAACAGGTCACTGTCACGCACAGGATGCAGAAACATCTCTCTAAGACTGTGCCAAAACTGTTTAAACCCCTAGTCCACAGGGGCAGATGCAAATCTGAAGAGGGTGGAGAGAATCAGAGATGCTGTGATGGAGGACTTCTCTCATTAATCTGTAGAGCTGTTGAATGTGCCGTATTTTGGCAAACATGCAAATAGAGGAGTCTCTTGCATGTACGTTTGATTAGACACTGATGGGAATGGCTTTGGAGGATTTCATTTTTCACAAGGCAATAATTAGATTGTTACAACAGCTGATTTAAAGTGAAAAGTCTATTCACAGAGATCTGCAGGGTTTTAATGAGCTGGTTCAGGAAGAAAAACAGTTTTAGAAGATTTTTTGCTGTGGGCGCCCAGTCACTAATGATACATGTACACTCGGGGGTTAATTATGAGTCAAAATCAATACTGGACAAGCAAATTGCATTTTTGTGCATTTTGCCTGGATCACAATGAAAATGATCGTCAACACGGCATGAAAAGAAAGAAAAGGATTACATGTCAATACGCCCCCCTGCTCTCTCAGACTCTACTCAGAGGAAGTGTGTCTGGAATTATGCTGCTTTATGAAATAGTCAAGTCTCAATATTTAAGTTCTGTTGCAGTAATTCAAATTTCCTTTCGATACCTGGTGGTACCTTGGTGGTTAGAAAAAAAAGAAAAAGAAAATTGCTTGAATTAGTTCTATTCATTCAAAATAACCTACCTATGTGTTTTTCATATGAAGTGAGATGATTTCTTACCTGGCTAACTCTGACAGGAGTCAGAATCATGTCCAACACACCAGACCATCCAGCTACAACTCCTGTAGGCACTGAATAGGCAAGTGCGATCATCAGGAACCTCATGTTACTATAACAACAACAGAAAAAAAAAACATTCTGCTTATTCGAGCGAGATAAACACAAACATCCATTCTGATTAAAATACACAAATATCCATTATATCTCTAATCATAACCATTTATCTAAATTACAGAAACCTGAACCTGTTCTGCATTAACATTTCTGATTACATATCTACAAATTTATAGATCCTTTCAGTTTGGACAGACACTATATCTTGCCTGCTCATCACCAAGGAGAAATACCTTATTAAATATTTCTGAAAAAAAGAATGAACGAACTAATGAGTCGAACATGACTGATTAAACAGCCATTTTAACTCTGAGTCACTGCTCAGAGAATTTGATGACGGTTAGATGCCAAATTTTTAGAGCACATCTGACTGATTCCTGAGACCTGATTCATATTTTTAAGCACGGTGGGGTTCAACTCTGGTCCAAGGATTTTCTAAATACTCTTTACTCAATGCAAACAGAGCAAGATGAATCGTCTAAACACCTCAACCTTATAATGTCAAATTCATATAATTCCTGTTATTTTTAAAAATCCTACAACAGCAACACAGGTGTGTTTGTAATCAGATTTTACACAGCAGTGGAGGCTCAACGGTTAAGGTACTGGGTTACTGATTCAGAAGGTCAGAGGTTTAACCCCCTAGAACTGCTATGCTGTCAATGCTGGGCCCTTGAGCAAGGCCCTTAACCCTCTCTACTCCAAAGTGCTGCATCATGGCTGACCCTGCACCCAACTTCCTAATGAGCTGGAATATGTGAAGAAAAGGATTGCAACAATATTTAAAAAATTTTAAAGAAAAAAGGCATATTTAGGCATAAATAAATTCTTCAATTTTTGTCAAAGCACCATACATTACAGTAAAAGCATATCACTGCAAAACAGGATAATGAAGAATGACTTGGGTTCTGAGGGTTAGAGTTTTAAAATAGTTTGGCTTTTTGTAATATCAAAGTAATATTCCAGCCCAGGCAAGCAAGTTCAATAAAAATGGAAGACAAACCAACAGACAACATACTACAGAGATTGTGTTTTGATTTTGTGTGTGTGTGTGTGTGTGTGGGGGGGGGGGGGGGTTGGGGGGGTGTGGAAGAGAGAGGGTATATACTGCTCTGGAAAAAAATAAGAGACCACTGCAAAATAATGTTTTTTTCTTCCATGTGCATGTATTGGTGAGATGAACAGTTTTGTTTCATTTCTTGTGAACTGCAGACAATATTTCTCCTAAATTCAAAATATAACTATTGTTATTTAGAGTGTATATTTAAAGGAAATGACAACACATCAAAATAACCCAAGATCATGCAGTATTTGCAGAGCTTTAATAACTCAAATAAAACAAAATGCAAATAATTTGTAAACAAATTGTGTTAATGCTTTGGCTAAATAACATTAAGAAATCAGTATTTGGTGGAATAACCCTGATTTGCATGTGTTTTGGCTCCATGCTCTCCACCAGTTTTTCACATTGCTGTTGGGGAACTTTATACCACTCTTTTTGCAAAAAAGCAAACAGCTCAGCTTTGCTTGATGGTTTGTGACCATCCATCTTCCTCTTGATGACATTCCAGAGGTTTTCAATAGGGTTCAAATCTGGAGATTGGGCAATGGTCTCTTATTTTTTTTTCCAGAGCTGTATGTGTGTGGATATGGGGTTGCACACTCCATGCTGAATTTTGCACACATGTATGCGTTCTCACACTGAGCTTCTGTAAATACATCACTAGATGAGATACAAGGCCACATCTGCTGGTATGTGAAGCAGGAGAACAATGGTAAGAAATTAAAATTTTCATTCAGTGTTAGAAATGATAATCGTTATAATGACAAAAGAAGTTTCAAATCCCAGTTATCTTAATGGGGAAATGGGCTTGGGGCTTTTTCTCCAGTATAATGGTTTAACCAAGTGACCGTGTCAGTGAGGAGAGGAAGAGAGGAAGAGAGAGAGAGAGCGAGAGAGAGAGAGAGAGAGAGAGAGCGCAGAGATGCAATGTATGAAGGAATCCTTTTGTGTAAGAGTGTTGATTATAACAAGGCAGTTTTATTTACTCATTCGTCATTAATAACCACTTTATTCTTATCCTTGTACCAGGACCATTGGATGTGATGTGGGAACACACCCTGGATGTGATGTTGCAGTTCATTTTGAAACATCCTACATACACACATCTCATTTGCACCTAGGGGCAATGACCCTGGCCACAAAGGCAGTGTGCAGCATAAAATGACATAAAACAGTTAAAATCTGCACCAACAAGAGCAATCAGTTCTATCTTCACCAGCCCAGATGTACATGGTCTTTTTTAGCATTGCTTTCAGTACATGGCTTGTGGGAAAGTAAAGCAGCTTGTGGTATCTGATCATGAACGTTTTTGTACGCACTGAACACCACAGAGCACTCTGAACTGTTGTAGATCTGCTCTTGGGGATGTAATTGAGATGACTGGGGAGATCTGGTAGTCTGGAAGAGTTTAAATGACAGCTGTACACCGACTGTTGAAAGTAAAAAAAAAAAAAAAAACCCTAAAAAAGTAAGATTAAAAATAATGTGCTATTGTTGAGTGGAATTTGTCCTTAAATGCAAGACAAGGACCACTGATTACAGACGCGGTGAACGTCCTTCACTTAACGGTCAGTCAGCTTGAAAGAGATTGGGATGGTTCATGATCACGTGATTCACTGGTCTGAAATATCAGATTGTACTGTGCATCCAGTTGATTGTAAAAGTAAAGCAGTGTGAGATGCATAGTACCTGCATTTATCAGTTTATAATTTAAGCAAAAGAATCACACTTTCAAGAGTCATAAACTTTCATGTGTATTCATAAATGTTGGTTTCTTATCTATACCTAACACCCAATTCATACAGAATTCCTCTGTAGCGTACTGTAGGTCCAGTGTTATGTACGCTTATCTCACACCCTTTATTTTCTTTTATCCTGCTTTACCAACATCGTCAACCTCTCATGCGTTCAATTGCTCTATTTGTGCGTAACTCATTAATCACTCTTGTCTTTAAGGGTTATCGCTTCTTAACATAATCTAATTTTGTTTTTATTTAACACAGTCTAATTGAAAGCAATGATAACAGCTGCCGTAAGAGAGACGTGGATGCATTACTCTTTATTTAAACTAGGTGTTCAAGGCATATCGAAGTGTTTATTTTGTTACCAACTCCTCAGCTTTCCTGTCACACAAAATCTATGCAGCCTTTCAGCCAAGTGACAGAGAGATAAATGTGTGCAGGACAGCGACTACACCGAGCTGACAGCAGAGCTAGCTCTTGGCCAAGTGTAATTATAGAATGGAGCAAGTGCTTAGCAACAAAGCTTTGTCTTCTGTGGCTTCATGTCACCATGACATACGTTTATCTTTAGTCTGTCTCAGTCCTACATAAAATATTATAAGTATCATACTTGCTAACATGTGATTTAATTGTTACTAAGCATTTCATTTCTTTAAGTAGCTGCGTGTAAAGATAAAATTACTTCTAAAGAGAATTTTCAAAAATAAAATCACTGCTTCAAACTTTTAACACAATTTTAATATATCAGCTTATTAATTCAGCTATCTGTCCTAAATCAAACAATTCAACATATTCAAAAAATGTTCAAGTTTCTGGAGTAAAACTAATAAAAGTATATTAAGTTACAAGAGAAAGGAATGGAAGAGTGGATCCAGGCATGAGTACTGGAAGGGGTTAAACAGTTTCTAAATACATTTTCCCAATTATTTCCTTAAGAATGTACTAACATACAGTATCTGTTAGGTGTTTTAAAACGACTAGACATCACTAATCACACAAATCTGTGTAGAACGATCAGCCTCATCTTTGCATCGAGTCATTTTGCCTTCATTCACCAAAAATCAAATACCTGAATAGTCATGAAATCCAGTCCTTCAGTCCTCATAAATAAACACAACACAACACACAAGTCTTAAGATTTCAGCATTAAAACATTCCTCAATTAGATCTGTCTGTAATCATCGTCTGATACAAAAATCCCCAGCTATATCATTATGTCATCTATTAGCATTTCTAAGAGAATCTCTCCAATCACTGCATTAGAGCACCAGGATGACGAGTGTCTCAAGGTCCCCTTATAAAATCAGCCATTCTCACCTGGATTTCTGTCTGCGCTTCAATCACTCCCATCCCAATTATAATCATCAGCCATGTTCACCCACCCTCCTTATGTTCCAAATGCACCCTCCCCGATTTCCATGAGTGGGTGAAAACCAACAATACATCCCACAGCCAGCTCAAAGACTCACCAGACACACTTTTATTTCTTTTTTTTCAGACTTTTGTGATGATTGCTTTCCCCCCTCTTTATTTAAGCTTCACACATTGAATTCTGTTGAATGCAAACTTCTGCAACACAAAGTCTTTCTGTATCAGACTGAAACTTTACCCAGATGTAGATAGAAGTGTGTAAGTGCTGCTGTGGCCTCAATGGTGTAATCGTGTTTTGATGCAGCACCTTTTCCCAGTTGAACCCGTTTCATTAACCTTACAGCAGCAGAATAATCAATACCCATACACCAGCAGGAGCTTATTTGGATATAGTACAGAAGCATTTCAGGCTCATTATCTGTGAAATATTTTGTACGAGCCTGCAAAGCAACAACTAACTCTGGGCAGTAGAAGATCAGTGGGTAAGACGTTGATCTACTGACCAGAAGGTTGTAAGTTCAAATCCCAGCACTGCCAAGCTATCCTTGTTGGGCCCTTGAGCAAAGTCATTAACCCTCAACTGTTATATATATGAGATAAATATAAGTTGCCCTGGATCAGGGTGTCTGTACAATACTGCAAATGTACACTAACTGTTGTTCATTAAAGCAGGTCATGCTGAAATGCCTCAGGAACTAAGCATACTAATACTTTTTTCTCTAAGCCACACTAATCCACACTTAGCACACTAATCAAGCTCTGAATAATGCTTTTTGTAAAGATGGAATGAAATGATATTATTCAGAGCATTTGAGAGAGACTTGACTCAAAAAGAAGTAATTAAATGAGCTATATTTCAAACTCCAGAGATATCTACGCCTGAGAAGAGAAATTAGTTTCACAGATAACTTAGAGTTCTGAGAAACTTACGTCTGTCCCTCATCTGCAGTGTTCTGTGAATGTGCAGAAGCATTACAGAGCTTAGGCTGTTGCTCGACTCTGATACGATATGAAATGTCATGTATTCGTCAGCTAGACTCCAGTCAGCAATACAATATGAATTCATTTCAGCTGTCTAGATGCATGTACAAAATACACAAACAAGTATGCTGTTGTGCTGTTTGCAATATTCTAATTATAATTCATTCTGTAGAAAGTTTGTGTTTGTTTGAGAGCAGAAAATCTGGTGTCCCTCTGTGGTTTGACCTGGCAGATTAAAAAAGACGGGGTCCTTATGCCAATGCCGCTGGATGCTCACTTCTTTCCAGGGAGCAGCCTTCAATCCATTCCAGCAGAGCTGAGGCAAACAAACCCAGGGCAAGGAACAGTCGCTTCTGATTGGTAAACAGTGACACTGGCCCTGGCTTTGATAAACAACCTCTATCAAAAGAAGAAAACTGTGTACGCTGCATTCAGGATGAAGTCGGCAGGATGAAGACTCGTGTGGCCAGAAAGATTGCAGAAAAAGATGATCTATTTAACATGCAGGGACAGTGTCTGCCAAACTTAAGACTTCATAATTACTCTACGGGGATAGAGCCACATCTTTGATGTGCATTAACTAACTAGAGCAGATGGTGAGTGGCGAAATGACAAGACCCTATTCATTAAGATTTTCTGTCCCTTACGTCCAGACCGAATTCATCTCTTCACTGGTTCTTCTGAATTGGAAAACCCACATTAATCTCATCCAGATCTCTAAATGTGTAGAGGTGTTGCTCAAAATACTTTGAAAGCATCTGCGTGGTTAGAGCAACAGAGCACTTGTGCTACATTTGCATTAGATTTCAATACACATACAGACAGTTATGTCCTTATTTTCCCTGTTCTTATGTAACATATATTTTGCCTTACATCACAATTCATTCCTATATTCTCTGTATGGGGAAGAAACATGAAAATATGAACGTCAAAGGTTTTTCAAATTTGTTTAAATCAAACTTTCTCGCCACATCAAGTTAGGAGGGATTTGTTTTGGGTGCATTTGTATGATCAGAATTAAATCTCTCCAGTTAACCTGGATACATTTTTTCTTAACTACACACATCCTCACATTCACAGAAAAACTCAATATGACAATATGAAGGAGACGAATGAAGAAAATCCATTTATACCAACAAACCTTTTAGATGTGGCAGGATTCGCAAAGGGCTATTGATTACTAGCATGTTGTGATCATTAGTATAAAAAAACATTTTTAGAGATTTAAAAAAAAATAACACAGAGCCACAATTTTCTTTTTAACCCTGAAGCTACAGAGATTGCAGACTCAATATTTGGTGTTGTGTGCATTTATGCATAGGTGTATATCTTAAACATCGTGGAAACTAAAGTTCTGTAAATAGTGCATGTTGGGAGTTTGTTTGTACCGAAATACCTCAGTAATCTGCAGATGCTGCTCCGGTAGCTGAGTCGCTGGCTAGCTGCTGCTACGCTGGGTGGAATGGGCGGCCTGGATGGAAAATAGAGTAGCACGACTGTGAAGAGGACTGCAATCATCGCCGATTCTGCACACAAAACAGATAAGTTAAGTTGTCTTTATTTGTCACATATACATTACAGCACAGTGAAATTCTTTCTTCACATATCCCATCCTTGGGGGTTGGGGTCAGAGTGCAGAGTCAGACATGATATAGTGCCCCTGGAGCAGGGTGGGTTGGGGGCCTTGCTCAAGAGCCCAGCAGTGGCAGCTTGGCAGTGCTGGGGCTTGAACCCCCAATCTTCTGGTCAACGACCCAGAGCCTTAACCACTTGAGCTACCACCACCCCGATAACATGGGTAAGTCACAGAGCCATTACCTCTATTCTAATCTCGCAGAATTGGTCAGGCTTGAAGATAAGCTTGTTAAGTATACTCCGTATGCATGTACAGTTACGTATGCTATCTCAGACATTAAATGCACCATGAGAGAGAAGGATCCCAAGCAATATCATTAACAGCCACATTTATCTGGAGTTAACTAGGAGATGGGAAGATTTATTACACTCCTGCACAGTAAGGAAACACATAACGAGGCGAGTGATCGTCTCATTAACCCGGCAACAGACACATCCGCAATAACATATTAACTGTAATGCGACAGCCTCAAATTTTGATGCTATAGTTTACATCTAGATTAGTCTCAGTGTGCATTTCTGTGTGCTTTATAGCACAGTGCTGTGGACCGGTCAGAAGGTATTGATTAAGTTTCTAGTGCAGCAGAACTGACAGTAGTCATTATAGCAGTTGGCTGTTAAGAAAGGTTTAACTGTACGTTCTAATAATGATTTCTACAGTGATAGCTAATTCACAGAGACTTGCACGGTGTATGCTCTACATGATCTAAGACTAATAATAAATGGATAAAATATGTGTTGTTATTGAAGAAAGAAAAATATATATTCGTTGATATGGTAACGTTTTCTGTAAATCGGTAATTTAACATTTAAAGGAGTTAGGAGAGGAGGCCTGGGGTTTAGTTATCAATCCTATTTATCCAAAAGTATTCAGTGGAGTTCAGGTCAGGGGTCTGTGCAGGACACTGTACTTATACTCCAACCTTGGCAAACCACATGCTTGCTTTGTGCACAGGGCCATTGTCATGTTGAAACATGTTTAGGCTCATTAAATGCATTGAAAGGAAATTTTAAAGCTACAGCATAGAAAGACATTATATACATTTGTGTGCTTCCAACTTTGTGTCAATTCTTTGAAGCAATCGATAGGATTTATATCATTATAGCTGTTGTAGCATAAACGATAACAGGAACTAACTTCCACAACATTAAAGGTAAAACTATACACAATTAAATATCAGGAAAATAATCAACTGCGGGGCAGCACGCCTTGTTAATTATAGACGCTGTCATTTTATTTCTTACATAGGTCAATGACTGTACATTTCTGTGCTTCACTCTACTTATGCTACAATATTCAGCTCTTTAGCTCTTAAGAAGATAAACTGGAGCATACATAGAGCATATCAGAAACCTGCAAAACAAAGTATTTAGTTAAGTATTTAATCTATTTAGACTAAGTATTAAGGACCTAAAAGGCTTTAATAAGCTGACACACTGCCAAGAAGACAGTTAAATTTTTGGATATTTCTTGCCTAGTTTTGTTAGTTTTTTTTTTATTATTATTATTCTTTGATCTCCATCCACATGAGGAAAAGGGAAACAATTGTCTTGGCCATGATTTGGATTCATCTGTGTTCATTTTAAAACAAAAGCATTTCTGTGAAACTGCTCTTGTCTGTGATTATAAGTTTCTCTGATGTTTATTTTAGGGAAGACTGACTCAAGTCCAAAAGTGTTGTATAATATTTTTTTTCCCAAGGGGACATGTCAAAATATATGAGTTCATTCCACTGCTTAGTGTTGCGTATGGTTGGACATTTCCTTCTGAATACTAAAGCCAACAGAATTTGTTCTGGGTTCGTACTTTGCAAATAGAAGAATCTTTCACATTTAAGCAAGGCAGTGCTTTATTCTGTTTCGGGGCTAGGTTTCTTTTCTTCCTTAAATGCTTTAATTTTCTGAATCAGTTAAGCAGGACAATGCCAGTCTCTGCTTTAAATACAGGTGAAGTCTAATGTTATGGAGATCTTTGATTCTTTATTTATATCAGGAATGAGACTGCTTTTCAGAGCAGAGGAAAAAAGGCATTGATGTAGAGACGGTTTTGTAAATTCAAAGGAGATGGTACTGTACCTGCATAGAGAACATATTGTATCCTGTCCCTGATGTGCTCTGGGTCCCAGTGCGTGAAGCTGTTCACTATATGTGTATCATTGGGTGCTGGAACAGCCAGAGGACCAATCAGGAAAGAGCAGGCGGCTCCGAGGTAGCCGACCAGTGATGCGATAGCTGTGGCTGTAGCCCTTTGATCTGGAGCAAACCATGTAGTGGAGAGAAGAGGGCCGGCACTCATAAGGGTTGGACCAGCTAAACCATTAAGAAACTGCCCACCATGAATCAACCTGCAAATTGAAAAGAAACACATTTCTTGAATTCTGCCACTTATAAAACATACCAGCTTTAGTACATAAATAAAGAACATTTTTGTTCACATTTTGTTAGTTTCCTCCAAGATACACACTGACCAAGGACATCATGCCATTTATTAAAACATTTATATACAAGTGTGTCAGGTGGGAAATACACCAAATCTGCTCTGAGCCTGCTGTTATATATAGACACACACACACACAATCAAGCAACTTACAGGACCTGGTGGATCTGCTGCTAACTACAGATTTATTTATTTATGGGTCAGACTTCTTTGTCCAGCATATCCGACAGTTCAGATTGAGATCTTGGGAATGTGGAGGCCAAGTCAACACCTTGAACTCTTTATCTTTCCTCAAATCATTCAATCACATCACTTATGTCACAAAGGCATGTACTTTGTCTGAAACAGTTTTTAGTTAGGTGGTATGTGTGACAGTATAATCCATATAAATGCCAGGATATCCCACCAGATAACTTCCCAGAGCATAGTGCATTTGGTTCCATCTTTTCCTCAGGTAGGTGACTCACACGCACCCAGCTGTCCACATGACTCATTAAACCGAGCCACCTTCTTCCATTGCTCCATGATCCAGTTCTCATGCTCATGTGTCCACTGAAGGTGATTTTGGGGGTGGACAGGAGTCAGCATGAGCATTGACTAGACTGCAGTTAGACAGCCCCATACATGTGTGTTCTAACACCTGTCTATCATAGCCAGCATTAACCTTTTCAGCAAATTGTGCTACAGTAGCTCGTCTGTGGAATCGGACAAGACGGACTAGCCTTCACTCCCCACATGCATCAATGGACCTTGGAGCCCCCATGATCCTGTAGCTGGTTCACCAGTTAGTAGGTACTAACAACTACATAGATCAGACCATCATGCTTGGCCATTTTGCTTGTCTAATATATTCCACAACTTAACAGGTGACATTGCACTTAATGAGATAAGCAATGCTAATTATATATGATTTTTCACACACACACACACACACACACACACACACACACACACACACATATATATATATATATACACACACACGTGTGTGTGTGTGTGTGTCATATATAAAATCAGACATAACATTGAAAACACTGCTGAGTGAAGTGAATAGCATCTGTGGAGTGGTGAAGTGAATAGCATATAGCCAGCTGCTGCTGTATGCATAAGACGTGTGGTTAAATAAAGAAAAACAATTTCTTTTACTTGTGCCTGGTAGACTGGAGAAAAGAAAGCCTCTGTAGGGAGCTTTCTGATGGTTTTGTGTTTCTGACTAAACTGGGCCATCACCTGTCCCCAGTGCACGGTGTGAGAGCCACCACAGATAGCAGAATCCCTTTCCATCTGCTACAGCTGATATGTAAACAATTGCAATCTGAAGCAAAGGAATGAATGCACAAAAAAAATGCTAGAAAGCAAAACATTCAAAATGGGTTGTCTTAAAAGTACTGAGGGCACATAAATAAAAACTGTGATTTAACAGTTATTTATTTTTAGTTCTTTCTATCAAGATTTTTAGATTACAAGTTGAAGAGATCACAGCATCAAATTCAAACATAATACACACAACAGTGTTGACTTTAAATGAACAACAACAACAACAACAACAAAATACCGTTTAACCACATGATTTTATACAGTTATATACAGAATCTATATTGTAGTATTAAAATATCAATTATATATTTTCTTGTTGTCAGCCAGGCACAATCCCCCCTGTTCACTGAATTTCTAAGTAGTGGCACTTCAAATGGGGAAAACTCTGGGTCTATGAGTAATAAAAATAAGTCAAAAATCAATAATCTGATTTCTGATGGGAGTGTTGCCACTTTTGAAAGTATAATATTATGTGATGATTAAGAAGGTGAAACAACAATCTATATCTTTTTTCCACTGTACTGTTGAAGGCTTCTGACTGGCCAGACAGTAATTCCACCTAACAGGTTTACATTATATTCCACCTAAAATGTTTATATTAATGCGCCTGTTCAAATATATAATTGTTTCTGTACCAACAAGTTACACAGGGACTTGCATGGTCGATGTTCCATTAAATCCAAAAGGATTTAAAAATATGAGTATTCTGTTTTAATGAGACATTTTTGGAAGGAGTCTCCAGTGTCAGTGCTTTGTAAGAGTCAGAGGTAAAGCTGCAACTTCAAGACAGCTTCAAATGTGACAAGCTGTATTTGTTTGTCTTATTAAACTCACAAAAGAGCAACGGTTTATAGCTGGTATAAAATAAGTGTTATAACATGAGATAACTTGTGTTAACTAAACATGACATTACAAAAGTTCAAACCAATCAAACCAATATGTACGCGTTGAGCAGCCCATTCCCTCCATTTCAGTTAAAATAACCTCCACTCTTCTGGGAAGGGTTTAGACTAGATTTTGGAGTGTTATTTGGGGATTTGTGTTCATTCAGCCGCATGAGAATTTGTGAGAAAAGGTACTGATGTTAGGTGAGGAGGCCTGGTGTTTAGTCAGCAAAGTCTTGTTCATCCCAAAGTGTTCAGTGGAGTTCAGGTCAGAGCTCTGTGCAGGACACTCATGTACTTATGTTCCAACCTTGGCAAACCATGTGCTTTCTTTGTGCACAGGGGCATTGTCATGTTGAAACATGTTTGGGCTCATTAACTGCAGTGAAAGGAAAACCTTAAGTTACAGCCTGCAAAGACATTATATAAATGTTTGTGCTTCCAATTTTGTGGTAACAAAAAAAAAGTTCAATAATTTCACTGCTGTTTGCTCTTTACATAAAACATTCTAAGGCAGATCCAATACAAAGAAGAACAAAATTCAGCAAGTAAGTACCATGACATATGGCTGCATTTGGTCTGCCAACATTTCAGTTATGTTATAGTGACACCTTAAATCACCAGACTTGGTCTCTATCTCAGCTGAAATCCAAAATCCCTAGCTGTACACAAAAGGCAAGCCTTCCTTGCAAGACCAGTCAATAAGAGCACTGATTTACTCCACAGCCTTCTCAACAACACTTATCTCACCCTCGTTTTCACTCTGTTGTGGCCCTTTATTGTCCTTTAATATTTAACACGCTCTTTCAATGAGAGACTTTTAATCCCACCTACAGTATAATGCTATCGAGCTGAAACCTAGACACTGTAACATTGGTGCTCATGATAAGACTTATTATCATGTTAATACACTTCTTATAATGACATGAAAGGAGTGGACAGGTTTTGGATAAGAGTTAGATGGAACCTGAGCTTCCTCTGAAAAAGCAGAAATCTTTGATATTTACATGAGTCCAGATCCCAAACCCAAAGCCGGGAAAATTTAGGACTCTCCCCAGGTTAATAAAAGCTTTTATTAAAAAAACAAAAACAAAACACAAATACACAAAAAATGTCAATGTCAAAAATGTCAATCCAGTATATAAGGATGGCAGAGCCCTCAAGATTGAGGCAGGAAGCAAAGACCTTTGCAGAGCTGAGCTGAGCTGAATCACTTCCATTGCAATTACTGAATGAAACAAGTTCTCCCTGTGACCACAAGCCTCGCTATATGATCTGTCCTCAGGATCAGCTGACACGCAAGTGTAAGTTCTGATACAGCATTGTGGCAGAGGACAAGCTTAAATAAGTGTGAGTGAGCCAGAGTCTGCACGAGAAAGCCTGAGTGTAGAGGGAGCATAGCAATTTAGACAGAGATTATTAACTTGATAAATATCGATAAGCGCCAGCAGAGGAAGTCTCAATGCACTCTGATTAAACTGCTTTTGGGTGGAATGTGTCCATTAGTGCACTCTAATTGTACCTAATTGTCCCCTACTGAGAGAAAGCCTGTTTCAGCAGTAGAGTTAATATGGATGGCTGGCTGTTCAAGTTGTTCCTATCACTGGCCTGTAAAAATAAAAGCTGCAAATGAATCAATTAATAATATGTGTATTACACACTGCTGATGTGCTTTTGATTCTGATTGGTCAGTTGATGATTCGCTTACTACAGCAGCGTGGTTCACGCTATAATTCCTTTGTTTCAGGAGAGAATGACTGTACAGTTACAAACTACAACACTACAAGAGCTGTTTCTCAGTAGTTACACAATATTAAATGTAAATAAATGTGGTGCTAACAGTTGGCCTGAACCACTCCACCCCACAGTTAATCATAATAGCATAAGTGTTGTGTCATATTCCTTAACCTACTAAATAAAAAAACGTCAGACAGAAGTTCTAGCCAAGAAGGAGTTCTTGGAACTCATTACTAGATGTAATGGCTGGTCATTTGAATTCATGGTGGTCAAGGTGGTATGACAATATACAAAAGGCTATAATAATCAGCAATTCAACCACAGCACCCTCTTTAATCAGAGGCTGCACTCGCTATTTGCATACATTTATTGTAACCCTAACAATCTGCTTTGATTTGAGAGCAATCACTGGCATTCCCCATCAGCTACCACCGCAATAATAGATGTACTGATGCCTCTGCAGCACAGACTCAGACTCCAGCATTTCCTCTATAGACTCTATAAGACTGAGAGAGCAGTGGATTCCTCTGAACTGAAAAGAAGGTCTTCAGGAAAAAAACAAATCTTTCTCAGATTCAAACCCATCTGTGAAATCCAAATCCAACCCTTGAGAATTCCATGAAAACAGCTTCACTAAACATTACATGCGTCTTATATACACATTCCTCTCTCTGAAGAGCACGCGCTGACATCTGCCACCAATATCTGCAACAATTCTTTTCCAAGTGCCTGCCTCTACTGATCTCAAACATATGGACAGTGCATTGTTTTTCCCCTGCGATATTATTTTGATTCATTTTTATATGAACAACAGAAACCAAACAATACACAAGAACACGCACACACACACAGACCACAATTTAAATGATATTAATGCCTATATAAAGTACAAACGTGGAACATAAATCACGCAAACAATGGGACCAGAACACAACGAAAGATCATATCACAAATATTTAAAAATCTTTTTTTACAAGATGCAAGTCTTAATATAAGCAAGCCATCTCTGAAAAGAATGGTGGAGCAGAAGCTTTCTTATCCCTCAATATGCTTCTCTTAGCCATAACCATGTACATCATTAGTCATTAGTGCCACAACTGCATATAATAAGGTAGGTAACAGTGTTAGAAGCTGACCCAAAGATGCACATTTACATTACTGCTGTTATGATATTGCACAGAATACCAGGAAAATATATTTTGCAAGAAACCATAGAGATGTGGGCAGAACCAAAAAGGATGAGATAGGGTTCCTGCCCCACCCTTGCACCGAACACAAACTGGAGACACGGCTGAGCAGTTTCTAGTTTTAGAAGCTTAGAGTTTTAAGCTGTATTATCATCTAGAGTCTTGCACTGGACACTGCATTGTTGAAACAGACACTGGACACTGTGCTTGGCAGATCAACCAAAGCAACAAGATCACTTCATGTCTGAATTGGCTCCGATGAGTATCGTTCCCCTTGGCCGAGGTTCTTGATACAGTTATTCACTACTTTTAAGACAAGCACAGGGTTAAGAATGAATCTCGTCTCTATCTGCTCACTCTCAAGGCGAGTGCTGACACCTATTGGTGAAAAAAGGATTTCTGTCTCTTGTCCTGTCAACTTGTTTTTACTGAAAATCACATTAGCGATACAGCGGCTTAGCAGCTTTAGTAGCATAGGGTTCTAACACAGTTTGCCATACACACTGTTTCAACACCTCCGCTCAAATATAAATAAGCAAGTGAGCAAGCTCAATCATGGGCTTAGAAACACAAGAAATAAATTCACAGCATAGGGTGAAATCACACCTTCTGCAATGCAAGCATTGTAACACCACTGCTGGGTGTGAATCAAAAAGCGTAACACAAACATCAAACAATCATTTCATTCTCCACAGCAAATAACATTCATACAAACAATGAAGCATAATGCATAATGGAGGCAGATGCTAGTCCGCAGATTCTCCATGTTTGTTTTGCAGTAATATAAAGTAGCATTATCAGTGTGCACCTGAAAATTTAATTCATAGCATTATCTCATTCGGTCAATCGATGGTTGCGACAACGCAACAGATCAAGAGCAAAATTCTGCACTGTGTCTGAGGGTGAAGGCAGATATTCTGTCAGCAATGATTTATCAGCACCTGCCGCTCACATCATTCTAAAATCAATGTTTGTTGGGACAGAGAAGGCTTCATAGTTCTTGTTAAACAAATGAATTTCCAATCCAGCTAATTTCTCCTGTACAACTTGAGATCTTTCCCAACTGTTGATTAAGCAAACAAGAATTAAAACTCAGGACTTTTAATTAACTCGATTAAATGTTTGAGGCACCCATATTTGAAAATTGGAAATGACTGTATTCCTTATGGCATATGCTGACATGATGCCAGTGAGAAAATATAAAAAGAAAAACATTTGGCACGATTTAATGCAGAAAGGATAACTATCCTATGTTGCATAAATTAGAGTGTGCATTAATTGGCAGTGACAAGAGTGAACTGTCAATTGCAGTAGAAAAATTATATTATGCAACATATTGTATGTGATATTATTACGGATATTATTCTCTCTCCTAATGTTTACCTTTATATCCGTTCATGAACCCTTACAGATAGTGGAATATTAAAACTAGGCAGAAGTCATGTCTCTAATTAAAACACAAGAAAACACGTCCGATATACAAGACTGCTAAATACATTTGTGTATCAGCAATGAGAGTCAAGCTTTATCAGCTCCAAATTTTTTTCTAATATGATTATGAACAATAGTACAGAATTTATACAAAACAACTAAACACAATATCAGATTTAAAACAGCAGGACCTTCCTGCCTTCAGCAAAATAGAACTTCCCTAATAGCGTTTATGAAAGGTAAGAAAGGCACAAAGGACAAAAGAAAGAAAAAAAAAACCCCGAAAAGCTTTAAGCATATGAAATTCAATCCACATTGATTCCTGTAGTGTGCAGCAGCAGTGTTTCAATATCAATCATGCAACACTTCAGTAAACCCCAAAATCCAAATACATCACTAAAAAAATATGATTTTACAAGCAATTATACAAAGCAGTGTGATGTCTATGGCTTTGCATCGTATTCAATAATGTAATTCTGAGATGTGATAGGAAATGTTTAGCATTTAGATCTAAATAAATTCTTGTAGAGCGATGCACATTAGTGGTAATAAATGGGTAAAAAATGAGACAGCAGTAAAAATGTGGCAGATAGTTGCCAGAACTGTGTCTTCCACAGATGAGCTTAACTACTGAGGCATGTAAAGTGTTTGGCTTAAAATGTGTTTACGTTAAAAAAAGGTGTCTTAATAAATGTTCTCAATAGGTCAGAGATTTCTCTTTTTAAAGCTGTTCTCATTTCATACAGTCAGTTTCTTTGCAGTGAAATAACTAAGGAATAAAACATGACAGGGAAAGCTATAACAAGCAAATAATCCAGAACAGAGTGGTGTGATGCTGCCTCATGCGAAGAGAAAAGCTGATTCAACCCGGAGGTTGATTATTTTCGAATAGCAGCATGTCCCGAAGTGGTTTTATTGCCCTTATAACACAGCAGTTTGTCATCTGTAAAAGGGTCTTTAAAGAACGACATTGTACATACTTTTTTATAGGTTGATTGGTACGATTAACATTGTGGAACATCTGAGACACAACTTAGTTGGATCAGTGTTTTATTGCAGGTATAAACAATCATTTACTCACTTTCTCGAGGTTATTCAGACAAAAATACATTCTTTTTACAAAGAAACCAAAAAATGCAGTGAAGTTTTTTTCTGTGTGGAAAACCCCAGACTGCTACAAAGTGCTCACACTGGAGACTCCTTCCGTAAATATAAAAGCATCTCTAAGCTTCACCGTCTTATACACTATTATACATTTTTCTATGGGAAACCTCAACATTTATATTCATTTACTATTGGTTTTCAGTTTATATCGAGCATGCAGCATATACCTCCATGTTAAGGAGCTCTTACTGTAGAAATGATGATGTATTGTTCTTGCTCTGACTGCTGTTAGAGTCATGCTGTTATAGAAAATGAATCAGCATCTTCAGATACAAGAATTTAACAGTGCTATGGTGTAAAAATAAATAAACAAGATCCATTCCTTGAATATTTATAATTCTTTGTTTTGCTCTGCTATTTGGGGATGTAGAAGCCCAGTGTCCCAATGGTCTTCCATTGTCCTTTGCCTTCACCTTTACAAGCACTTTACATCACAGCAAATAAAACTGTTCTTCCAGAAGGTGCAAGGTTCTTAAATAATAAAACAATATAATAATCCACCCAATGACACAAACCATCAAACCACATCATAACTAAGATGCCAGGGGGCACAAGAGAATGGCGCTTGGAAGTGAATTGAATATGGCTTCAAGGCGGGGGTGAGAAAATTGCTCTGACCTTTACAATATGTTTTCCCTAGGATTGAGATGTGAAGGGAAATGGTGCATTGTGAATGAGTGTCTTACCAGCGCCGGAGCTGCGGGTTTGAGAGAGGAACACTGCGCAGAGCGGAACCCAACACCATGAAGAAGACAGTGAGCAGCAGAGAGGCCCGCAATCCTGCAAAATAGGGGACGGGTACAATATAATATCACTGAGAGTCAGTAAGCAAGCAACTTCCAGTTTCTTTCTTTTATTGTTAATATATATTTACTATGGTGTGAAAGAACACTGGATTTCATCATTCAGACAAAGATTAAATATATTTTTAGAGGAATTTCCTCTAGGTGTGAATGACTGCATGTACATGGTGCACTGCAATAAACTGGCATCCCATCCAGGGTTTAATCCCACTTCATGCCCGGTGTTCCCAGGATAGGTTCCAGATCCCCCGAGACCCCAACGAGGATAAAATAGTTCCAAAAGTCAATTACCTCGCCAAATCACTGGATTTACACATTGTAGAGCTTTACTGGTGCTTAATACCTATTTAATTATTTATTAATAGTTATTTAATTGAAATTATCTCTGCAGTATTTTTGATGTAATATGATGAAGTTTTAGTCTTCTGTAAAAAGAGAAACAACTGGAACACACTTTTTAAAGATAGAGATACAAGTTTTCTGTACAGATTCATGAAGTGTTTGAATGCAATGACATCGAATTTTATCATCACTTTTGAGGGAACTTCTCTATACCAGTTTCAGTTCCTTCACAGGCAGAAAATGTATTGGTGTAAAATCTGATATTTTAGACTGTGTATAAATCTGAACACAAAGAAAGATCTCACGCACAATTTATAACGGCTGGGGTTCTCAAAATCAAGGGCGTACCTAATCATTCACAGCAACTCTGCAGGCAAGAGGTTGATTTGCTAGCACTCATTTTCAGGAGAGGTGTAATCTGATGTCCTAATTAGTATATGTATTGTGTCTAATGTATAATGTATATATGTCTTGTGTGAAGTTCAATCCTAACCCTAATAATCACTAATCTTTAATGTGGCACATATTATTCACAATTTCTGTCAATCATGAGGTTAACATTTAGCTTAGAGTATAATTCCTGCAGTATGGTCAAGAGTAATACAACAGACTATCATTAACACTTGTGTGATTAGTTGGGCTATAAACATTTGGATATAATAGCATGAATACTGAAAGGATCAAAATGAAGAACAGTAACCATCCATTCATTAATACATCTAAGTCAACCATGCTGTCATTGGTGAGCTTGTTCAACTGATCAGGGTCTATGTAGGCGTGGAAATAGTCCACGGTGGTGAAGATTATGCTGACCGCAACCAGCAGTGCTGCAAAGAGCAGAAACTCTGTTCACTATAGATGCACATAAATGTCTGGTGGCCTGGGAAAATGTTTCATGTGGTGAAATCTTGACATTTTCTCCTATATAATTCTGAAAAGTAAATCCATCTATCCAATCTCTGTACTGCTTATCCTACACAGGGTCACATGGAGCCTGGAGGAGACTCAGGGCATAATGCTGGGAACACTGTGTGCTGCACATTTGTTACAAAATGTGTTCAGAAACAGTAACAGAGCTCTCAAAAGAGGAAAGTTTAATACTTTCATAATGTGTAGTAACCTCTCTCACTCCTTTCCAGTCAGGACGTAACTGAAACCTGCCTATTTCCCTTATGAAACAGTTAATATCACTCTAGAACCCCTGCGTTAACTGTATACAGATAGATTTCCTCAAGATTTGTGCAAGCTGAATGAAAAAAATCTGCCTTAAAAAAAAAATACTGGGTTCTGCCACATCGGCAGAATTGTGCTCCACTCAAGCAGGTTTCACAGGAGTTCGCTCACAGATGAAGCTCTTCACATGACTGTCAGCCTGAACGTTATATAAGTGACAAACTCTTAACAGCCAGCACTTTTACTTTCTTTGCCTGGTACTAAAAATCAAAGTCACCTATTCAGAGGCTGTGACTCTGCAAGGGGTTGATTGCCTGGATTCATATAAACGGCAAGCATTTCGACTCCTAACTGGAAGTCACAAGGTCATGAACACCACTAAGACAAAGATAGAGCAGACCTTCACAGTTAATTGTATACACAATGGAGTCACCAGAACCAGAATTGTTGATTCACTAAATACAAGGTGTCATTTTTTTTTCGTTCCAGTTATATACTTCATATAAATACTGCTATTTCTCACACACACTCTCTCACACACTGTGGAGTCTTTATATGAAATAATGGATGTGTAAATCAATATGAACTAACCTTATCAGCTCAGATGTTCATACATAATGTTCTAATAGTCACTTGTCTCAACAATGACAAGACTTTGGGTGTTGTGTGCAATATAAATGTGCCATAATAAGAAATGACTAAGACTAAGACTTGAGAATGCTGCCTAGTATTAAATCAGCAGTATCTAACTATCACAGTTATTGAGTAAAGCTGTAATGTCCACTCCTGTCCACTGTACCAAAGTACACCTTTGGTATTATATACACTCTAAAAACTGACAGTCACACACTTGTGCAATCTTTCCCCAAAATGTTGGGAGCACACAGTTATATAGGATGTCTTTATATCCTGCAACATTACAATTTGCCTTCACTGGAAAAAAGGAGTCCAAACATGTTCCAGCCTGATAATGCCCCTGTGCACAAAGAGAGCTCCATGAAGACATGGTTCACTAAGGTTGAAGTGGAAGAACTCGAGTGTCCTGTACAGACCCCTGATCTCAATACCACTGAACACCTTCGGGATGAACTGGAATACTGACCGCACCCCAGACCTCCTGATCCAACATTAGTGCCAGATCTCACTAATGCCCTTGTGTTTGAATGATCACAAATCCCAACAGCCACACTCCAACATCTAGTGAAATGAATTCCCAGAATAGTGGAGATTACTAGAATAGCAAAGGGGAAATAATAGTGGAAATTGGGATATTCAACAAACACGCATGCTCAGTTCTCCACAATAATGTAGATTTGGTGACCTGAAAATACTATGTTTGTATAGCTATTTAACTATTTATTTATTTAATTTTCACCTAAATAAATTGATCCTTGATCACTTCTTGATCCTTTATAAATTGTTCTAAATCACTGTCCATTATGAGGTTATAAAGAGAAATGGCAAGGGACAAATTATTCAGACAGGAACTTAAAGCTGTAATTGTTCTCCATCACTGCCACAAGGTCCACAGAGTTTGTTGGAGCTAGTTGCCTTATATTGTCATAATTCATATAATTAATTTAGACCCAATTTAAAAGACCATTCCAATGTCACTAGTCGCTCAGTGTCAAGGGAAAGCGTGTTATTACCTGCTGTTGCCTTGTTGCTTGCTAGCTTGAAGGCAGGGTGTGTGATATATTTGCATGACTTGTGTACTGCAGTGGGAACTTCACTGCAAACTAAAAGTCTATAAGCAGCTGTGGAAACATCTGTCCGAGTGATCAGTCTCGGTTACACACAAAAAGTTTTATCATGTTAATATGTGGACAATACTATCAGGAAAAAGAATGATACAGAATAGATTAACTTCAACCCCCTGCAGTTTCGTGATGATGACAGACAAGTGCATGATTTATACAAAAACATTTGAACCAATTACAAAGAACCATTTAAAATGGTGTGGCATGATTATATTAACATTGTATAGCTAGTTTTCAAACTGTACGATCTTAATTCATTAATATGTTTACCAATCATTAGCTTATTTTATTCCCTGTAAAAATTCTTGATGTTCGCAAAACCGGAACAGAGAAAAACGTTTATCTATAAACTCAGATTATGGGCAATTTTAAATAAAGCGTATGTAGTGTTTCAGTTCAAATTTGTTGGAGATATTATACAAACTAAATTATATATAATTATTTATGTCATTAAATACATTATTTGTCAAGATTTATGACTGTTGAGGTGCAGGCTGCTGACAAATTTGAGCAGGGTATATGTGAGAAGGACTAAAAGAGAAATCACACCCTTTTGATTATGAAATCTCCATGTGACTTATACAACTTATCTTCTTTAACCTATGTTTTCATACATTTTATGCTAAAGTTTATGTGTTGTCATTTGCAAAGGATCATCAGATGACCTGTCAGGTGAGAGGAGATAACAGTAATGGGTAGACTCTATAAACACTACTGTATAATGTGGTTAAAGACAGATAGGTAGAGCACACAGAATCTCACTGTAACTATGCTTGGTCAAAACGCCAAAAACAAAAAAACCCTGACTTAGCACTGATAATCTCCACTGGACAACTGACTTTACCTTATAGTATTAGGTGTTATAGTGGCTCAGTGGCAATATCTGGAGTCTAAGGTCCATAGTAAATAACGTACACCGATCAGGCATAACATAACTTGCCTAATATTGCATTGGTCCCCATTTTTCTGCCATAACAGCCATGACCTGTCAAGGCACTGACTCCACTAGATCCCTGAAGGTGTGCTGTGGTATCTGGCTCCAAGATGTTAGCAGCAGATCCTTTAAGTCCTCTAAGTTGTGAGGCCCCACCTTGCAACTTACAGGACTTAAACAATACTCACAGGGCTTGAAGGACTTAAAGGATACTTTTGATAGATACTGACCACTGCAGACCGGGAACACCCCACAAGAGCTGCAGTTGATCCAGTCGTCTTGCTATCACAATTTGACCCTTGTCATACTCGCTCAAATCCTTACGTTTGCCCATTTTTACCTGCTTCTAACACATCAACTTTGAGGACAAAATGTTCACTTGCTACATAATATATCCCACCCACTAACAGGTGCCATGATGAGGTCAGTGCCCATAATGTTATGCCAGATTGATGTATACTATGGGACATTGAGCTCTACCAGCCTGCATTATTTGTATCTGTATGTGTCTGCCTGCATAAATCTCTGTACCTATAAACCATTTTTTGCCCCAAGGATCTTTATTTTAAAAGCACTTCTGCATCTTTACTTTATCCATACATAAATGTAGTCTCACTTGCTCAGCATCAGGTGATTCTCTTTCAAATCAAATCCCTTGTAGTACTCACTTAAAACTGATTAAATGAGACCTTGCAATAAAGATTCAATGAGAGTTGTGTGATTTTGTGATTGTGTGACTCTCTGAAAGGAAACTCCTCTGTCGCAAATCAGAAACTCTGAGAGACCAGATGGAGAAGTTGAGGTAACTTGGTATTTTTTTTAGGAAGTAAAAAAGGCTCTGGAAAAAGGAGGTGTTCGGCCATTTCTTAGCCAGTTTTGTACCACATGACACCAGGATGCTGCAAATCAGATGGAGAAGTTAAACTAAATGTCAACTGGTTCATTTTTCTTTTACTCTTTAGCCCTAGTTCTGCGTTGTCGGCTACATATGTATATATATATTCAAAATGACAATAAAAGCCTTATGACTCGACTTGAAATCCCGGAAGCACTTTCTGGATCATCTAGTGATCTTGTGCAGTTTGGAGCAAAGCTATTTACACAACTAGAAAATCAGATTAGCAATAAGCACAGATTCAGTCTCAAAGCAGTACAAACTGAGTCACTGACTGCTTTTGCTTGACATCGTATTAACACAATAACTAACCTTTCTTGTCCATCAGCCACACAAACAGGAGCCACGGGATGAAGCCCACGGGTCCCCAAATGACTAAAATTGCGATGTCCGTAGATGCGAAGCCGAAAGCATGCTTGGCAGAGTTTTGGATGGGGCCCCATGTGTTCCACACCATCCCTTGTAAAAAGGCGAGGAGTGAGAACAAGATCAACACCAGCCATCTCCGCCTGTACACCCTGCCACTGCTGATCACTGGCTGGATCCTCGGTTCCGCTTGGTTCGGCCCGAGCAACGGGTCCCTCTCCCCGTCGGTGCTCCCCACGGCACCCATTGAATCGACTCGCAATCCCTTCTCTTTGCGTAGTTTAATGAAGTGTCCGAGGTTGAAACAGTAAACAAAAACTACACAAACATCTCCTCACCGGTCGATTCCACAAACGTAAACAACAGCTGATGGCAGTTTCAAGCATTATTACTTTACTGCGCATGCGGCTCTTACAAACGGACGTGACGACACAGCTTAGAAACTGAAACCACTCCGTTCGCCATGTTGGATCTGGGAGACCTTTATTAATAGGACATCCTCCATCATGGCAGAGCCCGAATGGCTGGAGTTTCTCTTCCTGTCCGATTTTTTGAGGCTGTTCTAAAACCCCACTGTAAGCTCTCACGTGAGTTTGTTTACATGGCCAGATCAGGACAGAGAGTACTTTTTTCTGGGAAGCTGAGTGAACGTCCTTATGTCTAGCTGCTAGTTATATTGTGAGACTGTGTTATTTTATGTTTTGGTTGTTTGAGATCCGTGCAGTTAAACTGTGTGACTGAGTTCATGTAAAGCTTATGCAGAGTGAAAAGTAGAACAGCGAGTGTTTGTGTAGTTAAAATACTGTAGTTTGCAGCTCGAAGCGTCTTCAGGCTGGCCATGATCATTCTCTCACCACGTGTTGTTCTTCATATGCAAATATATAGACAAGACTTTTTTCTATATGAATTTAGGCTTTAAATAGAAGAATTCATAGAAACGGGTATTAAAAGATTAAATTTGGCTTAATTGGTGTTTTGTGTGCGTTTATTGTATCAGTTAGCCAGTTTAACTCGCTTCATAACCTGTAGGAGTCTGTTCAGATAAATAATTCAGGAATAAAACATCTGGGTGGTGTAAATGAGCCAGATGTGAGACCACGAAGTTATAACAGCGGTCATCAAACTGCAGCAATTTAACAAGAATAAGTGAATTTATGAGATTAATGAATTGAATTGTAAATTTTTATATGTATTTTAACGTAACAATGCATTATTTCTGCTTACTTTATTCATTAATAAATTATGTAGCACATGCACCATATAAATCCTCCTAAATGAGTTGTTACTATAGGAAGAGTAAAGTATTACAACAAGCGCATTATTATAAACTTGCGTTTTGGGTTTCTAGTCAAAGCTTCTGTTAAATAATCAACACCTTTTGTCCAATCAGATTTGAGAATTCTACAGCTTTATAAAGAGATGAACAGAAAGAGTAAATCACTTCAGTCTCTGAGACTTGCTAACTAGTGTAATGGAAATGTCACAGCAAATGAGACTGTGCAGTAGTGTATGGCATGTGTGGTTCGATTGATGTGAACCTTCAAAACTGTGTTTCTGTTCAGTGACCTCTGCAGATATGGCCACTAAGCCCTTCAGGCCAGACGAAGCACGTAGGATCATGCGGTTTCTGCACAAGCCAGCGGTTTTCATCAACATGACTGATAACTGGCCAGGACGGGACTGGACTCTGGAACATCTGGCAGTTTGTCTAGAGAAGGCTGTACGTTTTCGTGTTGGGAAGAAGTGTGAAAAGAAGGGTAAGGAGTTGCTCAGTTGCATACGTAGTAGTTCATAGTTGTTCAACTGAAATAAATTCCCTCAACAATTATGTCAGACAATAAAATATGTTGTGTACTATAAAGACAAAATAAAATGAAAGAGGTCAAAATATTTATAAGGTTTTGTAATAGATTTTTGTGTATAATTTGGAAAATAAAGATAATTGGCTTTTCATTGAGAAAGCAATGCAACTTTTGCATGTAATTGCATTTGGGAATACTAAGACCTGAATGAAATGGCATATGCAGACCCCATTACATTAATTAATTAATTAATTCAACTATAGGTTTTTTTTTTATTTATTACAATATCCAAGAATATTGGCACATTCTCTCTCACTCACTCACTCACTCACTCACTCTCTGACCCACCCTAAATGCATTATGACAAATTACTAAACTGGTCCCTAGGTAGTGTAGAAGGTTAAAAAAAATCACTCACATTGTTTATCATTTGTGTATATTAGTCCATTTTATTACAGTAGTCTGACAGAGCTCTTGATAAACTTTTGGTTCTGGTGCTCAGGGCCTCAAATGCAGTCATACAGTTGCTGTGAATTTCTGTGCTATGTTTTTTAATTAGGTGTAATGTAATAATGGCCTATGCTCCCTTATTTACATAGGCAGTATTTGTTGGTATGTCCATATGCATTCCATCCAGGGTGTATTCCTGCCTCACTGCCAGTATGCTGGAATAGCAGTGACCATTATAAGTTGTTACTGAAGATAAATGGATGAATATTTCTAACGGAGATGTAAAAATGTCCTGTGCCTACAATGTAATTTATAGTCTCTAAATAGACTGAAAGCTTTTTTCTCCCCATAGTCAAGGCAATGTGAAATTTGTCAGTGAAAGCTGCCATTTTAATTTGAACATTGTAGTTATGGGAAATGTATATTATAATGTGCCAGTATTACATTCTGTCATTTATGACTATGTAATGTACTCACAATTCTCACATGTCTGTAGAGCAAACCCTTTTAATATTGCAAGGTTTTAAAAAATGCAAGCTTGAAATATTGGGTTCAGAGAGCTTGCTGAAAAGTGTCCTGGTGTGCAGCGCTGGCAGGAGATAGATCATTTGTTCCCTCTACACAACAATGGTAGACATGTCCAATACTGTGTTATTTAATTTGACTGCTCAGTCAATTTTCCTTTCATTCTGAACCAGACAGAAATCAAGTGTACCAAGATGCAATTTTGTGCCACTTACAAAAAGCACTGCACAGTGGATGATTAAAACTTTGTGTCATTGCAATGCACTTTTGATTGAGGTAATGTTAGGACATTTCATTCAAACATCATGCCGAATCAATAAGTTGTAATATTCCGAATGAACAGATTGACGCAGAGGCCACTTCAATGGCAGTTTTCGCTAACAACCCCTCTGTCTACATGCACCTTTTTTTTTTTTTTGCTTTTTCACCAGCTCCTCTCTTTGAGACAGAGTGTTCATATCTCGAAGCAACTCTTGCAGAGTTCCTGTGTTGGACGAGTGGTAGCGATGATGCCTCTGTAGGCCCATTTGCTGACTATCCCCTTTCAGAATACTGGGCTTATGCGGACTACAAGTATATCGCCCTTCTTTTTCAGGAAAAGATCTCCATGTTTAAGGTACATCAACACACCATGTTCAGTATCTTACATCTCAAATCAAACATACTTACTTTTTATTTTAAAACTGGATTCATTCAAACATGCACTTATGATAACTTGTGTGTTCTGTTGAATTGATGCCCCTACTAAAGTATGAGCCAGTTTTTTAGTCTAATAATATGCATTTCTACTGAGAATAGAGTTTAAGTATGTTGAAATTCTGTTTGCTTTTAAATGCTGAAAACACTCAGGGAAGATACAGTACAAATAATTTGCATTTAAATGTTTTTATACAGAAATAGGTTTCTTGACAATGAACATGAACTATGGCAAAATCTATGAAAGTAAATCAAATATTGTACTGTTCTGTACTAATTTACTAAATCTAATATTGTTTTAGCAATAGAACAGAACGGAAAACTAAGCATTTGATCAAGAATAATAATTAAAATGCAGTGGTACAGCGGTTTGTTTACAACAAGAAAATAATTTCAAATGAGTATTGACTGACAACCAAGTCTAGAATCTAACATTAAGCATGATATAAATGAAATTTACCTTTACTGCATTTGGCAGACCTCCTTATCCAGAGCAAGTGTTTTTAAAGCCTTCTTCTTTGAATTTTATAAATGCAAGTTTAATTACATAATTGTAGGAAATAGTCCTAATCAATTGTGATTAGTCAGTTATGTAGTAATTGTCACAGATGTAAGGAGAAGCACCTCATTGCCTGAGCTTTGTGAACCACTCGCACAATTAGAAAGCAGATGATCCTTTACAGATTTTTCTATCGAATAAACTTTGGTTGTGTTTTTATCTAACATGAAGCATTTATCAATTCCTATTGTTATAACGTCTTCGTCTTCTATGTATGTGCATTTCTATTGCTTGAACTTCCACACAAAGCATCCTTTGAGTCTTTTGGAAACACACAGACTTGCAGACTAAATTGGAGCAATAAATCACTGGGTGCGTTTTTGCCCAGCTCTTGTTTTCAGTCAGTCAGACTGCAGATGGTAATGGCAGAGAAGCTGTTTTAAAGTTTGCCACAAGGTTACTTTGACCTGAATGGGTGGCTCTTGCAGGCTTTCTCTGTCTTTTTAAATGATAATAAATGCTTGTGAGCTGTTGTCGTTCTCTTTTGAGACAGCAATCCTGCCAAAGCCCAGCCTGTGAGACTGGCAGACATCAGCTTTTCTTAAATGATGAATAGTGCCATTTAAAAGTTGCTGAAAACCTCAGTTGCTCAGTGTGCTCTTTACAGTCTCTCGGCTGTTAATGGATTCATTATCCAGGTTGCTGGGCAGCATCTTCAAGCACAGGTTTTTCCCTTCTTATCGTAAAGGGAATATATTAGCAGATCAGACATGCTATGCAAAAAATGTTACAGCAATCAAATTATGTAATGATTAATTCAGTAATAAATAAATAACTTTTAACTTCTTTATTTCAGCTTTGTAAGCATTCATAGTACAAATGTGAGTCTAAGCTGAAAGTCTTATCCAAATGTGTGTGTTGCAGGATATAATGTGGTCTGACTTTGGCTACCCAGGCCTTGATGGGAGAGAAAGTACCCTTTGGGTTGGTACAAATGGTGCCAACACTCCATGTCATCTGGACTCCTATGGATACAATCTTGTCTTTCAGATTCAAGGCAGGTAATGATACAGAGCTGAATCTTACAGTTCATGCTGTGTGACACTTATTAGTGCTAATACTGGACAAATGTCCTCTGCCAATGAATATTTTACAACGGTCATGTTTGATCTAGATTTATGGTTAAACTATGAGGGGGAAAAAGCACAATATAGCTAGCAGAGAAGAAAAAGGATTTCAGAGGGGGAGAGTTATTTTATTCCAAAACAAGAAAAGTCGTCTCCTTCACCAAAGCTGGGTAAAAGGGCTGAGCTGTAAGAGGCTCTTGCACTGCATTACAGAGCCGTATTACAAGGAACAGCTGTATATCTCTGACAGAGGAAGCCCAGGAGTCTGGACTAATCTCTTGACAGTTGTCTGCCTTAGTGAAACACCACATCTTTCCTGTATTTTAATGGATTTTCTAGATTTTACAGAATGTGAAGAAAGAGTGTAAAATCT
Organism: Hemibagrus wyckioides; assembly: GCF_019097595.1. Lineage (NCBI taxonomy): Eukaryota > Metazoa > Chordata > Actinopteri > Siluriformes > Bagridae > Hemibagrus > Hemibagrus wyckioides. Next base: position 21,309,934 of record NC_080715.1, read on the forward strand.
GAATCAGAGAACTAAGGTAATACATCAGAAATGATGTACTGCAATAGATGTCCCAGCTGCTTTTGAGATTATGTATAGTCTGTGTAAAAGCTTTTATATAATAACTTACAGCAGATAACTCATTCAGAATTTTCTAAAAATGTTTCTAAGACAATGCTCAAAAGTACTTTCAGCCATTTGGCACCATTAATTGGAAGATCTGGCACCAAACTCCATGTTGATGAGAGAGGGTCAGAGCAAAATGGGTAGATTAGTTCAAGCTGCCAGGAATGATGTAGTAACTCAAATAAGCATGCCATACAACTGTATTGAGCAGAAAATCATCTCAGAATGCAGAACTCATCAAACCTTGAGGTGGATGGGCTACAAGAGCAGAAAACCAAGAACAGGAATCTGGGCCTATTCAGCCAAATTGGGCAGTTGAAGACTGGGGGAAAAAAGCCCAGGTGTTTTTTTTTCTAGTATGGGTGAGTATGGGGTGCCAGGATATTCTCCCATTCTTGGTTGATAGAAGTGGAACCAGCCATGGTCTTCTGCTGTTGTAGCTCATCAAACTTATGGTTTGATGTTTTGTGCATGTTGAGATGCTTTTCTGCTCAACACAGTTGTAAAGAGTGAGTTATTTGAGTTATTCTAGATTTCAACCAGTTTGAACATTTTCCTTTGGTCACTCTTATCAACAAGTCATTTGCACTCGGAGAACTATCACTCAGTTTCTTGTTTTTGTGTAAACTCTAGAGACTGTTGTGTGTGAAAATCCCAAGAGATCAGCAGTTTCTAAAATACTATGCCCATCTGGTACCATGCCATGATCAAAGTTACAAAGATTTCTTCATTCTGATGTCGGGCATTAACTAAAGCTTTTGGGGTTCAAAAGTCTGAGACCACATTGGGAATCTGGGATTTTTAAAATATATAGAAATTGGAAATAACTGAGTTTTTCAAATATTTATACCAAGGAAAGTAAATATTCAGAATTTTGAACATACTATTTCAAGGCCTCTGTTTATTTAAACGTAAGCAAATGTGTGAAATTGTGCATGTTAAATGCTTTATTGTTTAAAGGTCAGATTTTCCTCATGTCTAATCTCTTCTACTGAAGCATGAGTTCAAACCACACTCTGATGGATTTGATCTAAAACGGATCAGAGGTTTTACACAAACTTGTAGAGTCTGTGCCAGCTCGTCATTGTGCACAGGGTCGTTAAAGCAAAAACAGGGACACACCAAAGACTAGGAAACTCTGAAAGTCATGGAAGGATTCTACTTTTCTACTATGTTGATGTCAGCAATTATAATTTCTGTTAAATTAGACAAAAAAAAACATTGTATCTATGCCATATAGAAGTATTTTCCAGACTTTTGGATCTACCTGTATCTAATGAACCTGACAAAAAATCTGATTCACTTTTTATTGTGCTGCCATTAGTAGTAGCAATAATCTTTTCTTCCCTCTAGAAAATGCTGGCATCTCTTTCCTCCTGATGATACAGAATGTATGTACCCAACACGTATACCATATGAGGAGTCCAGCGTGTTCAGCCAGGTTAATGTGATGCGTCCTGACATGCACCGATTCCCTGCTTTCCGAAGAGCCAGGGCTCACCTCGTCACTCTGGAGCCGGGTCAGGTAAAGAGCAGTTTGCTTTAACATCATTTATAATTTATGCTCGAAATGGTCAAACAGTCAGTTTTAACATGGTTTATTGAGAATAGTAAATAAATTGTCTGAAACATGATGTTGGTGTTGTTTTTCCTGCAGTGTCATGAGATGGCAGACCAAAAAGGTTATTCATTAATATTCTTTTTTCTTACTGAACACAGAAAGAAAGACAACAGAAAGACTTCTTTATTATTATTATTATTATTCATTTTGTTTATTCATTTTTAAGCAACTTTTTAAATAGTGCCAGAGAGATGTGCAATATCAATATATTTATATTCTTAATTATTCCTTGCGAATCTAGTTAGCTTCTATTCTTTCTATTCTAGCATCCTGCCGTTACCTTCTCAGTGATAATTGCTCACATGGCTCACTGCTGATTGTCAGTGGTTTGATTGACTTGCCATGCTCTGTCTAACATTAACCTGAATCTTTCTCCAAGCACTCCGTAAACACAACTGATGTGTGCAGTAATGCTTTTATTTCATTAGAGACTTCTATAGGAGCAGATAATAATCTTCATAAGACATGTTGTTTAACCAAGTTTCCTTGAATGGATTGCCAACAGATTAATTTACACAAGGAAGTGAGTACAATTCAGCTGGCACTACTTACTTGTCTTTGTCAAAATAGAAGTAATAACTATATGTACCCAAAAAGATCTCCAAGTCTCTGAAGTCATACAGTGCTGCATCAAGTCCCATTTAAAATATTAGTCATCAAAAATAACATGCCAGTGCCTGGGAGTACACAATTTCTACCATAAGAAGACTTTATTTGTCACATATACTGTATGTTACAGCACAGTGAAATTCTTTTCCTTACATATCCCAGTTTAGGAAGTTGGGATCAGAGCGTAGAATCAGCCATGATACAGCACCCTGGAGCAGAGAGGCTCAAGGCCCGAAAGGTGGCAGTTGCTAAAAGGTGGTGCAGGGGCTTAAACTCCTGACCTTCTGATCAGTAACCCAAAACCTTAATTATTGAGCCATTACTCACTCCCTGGGTTGCCTCATCAAATGACCACCATTACGCAGTGAGGGTGAAAGCTAGCATTCATGCTTCCTCCGAGAACAGGAAGTCAACTTTCAAACTGACGCTACTGGTACATCACATAGCACTAACTGCCCTTTTCCACATACATAAGCTCACAGACAACCACCATCAGTTAGTGTCACTCTTCATTGAAAGAGGAGAGAGTAATTCTATTCCTAAAACCCTATGCAGGTAGAGAATGAAGTCCTGGTGGTAATATTCCAGAATAGTTTATTAAATTGGGGAAAAGTCTAGGAAAGGTATATGGGTGCTTTTAGCAAAATGTATAACCAAAGTTGTGATCAGAAATACATAGAGATAGCTATTTTGTACTAGGAGCACACAGTTTCACTTAAAATGATAATAGATTTAAAGAAAAGTAATTTGGGCTTTATCTGTAAACCTATACTGTAGTGTCAAAAATGTTCACTTTATTTGCACTTCTTTTGTATTTTCCTTCTTCTATTTTAAACACTAGCATGGTAAGCAGAAGCGTCATGCCTTCATATAGTGTCCATGTTTCTTCACAGGGTGTGTGAAAATGTGTGTGTGCATTTGTTCATGTGTACATGTGTGTTTATCATACCCCCCCAAATACACACACACACTTTTGGAATTCTGTACTGTTTATGAAGCCTCTTTGCTCACACAATTTGAGACAAGAGATGGTGGCAGTGCAATTAGCGGCAGTTCAACATTGCTAGTGAATTCGCTGGGAGCGCTCGCATGATCCGCAGCATACTAATGAAGACCAGAGATGTACATTTCCATTTTCACACAGAGAGCTACACTGCCCACAAGTGCAAATAAAACAGTACAACCTTACATATGGAGGATGCCAGAATATTTTTGAGGGTGTCTGTTTGTTTGAAGTTTGTTTGAAAGTTGAAAATCCACCATAATCCTCTTGATATTTACACATAAATACACATTTATAGAATGACACAAACAAAAGAAAATTCCTTCAGGGAACACCAGAGACTCCTTCCTGCCAAGAGCTTATTGAAGACACGGCCAAAAGTTATGCAGTATCTGCACATTTGCTATCGATGGATCTGTTTCTTAAAATGGAGTTGAGCAGACTAGACAGTTTGTGGTTGTCAGAATGGAAAGTTTCCATCGGATTACAGCAGAGGTTCATAAATAATGCAGGGTGCACATAAGGAAGCCATTACAGTATGGGGAAATATTATTTCTGAATTACAATTACTGTAATACCGACAGTAACAATTAAGTAACTCAAGAAGACAGGCAAAAATGTTCACAGAAAATGAAGCGCTTGCAGGAATATAACCTAAAATAGTTTAAAGGTTGACCAGCCCTTATATACTTCCATGAATATGAATATCACGTAGTGCTGTAGACCCACATTACAACAGTATGACAGACTGCAGCTGCCCACTAGTGGAGAGGAAAAAGCTGACATGCAATCCCTTTTTGGTATTCTGAGCCTGTTCAAACACACAAGTCCAGAAACCTGCATGCTGATTGAGGGCACTAATCTGTAATGGTGAATTACTCTGCTTGGCTAAATCCAGACCTGTTGACTTACTTCTGCAGACACTACACAAACCCATCTGAGCTTTAACCATTTGTCCTGTTTCTGCTAGATTTGTGCTGTGAAAAATTGCACAACATATTAACCTTGAATGATTTGTCAGTTGGATTTGGAAACACTGCAGAAAGCAACAGTGTGAGAAAATGTAAATCTAGGAAAATTGATCAAATATTTATTGAGTTTGTTATAAACAAATAGAGAATTGAACAGTTATGTAAAAATTAATTGCAAGCTTAACATTATCCTACTGTCTTGATGGATAATTGTGCTTCTTTTTTAGGATTTTATAATCAGTTCCAGAACTATTGGCACCCTTGATAAACATTGGTTTAAAAAATGTTATGAAAGCTGTCTTTGTGGTTAGCTCTTGCACTGTAAGTGTGAGAGAAATCTGACAGAGAAATTGTAATTGAAGATTATAATGATTTTTTTCTATTCTAAGAAAACAAAGAATTTCCCAACAGTTCTCAAATAATGCTTGCTGAGAATACAAAGCAAATACAGCTTGAACAATCCTCTTTAGATCTAACAGAGTCCTCTCTTATAAACTCCTTTTTCATCTCACTCCAAAGTTTTTCAGTGGGATTTAAGTCGAAGGACAGCAATGGTCATGTCACAAGATTGACTCTTTGGTCATTGAACCATTTTTGCATGGACTTGTATTGCTAACACTATCCTGCTAGATCTCAACTCAACCCAGTATAATAATACAATCCTTATTTGTCTGTAGCTTCAAGTTGCATTCTAGTGAACTTTAAGTGCATATGTTGCATTTTTCTTTAGGTGGCATTGGCAGATCTCCCAATGAGTATGCTCTCATATAGGTTGGTGTCTAATTGTACACTATATGGCCAAAAGCATGGGGACACTTTATATTCCCACCCATAATTGGCCTTCCCCAAACTGTTGGACACACAATTGTATAGAATGTCTTTGCTGTAGCCTTACACTTTGCTCAAATGTGTCCAAGTGTGACAGTGCCTCTGTGCACAAAGTCAGGTCCATAATTACATGGTTTATCAAGGTGTGGAAGAACTCTAGTGGCATGCATAAAGCCCTGAATTCAACCACACTGAACACCTTTGGGATGAACTAGAGCACTGACTGCACACCATTATCAGTGCCTGATTTAATACTAATGCTCTTGTGGTTGAATGGTCAAATCCCCACAGCCACACTCCAAAATCTTCTGGAAAGTCTTCAAAGAAGAGTGGATGTTATTATAACAGCGAAGGGAGGCTAAAGAAACTGCATGACAGAAGCCATCTAAGTTACTAAAATGATATTTTTCACAGTGTATGATCAAAATTTGTTAATATTGTCTCTTCCTTTCATTTATATTAGGTTCTTTTTGTCCCAAGACATTGGTGGCATTATGTGGAATCAGTAGACCCAGTAACTGTCAGTGTCAACTCTTGGATTGATATGGTAAGGTGATGTACCATCTCTTGTAACATTATGCCATTGTTTGCCAGCTATATAAAGGTGGCAGTGCACAACTGTAGTATTTGAATGATTTGAAGATCACATCATGGGTTATTATTGTTTAGACCTTTCATGCTTCATCTGCAGCATCACTGTGATGGATGCCATGGTGCTGTCTGCATTGTGTTAATAGACATGTATTTGAATTTGAATGAAGACACCCCTGTAAATGAACAGTGCATTAATTCTCTACTAATGCATTCAAGCAGTATACTATCTACTGCTATCCAGTTTTTTTTTTGCAAGGACAAAGGAATGATTTGCAATAGAGCTTTAGAATAGTAAGTAATGTTCATGATCACTCCCAGAATTCCCTCTTAGTGACACACTCACGTTTCAATGCAGGAGGTGGATGACGAAGCCCGAATAGGAGAAGCTCTGACCAAGACCGTAATCTGTGCACTAAAGAGTAAACCGAGTATGGATAACAAAGACAACTGGCTCAATCCTACTGAGGTATGCCTTAAAGCCCCACCTCCCATAAACAACCAATTACAGCATGTGATGTGAGGGGGAAAAAGACCTGAATTTATCATTGTCTACCATGACACTGAGATCCATGTCTACCCCAGAAAATTTCATTTACATAGATCTCTCAACATTTTTAATAAGCGATTAATGCAGATGAAAATGAATAATTTGTTTAACATCAACACACAGAGGGTGCACCAGACTTGATAGATGTTTGTTTTTACTGGTGCTGGCCTTGTCATCAATCTGTACACATAGCTAAAAGAGTGGAATCTGCCTATTGGATTATACAGGCTCAGACAAGAACAAGCAGATATCTCAGTCACAGCTGTGAGTACAGACTGACAACAAGGCCAGGACCACTGACACATCGAAGCACTGTATCATAACCTTCACAAAGCTCTATTTGTACATGTTAAAAGGTGAACTGAGAGCATTTTAAGCAGTGATAAAGATTGTATTGACAATTCATCCCATTCATGTGTCTGCTGTTGTGTTAAAGGATGGGATCTCTACACATGATGAAAACATGCAGTATCTGAATCTAGCAGTGAAGGCATACATGAATAAAAGAAGCTTACATTCTGAAGACTTGATCAAATGTCCAGAGCAACCCAGTCCCTCAGCTTTGAAGCGGGACTCTAGTGGTCATTTGAAGACCCCTGTCGCTGAACCTGTGACCTCATTTTCATTGCCCTTTGGACCTAACCTCATTCCTGTAACTTGTCATGGAGACCTAACTCAGAAACCCTTAGTGACAAACCCCAAAGAGGCTCTCATTTCAAAAGACAATACATTCTTTTACACGCAAAGGGGAACAAAGACCATGCATACAGATACACATGAGAAAGAAGAGGCAATCAGTGTAACAGAGGAGGAAGAAGAAGATGGAAATGCTGGTGCAACGTGTGGCCGAATATCCACCAATGATCTGCTGGACTGCTTGCTACATCCAGATGTCATCAAACTTGTTACAAAGCTAATGATAGACCGTCAGAAAGAGCTTCACTAAACAAGTCACAGAGCGATTTTTACTGTATCAACTTTATACATTAAATATTGCAGTTAATAAAGACTTATTAATAATAATTTAAAAGAAAAAGTTACTATAATCATTGCACCGATTCTACATTTATTTATGTAAATATCACAGAAATGTTGCAATGGCATGGTTTTTCTTATGATATAAAATTATAGTGTCATACCCCATATCTCACAGAGATAAAGCTATAAAATACTGTTCTCTGTAGGGAACTGTGCCCCCTAGTAAAAAGACAATACATAAGTTAAACCTTGATGAAACTGGACAAAAAACAAACATTGAAATCAAACACTAATCTGAAAATGAATTTTATTCACACAATTTCTTTCACAAAAAAAAAAAAAAAAGCCACTGATATGTTTATATTAGTCTGTGCAAATTGACAATAAAAAAATATCAGCTGATTTGGTATGTCTGATATACACCAGATTCCCAGCTACATCCATAATTACTTTATTGTCAGTACATGTTTATCACAGTCAAGGTCATGAGCCCCAATTCTCTCAATGATTCAATGATGTGCTGTTGAAACTACAGTCTATAAACTGTATATAAGATGTATGTACTATGGTTGTGGTGGGTCCAGAGCAGGAAACTGACTGGAACATTCAGGCAAAATAGCAAGCCACAAGCAAATTTAAGCAGACAGTAGCCTGAAATCAGGATAAAATCCTGGACCCTGGAGCTGAGGCCCTGTGCTGCCCATTTCTTCATCTGTACGTCTGCATTTAATAAACTGGCAGCTCTGTTATTGTCTGAAATCAGTATATATAGCATTAGCATCATACTGTTAATGGACACAAAATACATCCACTATTACGCTTATCCTTATAAATGTACATCCAGCAGCTTTAAATTAGATGTTTTGTCCTAAATGCCTAAACACAAAGATAAATACAGCCATCAAATTTTAGCATTTAGTTATTTCTTGTTTTAAATATGATATTTATATGTGCCATTAGAATGGTCCTAAAATTGACATTATTAACAAAAATTCAATGAACATTATTTCCTGACTGATATCATTAGTTTTGATCTGAGTTAGTATAAATTATACACCAGAAGCAACAAGTCATTGTGCTAAATCTTTGTGCTCTGTGTGACTTCAGTCATGTCAATATTCTGTTTTTCTTTCTCCTTAAAGTCAACCATCTTGTCATCTTCTTTGGTGAGCTTGTCCAGCTGATCAGGGTCCACATAGGTGTAGAAATAGGCCATGATGGAGAAGATGATGCTGACTGCAACCAGCAGTGCAGCAAAGAGCAGAAACTCTGTCCACTGTAGATGACAGCAGTCAGTGAAATTCTGACATTTTGTACTATATATTCCTGAAAACTAAATTCATCCAGTCATTCCTTTTCTAAACAGCTTATCCTACACAGGGTAACAGGGAACCTGGAGTCTCTCCCAGGAGACTTGGGGCACAAGGAGGGGAGATACCCTGTTTATGCACACAATCACACACACACTAGGAACACTTCATAGATGCCAATCAGCCTACATCACATATCTTTAGACAGGGTGAGAAAACCAGAGGAAACCCTGAAGCGCATGGAGAACACTCAGCACACAGGGTGGAGGCTAGAATCTCCCAACCCTGGAGGTGCCAGGCAAATGTTACCTATCATGACCCTGCCCATTAAATATGACTAAATGAAACAAACTAAACATGTTTCTCTTTTGCATGTGTCTCAACCACAAGTCTATTACTTCCAAAAGGTAAAATGGACAAAACTGAAATGTTAAATATACCATAAACTATATTTATGGTTTCTTAAAGTTGAGATATCAAGATATATAAATATTTTTTGAGCAGAAAAAAATGTTCAGCCAAATATTTTGTCTGTTGCCTCATCATCCAAATAAGTTTCTGAGGCTGACACACAAATATTTTAAATAAAGGAGAATCTTTACTCACGTTAACTTTTAACTTTTTAGTTTAACTTTAACTTTTTATCTAAGGTCAGACTAGGAGTTATAAAAAGAAACCACCAGATCGAAAGCTTACCTGCTCCAGCCCAGCTCCCTCTGCCACAATCAGAACAATGACATTCCCAAAAGCCACAGTAAGAAGCCATCCTGCCTGTAGCACAGACTTCATACTTGCTGGCGCCTAAGGGCACAAGCTTTGGCGTGAGCAACTGAAACCTACAGAACATTAAAACTAAAACAGTGCACAGTTTGTGTTTACCTGGGAATATGAGAATTCTAGACCAGTGATGGAGAACATGACCTCCCCAGCAGTGATGAGGACGTACTGTGGGATCTGCCAGGCGATGTGCACATTGTTTGCCTGAACATCTTCGATCATATGAACTGTTACTTTATTTCCATCCTATACAAAAGACAGGAAAACGTTGACCCTTTTTAGCCTGGCTGCTCATTCCTGTATCATTATCTCAAGACGCACCAACCAATACCATAAATATTAAACTGAGACTTTATTCTGTGAGTCTATTGACGAGGTGGTTCCAATTTCTATATTGTACCTTGTAAAAACTACATAATTGTCTATGAGATTGTGAAAGAAGTATTCCCATGGTGCCCATAATAAAACATTAACAACACTAGGATAAACATTTTTTTACCCCGAGAAGAATGAATGTGTATGTGGCACCAAAGTCAAGAAGCCCCAGATCAATATGATGTGTCTTTGTGTCTGATTTGCAGGGAACTTGCATGTATCTGCAGGGTTAAAAAAAAAGAAAAAAAGAAAATGTTTCATCATTCAAGACCTTGATCAGGCATAAAATCTGTAATGTGAAATGAAAGTCCATAAAAAGACCATAAAAATGATATTTTCAACTCGAAGGAGAGATAATGAATTACTAGATATTACATGAACATACTCACTTTCCTCTTTCAACATTTAAGCTCTGTGAGATCCCGTAATTGCTCGATGCAAAGAAATCTTCACTGCCTACTGTAATGTTCATATTCTCTGAGTAAGTATTGATGAATCTGAAAACAAAAAATAGTTAAGCCTTTATAGCTCATTGCAAAGAACCGTCCAAGCACTTGAGTATGAAAAGTTTGATAATTCTACTGAAGCTCAACCATGCTGTTAAAATTTGACCTCAGAAACACCCTTGTCTGCACAATGTGATTCTCATTCAGTATGCATAATTCACAAAAGCTGTACTGTACCTGAGGAAGGCTTCTCCGTTCTCAGATTTGATTATATTATCCTCTGCCTTCATTTAAGTGACAGAAAACATGTACAAGAGGACAATGTAATATCATTAGAGTACAAAATTCAATACTAACCTAGTATAATCTTAATATATTTAGATAGTAGTCACTTGTGTTATTTATAAAAAGAAATTTAGGAAACTCTTTTGAACTCACCTGTTTACACATAATATTAGAATTCTCACGATACAAGACAAGGGTATAAACTGTGTGCTGAGTGACGTTCAGCTCACACTGGTGACCCACTCCGCTTTGAGTGACAGTGACTGGTAAGATTTTCTGGACATCCTCAAGTGGAAGTCTAGTGTATCCTACAGGATCCTGATAGCATAACAATCATTTCATTATTCGCTTTCTAGTGATTAAGCTAATGTATTTTTAAACAAACTTAAACTTAAACTTATCTCACCTTATACGACTCTATTTTGTCAGGGAAAATATTATGTCCTGTAATTTCTACAGACACAGCATCTCCATTAACAAGGTTAAGGACTTGCAGCAAACACTCTTTGGCTGGTGGAGGTTCCACAACTGTTTTCTTTGCCAGAAAATACAACACAGAGTACAGCATGTTCTATGACCTCCATTAAGATTTTTTTAAACATTTTTTGTATAAAGAGTATCTAATGACATACAATGACATTGATTTCCACTATAGTTGCGACACAGAAAGCAAGTGCAGCCAGGATCATTCCTGCGGCCATCTTCTTTAGAGGCCTGAGTATAGGAGAAAGATATAGAGGTTACACAAGCATCAAGTCTATAAATATGTGCTTATTATTTTGACTTTGTTTTTGTCATGTTTTTGACCCGTAGGCACCAAAACACTATTTATACATGAGTGCAGATAAATGTGCATGGTTATAAAAGGTGCGTAAGTAATAAAATAAAATCCATAAAGATTCTGCAGGGGATTTCACTTAAGGTACAAATAGTAGCTAATGTTTTTTAAAAAAATCTGAAACAAGGCTGAGAAATACATTCAGGAAAATAAATTTAGGCCTGTTATATCAGAGTGCATTTATAGTTGGTATAACTTTATAATGAAGCAGCACATAATACCACAATACATAAAATAATGAAAAAAGCCTAGTTGTGAGACAAAAGACAAAATGTCAGACAGTGGTGACATTAAGGAAGCTTAAGGACATTCTGGTCTGCACTGTTTTGCTGTGTAAGAACCACATAATGAATGCTGCACCTTGCATAATCTTTGACACTGCATATGCTGTTTTGCACTTTGTTAGACAATAAAAACATGTTTTAGTGTGCTTCGAATGTTGTTAAAATTTTATTGGGACTTTCCATTTCACACAGATATGTAGTATTGGCTGTACTTACGTGAGGTTGATCCGACAAAGGCTGATGAGCGGGTACACGCCCATGTCGAAGATAGGGATGAACACCAGAATGAGCAGCGCATTCAGCATCTTAACAGCAGGGAGGAGAAAAACAATGCATGATGCATCTCAGACAGCTCGATAAACATAACGATCACAAAATCATAAAAATATATGACTGATAAAAATGATAACAGTAAATGTGTTGCTTAAATTTTATGATTGTTTCTTGGTAATAATATATCATATCACTAAGCTTAAATAGTGTTTAGGCAAGATTTGTACATATTGGTACCTGCATTTGATCAGGCTTTACTACAAAGCCTCCACCCTGTAAAAACATAAAAAAAGAGATTAAGGGATGAAAATACAACTCACCTAACAATTCAAATGTAAGCAATATAAAAAAAATCAGTGTCTGCAGTTTAGTTGCTTAAATCCAATCGCCACAAAGTTGTCACCTTTCTCTAATAATTAATAAACTGTCAAAAACTGGAATGTAAATATTTTTTATACTATTTAAAATTACAGTGAGTTATTTCTGCTCCTCACGTAGCCTACATAAAACACATACAATCATGTATTACTTAATTCCTATATTTTTGACCAAGGTTTTCATATCCAATTCTTAAGAACAGATGTTCTCCACATTTTAAGGCTTTCCTTTCTGTATTACAGTGAAGTAGAGCTTGATAATTATCTGCCAAGTGCCAAGTATGAAAAATCACAAAAAGTCACAAATGTGTACAGAGCATGAGGTTCTCTGCATACTAATTGAGAAACACATATATAAATAATTTAATAATTACATTGCAGTGTACTGTATATTTACTACATTTCATCATCATCAATTATCTAGAGAAAGTAATGGATCAGCAATGAGAAAACCCATCCTGGAGATCCCCCACCTCGAAACCGGTTAATATTTCCCTATCTAACTAATTATTAGATAATTATCAATACATCTACTGCTTGTTTTAGCTATGACGTATTTGGTGTTGTTTATGAAGTTACTTTATGGAAGATAATTCATTGCTCAGCTCAGCAAGTCTAGTGCTTTGTAAAGCTGCCATTACACGAATTAACCTATTGATCTGTAGTGGATATGTGAATGCTCAGTACATTTTATGTTATCCATTTAACTCCTCAATAGAATAAAATGGTATTATTTAGGAAATACAGCAATTTTGTCCATAACTGGGAGTTATACAGATGTCATTTTAACTTTATTTCCCAATTCTCAGTTCTCAGTAATCATGGGATTGCACAAGGGACACGAAACCACGTAGTCACATATGAAAGAGGAAATAACGTGATGAAAACAGACGACTTACGAAATCCATGTTCATACGAGTGGCCTGCAGAGTCCAGCGAGATCCCTGAGATACAAAATAACTTATAGCTAATAGCTCTATTCTGATTTCATTGTGCATTTGACAATTGATTTATAAACCAAAGTTTGGAACCACAGTATTCAAATAAGAACAATGTTAATTTATAAGATAGACAAACTTTTACCTGCTGATCAAAGAGGGCCCAAAACATGGGCAATGGGATGTAGAGAAGCAGCACCCGGAGCACCATTTTGATCTCCTGAATTAGACTTTTCTGATGGCACATGATGCATAAAAAGTCATGTCAAGCACTGTATTTAGAGTGCAGAATAAGTTCCAAGTATTATGAATATTTATACCGAATACTTTTCCTCAGCCCAATCCAGCCAGTGATCCCTTTTTGGACTTTTCTTGCTGCTTCCCCAACGATTGCTTATGGCAAACTGATCAACAAAATAGTGATTAACCGGTCTGACTTATTCATTTCTTTATCAATCTGTCAAACTGTTGTGTGAAGAGATTTCTTACCCCAATGCACTTGCAGACATTCAATAACACATTTCCCTCAGGTGGGGATTTTTTATAGAGCCCACTACCAGCAATGAAAACCACTAGGCAAACAACAGACACTCAGTATTAGGCAAGTAACAGTCAGTTATCAGAGGTACATAAGGAATGTGTTGAGCAGTAAAGCGATTATGCATACCAACTCTAAAGCTAGTCATTATAGGCTGCCTTGTACAGTTAAGCTGTAGTTCATGTTATACTGTAATTGAAAAAGCACTAGCACTGAAATCAGAAATCAGTTTCTAAACTGGTCCTAGAGTATCTTACAAGAAGACAACACTGCTAACCCACTCTATCGTAGAACAGCACTATGATACACTTGGCCTACAGGCTTAATATTTTTCCAAAGTTATTGTTTTAGCAAGGTATACATAATGCTAACTGAGGTTAAAGCTTGCTCTTCTCATCTGTTTAACTGACACATTTAAGAGACTGCCAAAAATATTAACAATTCATATACAATACAGGCAAATACACAAACACACATACACACACATATTTTATGTTATATATTATTTTATGTGTGTGTGTGTATTTATCCACATCAGTGCTTCTGGTCTTAAAAAAATACATGCAATTCCACATACATAATAGCAATGCTTAATAGCATAATAGCAGTGCTTTGAGCTGCTCTGAACACGAACATGTTGCTAAACTCACCGAGAGCGATGATCATTAAAGCCGCAGGGACTCCAAAAGCTAGAGCATAGCAATCCCCTCCAAAACACTGAACGTCAGCTGTGTCATAAAAATGAAACATGCACTTACAGTATAACCACAAGTAGCTCAGGATGTAACTGCATATTATGAGTGGAAACCATTATTGTGGTTTGTAAGGCTTTTGCACAGTAAAATTCTATGGCATTATAGGATTAACCTCGTAGAATTGGTGTGATGAGGGTCGAAAGCACACTTCCAGCATTGATTGACATATAGAAAATTGAGAAGAACTTTCTTCTCTCCTCTGTCTGAGAAACACAAAAGAAAAAAGCCATATGATTAGGGAATAAATATGATTTCAATAACTATTCTTGAGTAACTACTGTGTGATTGTAATTGTAGTGAGCTAACAGGTTCAGTAATGAAATAATCATGTCACATGTCATGAGTAACTCACATGTTCTTCCTCAAACTGGTCCCCTCCAAATGCTGCCACACAAGGTTTGATTCCTCCTGTTCCAAAAGCGATGAGGATGAGGCCAAACATGGACAGACCTCTGTGATCATACAAAAAGTACCACAAAAATACAAAATGCAGCACTCACACATGGTAATACATAGCTCAATTATTAAGAATGCATACAAGCAAAACACTTACATGTGTACATTATTGTCCCCTACATCTGGTATCGCACCAACAGACTTTACTACATGCCCAATGACATACACGATTGATAGATAGATGATGGTTCTGTGAACACAGCACAAAGACGTCAGAGTTTCAGTACTTATTTACTCATCTTTCTATTACAGTATATTGATCCATTTTGAAACCTTTTAACTTACTTGAACTTCCCCAGCCATGAGTCTGCTATGATAGCCCCTATTACAGGGGTAAAGTAGCACAGGCCGGAGAACGCATGGTATATAGCAGTGGAGAGGTTCTTGTTCCAGTGGAGGTATCGGATGAAATAAAGTGTGAGTAACGCTTTAATGAAGAAGAGAAATTCATGGTACCTTTGCATGTCAACAATCTTTCACATGATGTGCACAACAAAAAAGTGAAATAACACAGCTTTGTATAAACCACTGGTCATTGGCTTTGTATAAAACACTGGACATCTGTGTTTCTTCATTACCTTTCATGCCATAATAGGAGAATCTCTCACAGAACTCATTGACTACAATGAAGGAAATGCTAAGTGGGTAGTTTGTCCCGCATATTTTCTGTAAAAGCATAAGGCAAGAAGACACTTTCCATTAGACACAGTTCATATTAGACCATTTTCATAGCACTTGAAACTAAGCAAATGAGACAAAAAACACCAAAGCCCAATGTCCCACTCCACCGGGACAACATCCAGACCAACATCATTACTTATTTTATTGTTTCAGTCGGAAAATGTAGCTGCTATTGCAATTTATTTTCAGCTGCTGGGATACCATTTTGAGATACAGCAGTAACAGCGAGATAAACGTAAATTCTTACTCGGGACTTCTTCCTATTGTCAGGTCGCTGCTCTTCCATGTTGTTATCTAAAAAAAGAAAGGGGGAACAAAAAAACAAGCAAAAAGTTAAGGCCAAAAGTCTTTACAGAAATGACCGATTGAGTAGTAAGATATCATATGAACCTGATATATAAGGAAGCAACTTGGTCTATGGTGTGAAATATTTTGTGAAAAATACAAATAAGGAATGGTGGAATCTCTCTCTCTCTCTCTCTCTCTCTCTCTCTCTCTCTCTCTCTCATATATATATATATATATATATATATATATATATATATATATATATATATATATATATATATATATATACATATACATACATACATACATATATACAGGGTAAACAACAACAACAACAACAATAATAATAATAATAATAATAATAATAACACTGTTGATATCTTTTGGTGCATTGAGCAAAAAAATAAACAAACAAACAAACAAATAAATTAAGTTTTCTCCATGCATTTGAGTTGAGACTGCTGTATTTACATCTCAACTCGAATTTTAACTTTATACAGGATTGAGTGAAGGTAACAGTGTCTCATTATAAAAACCCACTGCAAACAAAATAAATCCCCCAAAACTCTATGGTGCTACTTTTTGTAATCAGCTCTGATCACGGTGTTATCTTTACCACAGAAGTTGAGCACTTCTTTAACCGAGTCTTCTTGGGGTTTTTTTTTCCTCGAAAAACGGAGTAAAATTCACGGAGTAAAATTCACACTTATTCCCTAGATGCAACAAACAGCAATTCTGTGTTGGTGGTGAATCGCTGTTAGTTAAAAGAACACATGATTACCGTTAGCTGCGTCTCTCCCAGTCTTCAGCCTGTGTGTGTTGGCAGTAGCACTCTGTGGTCTTCTTCACACCACGCGTCCAAGTCCGTCCCTCAGCAGCGCACAAACCCTGCCGTTTAACTCTGCACTTATGGGGGTGTTACTTGTCTTTTGGATAATGTTTTACTCATTTGCTTCAACCTGTTTGTCATTTCAGCTGAGCACTTTGTTTTTGCGTCATAAAATATTTTACACACTTAAAAGCCATCGGGGGGAAGGCAGTACAGGGCTGTATTCATTGCATTGAAAACGCCCGTTCTCCACTCCCCCTCCGGCTCACACCCAGCAGAGCTGCACACACACTTACACTTTAAGGACTTGTGGAGTGTGCTTCTGATATGGCAAATCTGATATGGCAGTCTGAAGGAAAAAAAACTCCTCAGTATGCAGTGCAGGGGAAACTCTTTAAGTGCACGGTCATGTTTATAAAGAGGAGCTATTTGCATTTCTCTTTGCTTATTATAAGGACACTATTATAAGTTAAAAGTTAAACGCTACCTTTTTCTGCATCCGAAAAAAGATTATTTGCTAATGACTGTGAGAGACTAAAGAGATGGTTAAATATGCACTGGGTTTGCTGGGACCGACAGGAACCTCTACTAGTGGTGTCAGACACACCTCCTGTAGCTTCCTATCTACTTTAAGCGCTGAATATACAATCTGTATTTTAATCTAAAATCGTTCTGGGGAATTGAATGGAATGGTTCGAAAAAGAGCTAGTCTCTGTTTGTTCCACTAGAGGGCAGAATATAGCAATACATTATTCAGACACAAACAAATTCAGAGCCATAAACTCAGCTGCTCAACAGCAAGCGTAATAAATATGGACACGTAATTTTAATTAAGGCTGTTTGAATTTCATTTTGATTCTATTTTTGATTTCAAGTCCATATATATATATATATATATATGGATATATATATATATATATCCATATATATATATATATATATGGATATATAACCATATATATATATATATGGTGTATATATATACACACCGATCAGCCATAACATTATATTAGGCAGCAAGTGACCATTTTGTCCTCAGAGTTGATGTGTTAGAAGCAGGAAAAATGGGCAAGTTTAAGGATTCGAGCTAGTTTGACAAGGGCCAAATGGCTAGACGACTGGATTAGGGTGTCTCCAAAACTGGAGCTCTTGTGGGGTGTTCCCGGTCTGCAGTGGTCAGTATTTATGAAAAGGGGTCCAAAGAAGGAACAGTGGTGAACCAGCGACAGGGTCATGGGCAGCCAAGGCTCACTGATCATGTGGGGAGTGAAGGCTGGCCCGTTTTGTCCGATCCAACAGCCGAGCTACTGTTTCACAAATTGCTGAAGAAGTTAATGCTGGTTCTGATAGAAAGGTGTGATACACAGAATACACCGTGCATCGCAATTTGTTGCGTATGGGGCTGCATAGCCACAGACCAGTTAGGGTGGCCCTGCTGACCCCTTTGCAGCAACAATGGGCACGTAAACATCAGAACTGGACCACGGAGCAATGGAAGAAGGTGGCCTGGTCTGATAAATCATGTTTTCTTTTACGTCACGTGGATGGCCGGGTGTAAAAGGCAAGCTGATGGAGGCAGTGTAATGCTTTAGGCAATGTTCTGCTGCCAGTGTTCCCTGCCATACATGTGGATGTTACTTTGACACGTACCACCTACCTAAGCAATGTTGCAGACCATGTATATCCTTTCATAGAAACAGTGTTCCCCGTGCCACAAAGCAAAAATAGTTCAGGAATGGTTTGATGAGCACAACAACAAATTTGAGGTGTTGACTTGGCCTCCAAATTCCCCAGATCTCAATTCAATCGAGCATCTGTGGGATGTGCTGAACAAACAAGTCCAATTCATGGAGACCCCACCTCACAACTTACAGGACTTAAAGGATCTGCTGCTAACATCTTGGTACCAGATGCAACAGCACACCTTCAGGGACCTAGTGGAGTCCATGCCTCGACGGGTCTGACCGGTTTTTGCAGCACAATTTAGACCAACACAATATTAGGAAGGTGGTCATAATGTTATCACTGTGTTTCTTGGTAAGGATTTGGGGTAATGGGGGCATGTTGGCTTAATGGCTAGCATGTTTGTCTCACACATCTGGATTGGGAGTTGATTATTGCAATTGCCCTATGTTCACTGAGATTCCTGCCTCCTCCCTGTGCACATTGAGGTTGCATTTTCTCCCTGAGCTTTGGGGTTTTCTGCAGGAATGTTTGCAATTGTGCCTGTAATGGGTTGGCACCCTGTCCAGGGTGTCCTTTGCACTGTGCCAAGTCGAAGTCCCCTGGGATAGACTCCAAGTTTCAGGTTACAGCAAATGGATGGATGGATGGATGGACGGGTGAATGGATGGTAATGAACTGGAGTTTGTTTGTATGCTTTTTAAGGGACAAACATTCATTCATCATCATTCATGTATTGAGAATGTATCTTTCATATAAAAGCAGATAAATGAGTAGATAAACAGATAACTAATATAGCAAATTAACAAATGAAAGAGTACTTCCTCTAAAGGTGGAATAATCAGTTTGCCTGAACCTGTAGCTCTGCCTACATTTGTGACAAAACAGGGGGAATTTTCCCCTTATTATTTACCCATTTCTGTTTTTACTGAAGCAGCTGCATGCCTTGACTCTGAGGTTTGGCTCCAAATACAACTGCTCTGAGCACAGAATATAAACATGCAACACTTTGTTAAGCTGCTCATTAGGTATGGTTTATGAAGACATTGCTGCTCTATCTTCTTCATTTATACAAAGGTAGTTTATTTTCCACTTTTTGTAAGCTAGATTTAGTGTCAGTGTTCTCACATTTTAGGTATTATTTTTAGACATATGTATTATTTCTCTCTTAAAAATTTTGTTCAATTTAAGTATTTGTAATATCCATTTTGTCAAAATGGGTGTCAAAAGTGAGGCAAAAGTGAGGGTCTTAAATTAAAGACAGGAGAGAAGTGTGTAGGAAACACTGTAACAGATCAGAGAGAGAGAAAGAGAGAGAGAGAGACCATGATTGTGTTTGTGATTAAATGTTGTTCTTTCAGATTAAACAGAGCAGAATCTATAAATCATCATCTGTCCATTACATGATAATGATAAGGATGATGAAAATCATGTCTGCTTCAAACCAGAAACGTTAGTATCTTCACTTTAGACTTTAACAAAATGTTTTGCAGAAGGAGTTGTGGGGAATTCCAGCCTCACGGTGGATGGGTTCACAGAAGTTCAAAGCAAACATAAGATAATTATAAAATATAAAACTCAAACTGACCCCAAAATACAGATCCATCAAAACCTACAGCAGCATGGTTAGGTGATGTGACCAATCGGTGACACGGCTGCCTCTCCCCACTTGGGAACATAGACTCTCACAAAAGTGGTAGGACACAACAACATTGCCAACCTTTGCAATTCTTTTGAGCGCTTCTCCACAAGTGATTAGTTTCAAAGGGAACTGTAATTCTAGAATTTATAATGAAATCATTTCTATAAATAGTTTGCAAGGTGCAGTGCATGATTAATCTCCCTGACGAAAAACCCAGCTGGTAAGTCCTGGTAGAAAGAACACTGTTTCTGAATCACCGCTGCTAATGCAACATTATCACTAACTTAGAAATGTGGGCTATTTATATATATATATATATATATATATATATATATATATATATATATATATATATATATATATATATATATATATATATATATATATATATATAATATTTTTATTTTATATTTTATTTAAAAAATATATTTTTTATTTTATATTTTATAAAATTTTATATTTTATATTTTCAAATACATTTGGTCTTTTTTAATACATTTGTATATAGAGATTATTTCCTATCTTATTTTATCTTATCTTAATTATTAGAATTTTTCTTTCATACTTCCTTCTTCTTCCTCATTCCTGCTACTCAAGCAAATTGTAGTTGCGCCTGTTTGTTCCACTGGGTGCTAGAATACAATTCTTGCCCATAACCCATGACTCGTTGTTGTTGTTGCTCTTTCGACTGTTCCCTGTTCGGGGTCACCACAGCAGGTGATCAAGTTGGCATATTTGATTTGGCACAGGTTTTGTTTCGGATACCCCCAGGTCCCCCCCCCGGGGGTAATAAATAAAATAAAACATTTTATTTATTTATTTATTTGTGTGTGTTGTATCATATCTTGTAACTGTCTAAGCTGCTGTAACAAGAATTTCCCTCATGGGGTAAATAAAGTATATCTATCTATCTATCTATCTATCTATCTATCTATCTATCTATCTATCTATCTATCTATCTATCTATCTATCTATCTATCTATCTATCTATCTATCTATCTATCTATCTATCTATCTATCTATCTATCTATCTATCTATCTATCTATCTATCTATAACTGTTTCTCAGAAAGTTAGAAATCAAGCTGAAATTTCCTATGATTCTACTGTGCTAATCAAATTAGGTTTTTTTTTTTTCAATGACTTTATTATTAAAAAAACTTGTCCGTCATCACCCTCTAAGCTTTTGGCAGGCAAATGTCAGGATTAACACTGAGCTATCAGTATGTAACTTGAATGATAGGTTTAGGTAGTAGTCCACCAATAATTGATGCGATCTCAATTATTCATACTATTCATACTTTTGCTCACAAACAAGCATACCTCTTGAAAAAATAAGGCGCTGAAACAATATTTCAGTATGATCCTTTCACTGAACAATTCTTACAATTATAATTATCAGTTTAAGATCTTATCTACATTTGTTGTTTAGATCTGTTCAAGACACAAACATTACTTAACCACTAGGCATAAATCATCATAGCTAGCTAGACGAATGGAACAAAATTATAAAAGAAGAAATATCTGCACTTTTAAACAAACACAATTATTCCTCTTAAAGCTACCTGTCAAACCAAGCATACAATCACAGTATAGTACAAAAATATGTGAATCTGGGATTTTTATTAAAGGCACTGTAAGATTCTTCATGTTTTTTGGCACTAATCTTCACTGTAAAAAAAAAAATCCTAATTTTACAGAAAATAACTAATTTTTTTTTTTTACAATAGTTTCCCGTTATTTAAAATTATATTTAAAAACTAGTAAAATGACCAATATTATCTCTAAATTAACAAATTGACTGCAATTTTAAGGATTATACCATTGATGAAAAATTACAGTAATTCTCTTTTTTTTTTTTACAAAAAAATACTGTATTATTTTAACTGTATTTTTTCTGTTATCTTAAATTACATAGCAATTTACATCAAATTACAATAATAAATTGTAATTAAACAGGTAGCTTATTATATTAAATGTTTATGCCCATAATAACATTTTAACATTTCCCACCTTCATTTTACAGTAAAACTCATTTGTATGTGTATGTGTTGTATGGGTATTTCTACATTCAAACTCTGTAATTCTAAAAAGAAATTTAGTTAACTTTTGTCATTACACCAACACATGTTTTTTTAAAGTTTTAAAACTTAAAGTTTTTTTTTTAAATATATGAATATAAAATGTTTGACATCACATTGATCAATAATTCAGCTGTTTAGCACTTTTTCTTATAAGGCATTTGGCATCTGAAGCTGGTTTTGTAATGTCAAAAGGGTAATGTTAATTTTGGGGTCATTTTAATTTCGGTTTTTAAGGCTTGGTCTCACGGGCAGCACGGTGGCTTAGTGGTTAGCATTGTTGCCTCACAGCAAGAAAGTCCTGGGTTTGGATCCCGGGTTTGACATGTATGTTAGGTTGGTTGGAATACTCACACAAAAGTAAGTGTGTGGTTGTCTGTCTATATGTGTGACCCTGTGATGGACTGGCAGGGTGGGATAGGCTCTAGCAGACCCCTGTGACCCTAGTTAGGAATAAAGCTGGTATAGAACATTGATCTGTTTGGACTAACAAAGTGTCCAAAAGGGCCTGATAAAATATTTCTTACTTTTGTTCCATTATTTTGGTGTTCAAAATAAGACCTCAATATGTTGACGTCAATTTGATTTGCTTTTTTGACTTGTTTTTTGACATAATTTTTTGGCGTCAATTTGAGATCATATAATAATAAAGGAAACATCTGTAAAATTACAGTGTTTTTCCTGTAAAATATTTAAGAAAAATGTATGTAGAATGATTGTTTTTGCACTTTATTTGAATGAACGTATTTTACTTTAATTTTACGGTTTTTGTTTGGCAGCCACTGCTACCAGTGATTTGACCGTTTTTTTACAAGATGTTTTTTTACAGTGTTCTACAGATGGAAAAGAACCGGTGCTTGTTGTTTTTTATGCAACCACCAGACCCTAAATGTTCCATGGTGTTGCTCACTGAAAACTGTAAAATCTCCTTATCATGATCAATGTTCTACTTAATATGTATCATATATCAAATAATATAGAATATTATTATAGCATATTTTATGTAAGGGTTATATAAACTATGATTAATGATCCTGATTAAAATTCAGTTTTATACAATTCACAAAATATCTAGAAGTGCAAGGACAGATTATAATTAAAATATAACGTTTCAAAATATTTGTTTAAAACATCATCAAAGATTTAGAACTGGTTCTGCCAACTGGTAAATTAGGTTAACTCAAGTTAAATGCATATGTTATTTAAATAATAAAATTACACCCAGTTCCTAGTGCATTCATTTCCCTATACACCTGCGATGTACAGTTCTACTCTCATAAGTCTAAAACAGTGGTCCAAAGACTGCTAATAGTTTTAAGGAGATTGTTTGCGCATTATCAGGCAGCAGCTATAGCTGGGGTCTTCTTCCTGTCGATAAACTGAAGGTCAACCGATGTGGCTGGGGCCATCAGAGTTCTGGTAATTGGTTTGACAGTCTTTCCTGTAGGATCTGGTCGCACTTCATAGTGTTTAATTAACTGAAAAGGGAAGATAAATTACAGTTTGTCTATAAGATAGTCAGAGGTCAAGCTAGCAGTATTCAAGTTCTTCATGAACTAAACTAGAGATAATCTAGACACACTGTAGAAGTGGTGTTAGGTGAAAACCAAACAAAAAAGGTAAATGTATGTATTTGTTTTTATTGGCAAATATGATATGCTCAATATATAATATTAATGTTTGCAACTAATATACAATCAGACCAAAAAAAAAAAAAACAGATCAGCATCAAAATAGAGGTTTACTTAGAACAAAGGTTCACTCTTTACTTCAAATTCAAGAAACTAAAGTGAAATTTGAGTTATTTGAGAATATTGAGACAGAGCAGTGCAAAGTAATTTACATAAAAGCATTTATCTTCCATGAGACCTAGATCTATAAATATTGCTTTAATTTTTTGAAAACCATTTACACCTCACTGGATAGTACTATATATTCAACACTTTGAGAGCCATATGCAGTGATCAGTGTACTAATGACTGATTATATACTGACATTCAATTACAGATTAAAGTACAGATGTGGAAAATATAATTATCTGCCACAAACTCTTATCTCTACTCACTCCATCACCTTCATTGCTCAGTGGCTCAGAAGACCATCAGAAGAAATTACATCACAGTAATGAAAGTGACAAAGTTCAGACAGGTATGGGAGGGAGTGAAATAGCTTGTTTATGATCTTACCTGGGACAGGACGAGATACATTTCCAGTTCAGCTACTCTTCTTCCCAAGCATGCACGGATACCAAACCCAAAGGGCACAGACCCAAATGGGTGCTGGTTTAACTGCTTATCTTTTCGCAGCCAGCGCTGTGGTGAAAAGGTGTGGGGCTCCGGGAAAATGTTCTCATCGTAGGACACAGCATAGTGGCACAAGTGGAACAGAGTCTTGGAAAGAGAAAATCTTTTATGAGTTAGCTGCTGGTTTGTTATAAATGGTTTGTCTTTGCTACAGCATGCATTCCATGCTCAATACAGTACTAGTATGTGTATGTAAATACAATAGAGTAGCAAGGCATCACAGTAACTATGTCTAATTTTACCTATTACCCATATATTTTAATGTATATAGGTTTTAAAGGTTTGTTTTATCAAAAAAAAAAAATCAATAAATAAAAAATGACAGTCTTATCCTGATTATTTTCCAATATCGGCATGTCCCAAAGTGACCATTTATATTTACAATTCTAATGTTGTGGAACATCAACAAGAAGTGTCAGTTCTGCTAAGTTATACTCAGTATATCCCTCATCAGCCTCTCTCTCTTTTTCCTCTCTTGAATTTAATAACACAAAAGTATGCAGCTTGTTACATTAGCAAGAACCACAGAGAGCAATGTCCTCCAATCTGAAGACTTTATCTTGGCAGTAAACTTACTTGCAATGCTTTGCAATACTTGCAAAACTAGAAGCCAAGACAATTTCCATAAATGCATGCCTTTGTTAACTAAGTCCCGGTAAATAAGCTGCTACTTTAGAAATGATAAAGGTATGAGAAAAATGAAGGTACTACCATCAGATGCCATGCTGTTAACAGAAAATGAATCAACAACTTCTGACCTATCTGATTTAAGAATTCAACAGCACTGTGGTAGAATGCTTACATTTTTAGGCAAGAGGTAACCGCCCACCACTACTTCTTTTTCAGCAATAATTCGAGCATTCCCTGGCACCACAGGGTATAACCTGAGAAGAAACATCATACAAACTGACAAGACTGTGCTTGTTATATCTTGATGTAGCACAAGAGTAAAGCAGATTAGCTACTGTCTCACCGAAGTGTCTCTCTAATCACAGCCTTCAGAAAAGGCATTTTGACAATGTCTTCACTGGAAGTCATCTTGTCACCTGGGCAAACACTGATTACTTCATCGTAGAGCTTCTGCTGGGCTTCTGGATCTTGTGCCAAAAGATACAGAGCCCAGGAAATTGTGTTGGATGTCTGGGGAGTACAAAAATATTGCCATGCTGGTGCTCTGATAGCTGCGTCTAAATCTTTAAGAGCTCGAAATCCTCATACAATGTCAAATGATACTGAAAAAATGTTACTGCTTACAGTGTCGACTCCAGCCAGCAGCAGCTCAGTGATGCTTCCCAGCACCTCGGTGGGGGACATCTGCTCACTGATCAGCAGGTGAGTGAGATACTCACCATCTACTGGCAGATCTTTCTTCCCCTTTTCTTCAATCTCTGCTATTTTCTTCGTTACTAGATCTTCAGCTAAAAAATGTCATAGTTAAAATTTATATATTTATAGTTCTGTTTTTATAACTGTATATTAGGTCACAGCTTATCTACTTTAAATTATCAAAAACATCGCCCAACATACAGAGTAATGGCATATGAACACATTGAAAGGTGAGGTTAATAAAAACACAACTGTAATAGTGTAAGAGTAAAGAGTAAAAGACTCTCTAGTGAGAAAAACAATGGAAAATTTTGACATATTATGTTCGGAACTGCATGAAATTCAATCTGAATGTTTTTAATGATGTGCTGATGTGCTTATTTTACAGTGCTGTGGGGTCTGTGTCTTACCAACTTGGAACAGATGATCCCATACGTTTACAAAGTGCTTCCAAAAGGGCATGTAGGGCCACAGAAACTTCGGGAAAAGTTCAATGATGGGGGAAAGGCGGAACATTTCTCCCACAGAAAAGATGAACCTCTCAGTGTCCTTAGGGATCACCTCATCCAGACAACCCAATCGGGTCTCAAATACCACAGAGCATATCCCTGTAGAAGCATAATTGTTACAGTACAACCTAAGAGAAACGTTTGACAGTTCATCATTCAAGTTTTTGTTATTTAAACCTAATTTAGAGGTACAGGCTTAAATGAACTACAAATCAATAGTTTTTAATGAATGGGACATTGTTCATCAGTCCATACCTCCATTCATCCATCCGTTCTGTCGAATCTTTCTCATTTTAATTAATGGACTTAAGGGTACACTTTGTGAAGTTCTGGAAATTATTCTGTAACCAAACCCTGGTTGAACATTTTCTTTCACTTGTTTTAATAGCTTCTTGCTTCTTATGATGATGCTTGTTGCATAAACATGTGTTTATACTATGATCAACTGACATTTTCATTGCACAAGGTGTACTGCATAGGACTAATTTTGTGACTTATATATTTTTTTTATTTGTAAATAATTCCATTACAACCATACTGATATTTCCCCTGTTCATTATTATGGCCTGTAATGACATACAGAATAATCCCAATTACGTCCATTTCTGTTTCAGGTTGTAATACTATAAAATATGCAAATGAATTATTATTCATTATACAACATGAAAAGTAACACTGAGTCCTGGACCAAACAGTGACAGTCCGCAGTATTGATGGTTACATTTCAGTTAATGATTTTCAGTTGTTGTACACCATGACACTGAGGACTGGCTTTAGAGCTATATAGGTGTGTATTTTAGGTTTTTTCACTAAGAGAATATAGAATTGTGTTGCAATTCATCATAGAAAGCCATTTTTTGAAAAAACTCTCTGACAAACATCTTGCTGGGATTTGGTAGCTATAGAAGCATCAGATTTCTCTGAATAACAAAGGATAAATACACATTGTTCCTGCCAGTATTATATTACTGGAGGTTTTACCAAGTAGTAGTCTGTAAGGGTTGAATACAAGCAGGATTTTGCAGTTTTTGAGCTTTCTTAAAAAGAAACAATGAACTAGGACTTTAAGTACAATAAAAAAATAGTGGAGGGAACAATTTCTTTTAAAGGGATTCAATACTTTTAAGGGGGTACCTGAATACTGCTTTCTGCAGGAGCTACGGATACTACATAAAGTGTAGTGAGCTTCTTTTAATGAAAGAATTAAAAACTGATGATCAAAATTGACTCCTGAAAACTAAATAATATCCGGGCTTCAGGTTTTACTATTGTCCCTACACTGAAGTTCGAATGGGGACAAAAGTAGTACACCTACTCATTCATACAATTACCTAATCAGCCAATTGTTAATAATAATTATTATTTATATAGTATCTATATTTTTATATAAATCAATTGGAATAAACTAGGTTTTAACTAGATAACATATTTATGCCTATCAATCAAGGTTCACATTCGGGCTTAAATTTACACATAAATGTACAGACTGAGGAGCAATAGTAGCGTGCACGTGTTTTCCCTAACAAACTGAAATTTTTTTATTTTGTGCATATATAGCCAGCTTCACAAATGAGGCAAAATACTTTTCTTTTCTCAGAAAAGAGAAAAATACCTTTAGAAACAACCACCTATTGCAGCTTAGTGCAATAAGCCCATAGTGTGTCTTTATCTGTTTAAAGTCTAACTTCTCCCAGGAAAGACACTATCTTACCAACCGACTAATTCTTATCAGCTTTACATGAGTCAAGGTCAATTTTAAGCAACTTCAAGGCCTCTTAATATTGGTGAAGTTTGTCACGATCATTTATGTCTGTTACCCAATAATTACATTTTGCTTCAGAGTGTCGATATACTATTTGTATAACTATTGACCAACAATGCAAACTGACTTTTATCACTGGTGACTGTGAAGCTCCTAGGATATAATTCTTAACATTTTGATTTTTGTCAAACTATTTAGTCATCCCTTACATGTAGACAAGGAAGTTGTGTATCTACGAAGAGACCACTTTCTAGAAGACAGATATTTCATCACATGTTTGAGGTGATCAGTCTCCAAAAGTTTGCATTGATTTGCAGTGACTCTTCCTACTTTGAGGACAAGTGACATGCCAGCAAACTTTTCCCATTGTGGTTTTGCCTGTAATCTTTCACCCATCTGTTTGGATATTATATATTCTATCAGTAATGTTGTAAACATTTTTTAATGCTGATTGTTTTACCTTCGAATGCAAACTTGTAGAGTTCTCCAGCAACGTCAGGCACCATTACACCGTTGCCTTTCGTTGCCCTTAGCCAAGCCACCTTCTCTATGAAGTCTTTTACCACTCCGTTGATGGCGTTAGTGTAACCTGACACATGTTTTGGCTTCAACATGCGAGGGTTCAAGATACTTCTGATGTGTTGCCATTCTGCCCCTAATCTACACACCAGCAAAAAACATACATTAAATAAATAAATAAATAAATAAATAAATAAATAAATAAATAAATAAATAAACAAACAAACAAACAAACAAACAAACAAACAAACAAACTCTTTAATGACAAATAACTTGACATATCTTTGAATATGTATGCAAGATATGAAACTCTGACCCTGTGAGAGGACCATGGGCCTGGTTGCGTAGCTCCCGGTATCCTCTCCAGTGGAGCATGTTAGCTCGAATGGGGTAACGACCCTCTTGTCTCAGGACCTGCTCTATGAGGTCTGCTCTTGCCACATTCACGACCACTAATGGCCCATACTTGGACTTCCACAGAGGACCATAGATTTTGCTGTGCTCAATCTTAAGAGGAAGAAAATAGAGTACAGACTGGAATAACTACAGGTAGGGCAAGTATAGTGGTGAAAACTAACTGGAAATATCAGACTCTATATTCACAGTTTCAATTTAGCAATAGTGTGAAATAAGTATATTGATGAGAGGTCAGAAAATCCCCAAGAAAATGATTCAAGCTGCCAGGAAGGATATAGTAACTCAGATAAGCACTTTATAACTAGGTCAGCAAAAAAAGCAATCTGGACAGCTGAATACTGGAAAAAGGCCAGGTAATTTTTCCTTAATCTTCAACTGTCCTGTTTCAGTGAGTCTGTATCCATGATAGCCCCTGATTCCTGTTCTTGGCTAACAGGAGAAGAGCCTAATGTGGTGATCTTTTATGCATACTGAGATGCTTTCTGCTCACTATGGTTGTAAAGAGTAATTATATGAATTACTATATCCTTCCTTGCAGCTCAAACTGGTACAGCCATTTTCCTCTGATCGCTCTTATCAACATGAGAACCCATTTCCACAAGAGAACCATGACTCAACTCAGTGTTGTTAGTTCTTTGCATCATTTAGAGACTGTTGTATATGAAAATTCCAGTTCAGCAATTTCTGAAACACTGTTATAGTCACAAAAATCACAATTTGATGTGAACATTAACTCACAAACGAATATGCATGATGTTTGATTTATTTATTTATTTGCATTGTGCTGACAAATGATTGGCTGATTAGATAATCACAAGTGTTTAAACGTGTTCTGAATAAAATGGACTGATATGACTGGACATCATATCTAAGACCTATATTGATACACTTTCCATGTCGTTCCCATGGCTCTTCCCATGTTTTCCTGAAAACATGACTTCTATCCATGACTGGCTGTGCATTTTTACCCTCCCAAAACAAAAAAAAGAAGTTAAATGCAGCCATCATGATGTGCATAAAATGTAATTTTTATGGAATCTTTAAGATCATGAAATAATCTGAAAAATCCCACAACGGCTTTAGGGGTGCATTTAGTAGGTTACCGAACCGGGAATCTACACATTACGCAACATCTATCTTACTTTATAGTCGCTCGACAGAAAAAAATAGAAAGGTCTATGGTAAAGCTCTTTACCTGCAATTGGTGGGTGATCGGAAAGTAGCCTTTGCCAAAAAACCAGTAGAGAGATGTTAGAAAGCTGGGGCCGCGCAAGTCGTCCATCGTCTTCAGTTTGCTGGTGCTGCCCATTACAGTGGACGAGTTGTGCTGTCTCGCGACTCCCGCATTCACACACGTGGCGGTTACGCATTTCAGTCCAGTGGGAACATCTTGCTTATATGCAAGCAGTCCACTTCTTCCCAGCGATTTACAAAACATTTCTGCGCCTCTCCACAGTTAGTTATATTCCCCGTGTACTTTTCCTGACTGCCCGTCGCCCCGTAATGGCCTCTTGTTTGGATCAGATGAACGCGAGTAACCTTTCTCTAAAAGCCCGAGCCCTAATACTGAGCAAAGGTCTATTCACAGACATCTGGGTTATGTCCCTATCTGTACACTTTGCTACGAAGCAACACGCCTACAAAGCAACTGAATACCTCTCTAATATTCTCCACACAATGTCTGCGTTATGATTTCATTCACAGCGCTGCTGAAATCTCGAAATCTGATTGGTTAAAAGTTAACAAGTAGATAAACAAAGTAAAACTTGGCTAACTCGTTGTTGTTTTTTTATTATTATGTAGAAACAGTACATTCAGATCATTCTTACAGACTCGTGAGGCTGACAATCAACATAATCTAAGAATAGATAGATAGATCTGATTAAAACGTCTTATTTTACAAAGAAAATCGTATAAAAGTGTGCTAAGGTGAAGCTTTCTGTAAGGAAATGTTTAACATTTTGGAAGCAGTCTCAGACAGAGGTAATGTCTTTAGGATATAAAACTTTCCAGTTTATCAGTAGCCAGTTTTTTTTTTTTGGGCATAAATCAATAACTTTAAAAGAATGTGAAAGAACGAACTTGTTTAAAGGATGTTCCACAATAGTAGCTGTTACAAAACTACTACAAACAGATAAATATGTGTGCCAGTTGTAAATTGCTGTGGTATAATAGGAATAAAACATTTCACTGGCATGCTGGAAGAAATCAACATCAGGGTTTAATCACACCAGGCTGTAACTGATTATTTTTCTATAACAGATTTCAGGTGTCATTCCTGATTTAGCAGAATGCAGCAACATTTAAACTGGTAAACTGTAAGACCAGACTGCAGTGAGCAGTCCACTTGATTGTGAAGATCATTCAATTCAACTCAGTTCAATTACATTTTAATTGTAGAGCATTTTTAACAATAGATGTAATAGATGTGGTGAGTTGTTATGCCACGCCCCTTTTTGACTGTACCTGAGTTGTCGTATTTGCGAGAGTTCTTCTTCAGTAAAGCAGTGAATTAGCCAAGCGCGAGTTTTTCTTTCTTTTTCCACAAAATAGGCCTATATTACGGTGGCGACGAGGATTCAGAGAACTTTTAGAGACTGTTAGTTGTTGTTAGACACTTTGCTGCACTTGTCGTAAGTGGAAAAAAAAGGAACAAGGTACGAGTCAAAAACCTGCTAACGGAGTAGTCATCATGGCGGCGATGCAGTTTGGCTGTGTGGATGAGTACAAAGAATCAAAAGAGGATTTTGAATCATACGTGGAACATTTTGAACAGTGCAAATGAGAAAAAGGTTAGCGAGTTTCTCTCTGTTATTGGGGCAGAGACATATGGATTGGAGTGTGAGTGTGTGTGGTTGTCTGTCTAAGTGTGGCCCTGCGATGGACTGGCGACCTGTCCAGGGTGTACCCCTGCCTTTCGCCCTATGTGCGCTGGGATAGGCTCCAGCAGACCCCCGTGACCCTAATTAGGAATAAGCGGGTATAGACAATGGATGGATGGATGGATGGATGAACATATGGATTGTTAAAGAATTTAGTCACGCCGACAAAGCCGAGTGAAATGTCATACAACGAGCTGAAAGGAGCGTTGTTAGCGCATTACAGACCACAACCGTTAGTGATTGTGGAGCGTTTTAGGTTTCAGAAGTGATCCTGACCATGGTCTTGTCATCGGCGAACGTGATGTGTTTGGAGCTGTGCATTGCTGCACAGTCATGAGTCAGCAGAGTGAACAGCAGTGGACTGAGGAGCTGAGCTCCAGTGCTCAGCGTGGTGGTGCTGGAGGTGCTGTTTCCGGACTGACTGAGGTCTTCCAGTCAGGAAATCCATGATCCAATTGCAGAGGAAGGTGTTGATGCCCAGCAGACTCAGCTTCTCGATCAGGTGCTGAGGAATGATTGTATTGAATGCTGAACTGAAGTCAATGAACAGCATTCGAAGGTAAGTGTCTTTATTGTCCAGGTGTGTGAGGGCCAGATAGAGGGTTGTGGTGATGGCATCGTCTGTGGAGCGATTTGGACG
Source organism: Hemibagrus wyckioides (assembly GCF_019097595.1). Lineage (NCBI taxonomy): Eukaryota > Metazoa > Chordata > Actinopteri > Siluriformes > Bagridae > Hemibagrus > Hemibagrus wyckioides. The sequence goes on from NC_080715.1 coordinate 21,342,403, forward strand.
ATATGCAAACTGCATGGAGTCAAGTGAAGGTAGCAGCATGTGCTAATTAATGTGCCTCATGACAAGCCTCTCGAAATACTTCATGATGATGGGTGTGAGTGCAACAGGACAGTAGTCATTGAGACAGGACACTGGAGACTTCTTCGGCACAGGGATGATGGTGGTGGACTTTAGGCACGTTGGGACGATGGCGCTGCTCAGGGAGCACTCTGCCAGGAATGTTGTCTGGTTCAGCAGCTTTCCGTGGGTTAGCTCTGCGTAGAGTTTTCCTCACATCAGCTGTGGTGAGACAGAGCACCTGGTCCTCTGGAGGAGGGATGGTCTTCCTCTCTGTCACGTCATTTCATGCCTCAAACTGAGTGTAGAAGCACATCTGGAAGGGAGGCATCACTGTCACAGGCAGGTGGAGCTGGCCTGTAGTTGGTGATGGACTGGATGGTGATGGACAGCCTCAAATTATGCTGCAGAAAGATCAGTTCAGATACTGAAACAATCACTTCTGAAGGGTGTTTGGGGAAAACAAAGTAAGCAGATGCTCCCACTAAAGCACAGCCTGGTAAATTTCTTGATAATGTACCATAGTACACCCCAGCGGAGTTGTTCCTTAAGCACCAAATCCGAACATGTTTTTCACTGTTCAAGCCTGATCCAGCTAAGTCTGTTCAAGAAAAGTAGCTGGGACAAAAGCAACAGCATGATCGAGGAAAAAAAGGGCTAAGATCCTTTGAGGAGGAGGAACCAGTGCGAGTCCGAAATTTCAGGGGGGCAGAAGAAATAGTTGAACGCAACTGTGATTGAGCGAAAGGGTCCTGTAAGTTATCTCGTACAGGAAGGTCAAAGAAGGCGCATGGTGCATGTGGACCATGTGTTGCCAGGAAACGCTACAGAAGGATCTCTGGATCCCATTTTCAGGTGCCATGGATGATGACAGTGGACCACAGAACCTTCCGTGGGTCAGTGATTGTTCAATGCAAACCTTGAGAGGAACCAGGCTCAAAAGGGAACCCATCCTCTTCTTGGTGACACCGGAGAGCGAGATTATAACTAATTTTACTTATGTAACTGTGCACCATATGGTCAAAATGTGCAATTGTGTAACCAGTAAATTCATCCTACTTACCCTGATCAGGCATAACATTATGAGCAGTGAGAGGTGACGTGAATAACACTGATGATCTCCTCATCATGGCACCTGTTAGTGGATGGGATATATTAGGCAGCAAGTGAACATTTTGTCCTCAAAGTTGATGTGTTAGAAGCAGGAAAAATGGGCAAGCGTAAGGATTTGAGTTTGACAAGGGCCAAATTGTGATGGCTAGGCGACTGGATTAGGGCGTCTCCAAAACTGCAGCGCTTGTGGGGTGTTCCCGGTCTGCAGTGGTCAGTATCTATCAAAAGTCATCCAAGGAAGGAACAGTGGTGAATCAGAGACAGGGTCATGGGCGGCCAAGGCTCACTGATGCACGTGGGGAGTGAAGGCTGGTCCGTGTGATCCTATCCAACAGACAAGCTAGTGTTGCTCAAATTGCTGAAAAAGTTAATGCTCATTCTGATTGAAAGGTATCAGAATACACAGTGCATGACAGGTCAGGGCTGTTTTGGCAGCAAAATGGGGACCAACACAATAATAATAGGCAGGTGTTCATAATGTTAAGTCTGGTTGGTATATAACTTGAAGTCTATTTCATTTGAAGTTATCAACTGTTCAATGATGGAAACTTGGTAATTGTAGTCCGAATCCATCTTCATGGTTTCTAAGTGGTATCATCCACAGCAATCCCATGTATCTTTAGCTTATCCATGTCAGGCCATCCTCAGCAGCAGCAAGCAAGTAATGAGACTCCAACCAGAAGTAGGGGATCAGAATGGATCAGGCAGGTGCAGAGAACAGAAGAAGTCAAGACCACTGAACTCAGCAGCTCTGAAATCTACACACCATCAGGGAAAATCTGCCATCAAAGAGGCTCTACAGATTCATCACCTCCTAAACTACATGCCTCAGAACTGCAGTGAGATTTAGACCAGAGGTGTCTAATCTTATCTGAAAAGGGTCGGTGTGGGTGCAGGTTTTCATTCCACCCAAGCTGAAGCTACACCTCTATTGAAAGCCAAGATCAACTGATTAAACAGATGGAATCCTGCTTGATTGGTATGAAAACCTGCATACACACCAGCCCTTTGCAGATAAGACTGGACAATCCTGCTCTAGACTCTACCCAGGTACTCAGATGCACAAGTCCATAGCAGCTCTTACTGAACCACATAAATTTTTTTCCACTGCAGTTTGCACACACTCCTCAGACATGTCCTGCTCCTGTGTAACTATAAATGCTGTTGTAATGTCTATTGTCTTTGTCTGTTCATGGTATAATGCGTCTGATCCTGCTGCACTGATTGCTTGTTGCAGAGTATATATTTTGATATACAGTGTAATTTTGTACAATGCCACAATTCCTGTGAGCACAACTCATAGGCAATAAAGTGATAAAGTGATGAGTCTGATGCGTTAAGTCACTGTCTCTTATTTAAAATAATAAATATAGATATAGATGATGCAAATAAAAGCAAGAGACTATCATGTTATTGTTCTAAACACCTTTAATGTTCAAGCACTATTTGTAGAAGCACATTTATTATATCCAAAACCATATCTTTCTAGTCTATTTGTGCAGAGATGCAGAATTGACTACAGGCATCTTTGACCTCTCTGAGTGTCACTTCATCACAGATAAGAAACCAAAGCATGGTATAGGTGAATGTAGTGGAAAGCAGAAAACATTCGTTATACTCTATAATTATATAATAAGCAGCCTGGCGTTCTTTTCTTATCAAAAGCATCTCCTATCAATAGATTACAGCACTGAAACGGCTTTAAGCATCCTTCTTAGAATAACTGTGATTACAACAGACACATTCAAGTATTGCAGGCTCTAAGCAAAAACTGCTGAATATGAGATTGTAATTATTAAAGATTGTAATGTACAATGAATAACATTATTTCCAAGTGATCATAAGACCACAAATTATATGCTGCTCTGGCATCTGGAGCTAAAACAAACAGCCTCAGACAACAAATAAGACATTTCTCCAAAACTAAAGTAATATTCTCTCACCCCTTTGGCACCTGTACACACTTTGTGAGTGGAAATAACTGTTTCTCTTTAAAAAACAAAAACAAAACACTTTAGGTTCTACACAGTTGCCTTTAGCAAAATAAATAATTAAATCCATATGAAAACTTTCACAGCTTTAACCTGTCAACCAAACAGCATGTTCGGTGTTGACAAAACACTGCTGTTCTGAAGAAAGAAAATGTTTAATAATTAAAGTTTGATAGATAATTAAAAATCCCCATATCACAGTGTTAGTGAGTGGGCAGGTCCTGATAACCCCATCTCTCGGTTCCACAACAAGGAGTGTGCCTTAAGTCCTTTAGCTCTCAATCATCGTCACTCTCGCTGCCAGATTCGCTCAGCCGAAGATCGTTTTCTGCATCAAAATATAAAAGATTCGACAAGTCAGTATATGACCTAATGTTTGTTATAATTCACTATATAGTGTTTACATTGCCTTGTATAAATACTCCCCTTGTGAAACTTTCCACAAATTACAAGTGGAATTTATTACTTTTTAAAATGCATCCACCATCCCCATTTGGATTACATGTAAACCAGACCTTAAAAAAGTAGATCTTTTTCTCCATTTCTTTAAATCATCTTCACCTCACTAGCTAGAATTTGGGAAGATTTTAACAACTGAAGATTGGAAACATCACCCTGCTCTTTTTCCAATCTATACCTCTTTTGTTTATTCGAGCCTGAGCTTACTTTAGCCTCGGATTGCTGTTCTCAGCTGAAAGGAATGGATGTGATTCTCTGCTGTTGTAGGCGATCCACCTCAAGGTTTATCATGTTGTGCTTTCTGAGATGTTTTTCTGCTCATCATGGATGCAAAGAGTGGTTTTCATAGCCGTCCTCGCAGCTTGACTCACCATTCTCCGTTAACCTCCCTCTAGGCTAGTCTACCTTCAGAACAGCAAGATGTTTTTCAAACTATTCTGTGTAAACTCTGGACCATGTATGTGAAAATACCAAGAGCTCAACAGTTTCTGCAATCAATTTCTGAAACCAGGCCACCTGGGACCAGCAAGCATGCAACAGTCAAAGACACTGAGATCACTTTCATTCCTTTTATCGTTATGCATGAATGAGCAGGTGTCCAGATGGTCTGGTAAGTGTATATACAAGACACAGCTACTGATATACATGCTAAACTTCTCAGCATTCAGTAGTGGCCATGTGAGTTGTCTCATATGTGTACCTGTTGAGCCAATTCACATCTCTCAGTACATTACTGTATAAATGTATCATGATGATAGCATCTTTAGCAATATCATTATTTTAGAATTTTAATTCTATTAATTGCTGGACAGTTTGGTTAAAATTTTATGATGCAATTTTGTAAATATTTCTAAACTATTTTTCAACTCACAGACCAATGATCTTCATAAGGAACATAATTTAACTCCACTTTGGGGCTGGCTTTATTGGCTTTTGGAAAGAATGATTTTTAATTGATTATTGGACGACCGTATTGAGTTGAGTGAAATTTTTACCCTGCCATGCCCATGTACCCTGCAAACACACTACCCCATGATCAAAGTAGGCTATTATAACAGCAAAGGAGGGACTGAACCTGGAATGTGATCTTCAAAAAGCACATCTGGGTCTAATGGTCAGCTGTCCACAAACGTTTGGCCATATAGTGTATATAAACAAATGAGAACACTTGCCGAGTGTGTTCATGTGGTGTCCACCCCCATCCTCCATGCGCTCATGAGTGGTGAGGATGGGCATGCTGTGGGTGGACGCAGGCACTGTGTGAGATTTGCCTGACGAAGGCCGAGTTTCATCTTCAGAATCGCTGCTGCTTGAGCTGTCCTCACTGCTAGATGAGGACGAGCTTTGAGAGTCTGAGGAGCTGTCACCACTGCTCATCTGATCCATCACACGAGCCTCAGCCATCAATTCTAGAAAGTAAAGTGTGCAAATATATCAGAATACAGTATACACAAGCTTGAGACAGAATACAAACACTAGGACTCATGGTGCTAATGAGATGCTATAGATCAGGGTATTTAACCAAAATTTGTGAAGGTTTAGTTATAATCATCTATACAGAATTTAACAGCACTAAATGGGAAAAAAAACAATGGCTATATAAGACAATTCTAATCGGCTATGTATTGTTTTGAAGCAGCAGTGCCAGGAACCCTGAACATGTAAGAAACCTGTTTTGTATTTAACACAGTAGACGCAAATAAAAAAAGAGGGTCTGAGCAAAAAAAAAAAAAAAAAATTGATGAAAATTGCTCTTCTTACAGACATAATGTACTTAATCCTATAGCTATTCTCTGTTCCCATGAGATTTCTTCAGCTAAATCATTTACACAAAAGCGTGTATTTAGAAAAGTCTCAAATTACCCCCCAACGTTTATTTTTTCCAACACTCAGTTCTCCTGAAATACTCTTCAGTGCCTGCTTTCTATACAACATTTAATACAGGTTACCTCTCTCAATATCGTCCATGGGGGAAGTAGGAGACAACTTTTCTTTAGCAGGGGGGCTCTTGGAATTGTTCGGAGCTTTCCCTCCATTGCCACTTTTCATTTGCTGACTGAGCCTTGAGGTCTGCTGCTCCAGACGTGACTGGATCTTACTGCTGCCTTCCGCTCTGTGGTCAAACAGTCAGACGTAAACAGAGACAAACCGCACTGAGACACAGAACATTTCATTACAGTAGAACTGGGTGTTACAGCAAGACATACACACCTTGTCTTTTTAACCGAAATGTTGCTGTTAAGCTTTTCCAGACGATATTCTCCTGTGTCATGGTTTACAATAAGAATGCACTCCTTCGTATAAGGCCTTTTGGATCCTTTAAACACTGTAACTGGAGCAGTGGATCCCTGTAGGTTTGGATGGGAATAATAATAAGAGTAATAAAGCGTTTATTAGTATTTCTGTCATTTGTCTGGAATGACGTTTGTTAAATCCGATGAGTCTGACTGTCCTACCTCCAGGTTAGGTAATGTTATAGTGACTTGTTCTCCCTTTCCAACTTCCAGATCCCCTTCACATGTAGTGTCTATGGACGCTGGTTTAAAGTCATCTGTAGGTACAAAAGAAAAAAGAATTAAAGCTATTTAAGTCACATATCAATGATAGAAGGTCAAGGCTATGCCCACTGTTGGCAACTTAGCAGGTCTGTTGCTCTGGTTTAAAAAGAAAGAGCCTAGTCAAATATTGACATTTTTTTTTGCAACTCACAACACCGCTGCAGTGGAAAGAGCAGAGCAGGTCAACACACCACCAGTGACAAGCCTGGCTTAGCTGTGTTTGTGCAAGCTTGCATTCCCCAAAATCCAGTCAGCAGGCTTGTGAGATCATGTACAAAATACCATCATTCTAATGTCTAATCGGAAATTAATGACATGGATCGAAGGGGTGTGTCTGAGCAGGATGCAGAGTGATGGTGTGTCATATCTGTCAGAGGTGTACAGGCTATTACGATACATTCAGGACTAAAAACAGAGTAAAAGAAGAAAGAAAATGTTACAAAATTCAGCACAATTTTGTTTTGTTATAATAATTATAATCCATTTAAATCCTTCAGCGATTCCCGTTCATCCCAATCATGATCAATCATCCCAGGTTTGGCAATCACAACTGTTTCCATTGACCAATCTGTTTCTTTGTACACGACTTATAAATAGGTTGTCACGCAATACCAGAGAATTGCTCCTTCTTCGGATAACACGCAAACATGCAACTTGAGCATGACGTCATCTGGCGACTTTTCGAGTACGCGTTACTAACTTTCCCCTGAAAGCCTCTAAAACAGCAGTGACGCCACTAGAGGGCGCAGCTATCATCTCACACCAAGCTCGTGCTCTCCGTCTGCCTCTGGCTCATAGAACGAGGCAGCTTTTTCATGGATTTTCTAACAGTTGTTTTAAAGTAAACATAAACACAAAAACTCAAAGCCTGAAACCATAAGGATGATAAAATATAGATGTTTGGATTTCATTGCTACATAAACTCAACACTCAGCAGGTAGTTTACCATTAATAGCTGACTAATAAATTGCCTGTATTTTTTTGTACCATGAAAAGTAACATAAGGTGCCAGCTTTTGGATTTTATCATTAAAAAAAAAAGAAAGTGTTTGTGATGAATTGGTTAAAGTATGTATATAGAAGAAGATGCCACTTACATCGTACCGTATGGAAAGCACTTTTTGGTTGTTTCTCGAAAGTTTCGCCTAATTTGAGGACATGTTCTTGATTATCAAAGTTTGAGTATGCTGTCCCATTCATTCTAATGACAAGTTTTCTATCATATATTAACTAAATGACCAAGTTCTAAATTCCCACGTCCTTTTTGATAGCATCTACGGCAGAACTAACTCACGTTAGCCACCTGAATTTGGCTGAAGAAATACAGCAACTCATAAGGGATTTCCAAAAGGACCCCAGCGGAAGTCGCATTTGTCACAATAAAAGTCCCCTCATTCCTCATTTGTTAAAAAAAAGGCATCTATACCACTTTATGCAACGATCAGGCATAACATTATGAACACCTGCCTAATATTGTGTTGATCCCCCTTTTGCTGCCAAAACAGCCCTGACCCGTCATGCACTGTGTATTCTGACACCTTTCTATCAGAACCAGCATTAACTTCTTCAGCAGTTTGACCAACAGTAGTTCATCCGTTGGATCGGATCACATGGTTCAGCCTTCACTCCCCATGTTCATCAATGAGCCTTGGCCCATTACCCTGTCACTGGTTCTTGGAAGGAACAGTGATAGATTTTTGATAGATACTGACCACTGCAGACTGGGAACACCCCACAAGAGCTGCAGTTTTGGAGATGCTCTGATCCAGTTGTCTAGCCATCACAATTTGGCCCTTGTCAAACTCGCTCAAATCCTTACGCTTGCCCATTTCTGCTTCTAACACATCAACTTTGAGGACAAAATGTTCACTTGCTGCCTAATATATCCCACCCACTAACAGGTGCCACGATGAGGAGATAATCAGTGTTATTCACTTCACTGGTCACTGCTTATAATGTTATGGCTGATCAGTGTACGTTTATATGGTTTTGGATTTAGTCAGTTTTCTTTCAATGGCGATATAACAGATACAGCAAAAATGCCTAGTTGCTGGGTTATTCGTTACACCTACCATGTACACACGTGTACTTTATCAAGTGTACAATATATGTAACTTTGTTAGAGTACAGTTAGTGACTTGTACTATTCCAAAGTACAAATTGACAGTCCCACTATGTAAAGAGACCAGAAATTGCATTGTGGAGGCATTCATGTTCAAGAGCCACTACATCCTAGTCAGGGTCACAATCTAAACCCTGGGTACACGGATCCTTCCTTCAGCAGCACCAGTGAACAGTGGTGTATAATATCAGGTGCAGCAGAGCTTTTATTAACGCTACAATGAATTGTTTGCTGCATTCTGAAGGTGCACAGTTAGACATTATACTTTTCCATTTGAACACATGTAAACATGGTTGCTAAAAGTGAAAACACAAATGAACTGAGTTCAGAGACTTTATTAGAAACAAAAATCCAACTGCCAAAAAAACAAAAACAGAAACAAAACAAAAACAAACAAAAAACATCCTACACTCCTCGTGTGTTGAGATACTTGGGAATTAAACCTGAAGACTAACTGGCATAAGCCACTGAACTTATGGAAAGTGATTTTTCTGCACTTATGTTTTTTTTTTTTTTTACGTGTGTAATAAATAAAATGCCATATGCCTTAAAAGAATTGCATCTGAGAAATGACTAACACAGTCAGTTGAAATAAAGCAACATTTTACCACTGCTATTGTTTGGATGTACAGTCATCTGAAACTTGTGCACAAATTGCTGAGAGTTTAAGGCTCTTAACAAAATATATCAGGATCCGCATACGCTTTGTGAGGGGAAAAGGGAGGAATTAAAAGGATGCTTTTAATTTCTGTACAGGGAGACCAACGTGTAAGAGCATTTGCTTTTAGGATTGACTTTTAAACACTTCACATACAAATGGTTTATCCATTCAAGACAGGAGTTAAACGAATATGCCAAGAAGAGAAAAATAATCTAAACCTGACAAAACAATATACATCTAAATAATAATAATAATAATAATAATAATAATAATAATAATAATAATAATAAATATTTGGTATCTATTTTATCAGGTCAGTGATGTACCTTCTACCACATCAAGGACTATAGCACAATGTGCTAGTACTAAAACTGTATGAGAGTATCTCGTCTACACCCACCCACTCACCCACACACACACAAATTTATTAAAATATTCAGCACAGAGCACCATAATTATTGAATGATAATGGGTGTGGTACCTGTGAACATGGTGTGGATGGGGTTTATGAACTGTGATTTATACAAAGCAACCGTCTTCTTTGGTAGCTTATGTGAACATTTCTCTGTTAAGAAAGAAACATCTGGGGGACAGAAAAACATTGCCAGAGAAACTTGCTGTCTATGAAAAAGTTATTTGAACAGAGGAGTTGGTTTAAATATTAAATAAAGAAATAAAAATGAAGAAATATAAACAGCGCCCAATTATTTTCCAAAACCAGCAAGTGCTTTATTTGTCTTTTACCACAGCAACACTAACGCTTTCTTTCCTAAAAGCAGGACGGGTCACATTTTATGGTTTACAGTCATGTTTAATGCTGGGGAAAAAATTTGTTCCTCCAATTGCTTAACAGCTATAAGCAGACATTTGTTTGCCAGCATTTGTTTTCTCTCTTTACTAAAATTAAGGAGATGAAAATATTTAGTTTGTCACATTTTAGAGAAGCTGCCTCATTCTATAATGTGAAGAATTTCCTGTCTGTAAATGTTAAGGACCAGCTTTACCTGTAACAAAGCACAGACACTTCCTCACAGAAAACTTCATCATATCAACAATATGCCTTTTTTTTTTTTTTTTTTTAAATGTGTGGAACATCCAGCACACAAGATCCTGTGCAAGTTACTATAGAAAAGATAACGTATTAGAATAAGTGCATTCTTATAAATGTGTGACTGGAATTACTGTAAGAGCTGCTGATATAGAAAACCAAATCAACACCTTCTGAGAAATCAGACTGGAGAATTCAACAGTGCTGTGATATTCTGTTTAATCTACTATAGATCATGGAGTCATTTGCTGTTAAGTGCACCATCTACTTTCAGCTTTGCGATAACGCCGTAGATTTTTAGTAAATAAGGTCGACTACCTAGACACACGTTTGGGGTAAATCTCACTGTCATCTATTCAGTTGCAAAAGCGATTGTGTTGCTGTGTAGCTCGGTTTCAGGTGCTGTTTTAAAAAGGAGACTGATGGAAAAGCAGGAAGATGGACAAAGGTGGACACAAAAATTTTTTTTAGGCAAAATAATTCATATGAATGAAACACTGTGTCTGTTTTTAACTGTGCATTTGAACCCTTCTTTCTTAAGGGAGAGAAACACAGAGCTGGGATGAAGCTGAAAGCTCAGAATGCGTATGAAGAAGTTCAGAAGTTCAGGTTTCGAACAGCTTCTTGAAGGCAGCACAGATCTCCTGGATCATGTCAGAGGTGGTGGTGGCACGGCCGTACTTGAGAAAGGCTTGATTGTTACACTGTCTGGTCAGCGAGGCTGCACCGAAAGCAGCCACCAGTGTAGGATTCACACTGAGAGAAACAGAAACGTGCATGAGAGAGAGAGAGAGAGAGAGAAGGAAGGGAGGGCAGACAGAGAGAGAGAGAGAGAGAGAGAGAAGGGAGGGAGGGCAGACAGAGAGAGAAAGAGAGAGAGAGAGAGAGAGAGAGAGAGAGAGAGAGAGAGAGAGAGAGAAGGGAGGGCACAGGGCAAATAGAGAAAGGAGAGCAGAGGGCAGACACAGAGAGAGAGAAGGGAGGGCAGACAGAGAGAGAGATAGAGAGAGAGAAGGAGGGCAGAGAGAGAGAGAGACAGACAGACAGGGAGACAGACAGACAGAGAGAGAGAGAGAAGGGAGGGCAGAGAGAGAGACAGACAGACAGGGAGACAGACAGACAGAGAGAGAGAGAGAAGGGAGGGCAGAGAGAGAGAGAGAGAGAGAGAGAGAGAGAGAGAGAGAGAAGGGAGGGCAGAGAGAGAGAGAGAGAGAAGGGAGGGCAGAGAGAGAGAAGGGAGGGCAGAGAGAGAGATACAGAAAATGGTTAACTGGCAACTTACCCATCAATTGCATTTAGCGATGAACTGAAAGCCCAGTGAGAGAAGACTCCTAGAGAACCAGACAGCAGATCTCCCTGTCCTCCACAGCGACGCCCACTTCCCTCCTGCCTGCAGGTTATCACTGGAGACAATGGGAGGCCACAGGAACAAAAATAAGCAACTGCATTTTTAAAAACAGTGCACACTCAAGAGGAAATGGTTGGGTATAAAGCAACTGACCCTGGTTTCCATCAGTGATGATGTCCTCCTCCCCTTTCAGAACCAGAGTCACATTACCCAGTGCAATGCTCAACTGCTGGGCAGTGACCCTGAGGTCAGTGCTGTCCAGGGGCTGATGGTGCTAAATTTTTGATATGTCAAAAACATTTTCTAATGTTATTTCATTGTTCAGTTCTATATGATAACATCAGGCTCTATAAATGACTAAAAATAATAATGAATAATTGTCCAGGATTTCATGTTTTTTTTTATGATTGTTGTGGCCAAAAATGCTTGATTCTGCTTTTATATATATATATATATATATATATATATATATATATATATATATATATATATATATATATATATATATATATATACACACACACACACACACACACACACACACACACACACATTTTTTGCAGAAAACTACTTGAATTAGCAACTCTTACTCTTAAATTCTTGCCAGTGAAGACACAATGACTCCTTGTAATAGCTGTACTCATGTTCCACACACATGAACTAAACAGGGCTTTGGCTGAATGTGTGTTATGATGTCACATGAGATGTTTTGGAACATATCTTCGGAAAATCTGCGGGAATTTTTCGAACACTGCAAACTACTCTCGATATCAGAGTTTTCTGTGATCATGAAATCCTGGAAAAACTAAAAGATTAGAGAAATAATAAAAACCACATGCTGATTATCTAAAATCTCTGAACACATCCCTCACCATTGCCTCATAGAGACGACTGAACTCCATGAAATTGGGCGTTAGGATTCCTCTCTGATAACCTTGAATGACTGATGGCTCTTTGGAAATTAACCAAAGTCCATCCTGTAGGAAAACACATCACATTAAAAAACTTCCATCTGTTATACCTGCTTCATATGTCTCTAATTTTACCAGAAAACAAATCTCTCTACTTACTGCGTCAATGACTATCGGAATTCCTCTTGATTTTGACTTTTCAATAACCTCCTACAAAAGTATCATGATTAGACATTATGAGCAGTAAACGACCTCCGGATGTAAACAGTTAAGTAAACCTACTAATTATTGATTGTTTTCTCTTACCTTTGCATTATTAAGAAGCTTGTCCTCTCTTCCCAAGCCTGGACCCACCACAAGACTATGAAGCCTTGGCAGCCATTTCTCTATTTCCTGCACAGCATTGGGACTGTCTCTGTAAGTTACCATGAGAGAGCAGAGCACTTTAATCACTAGTGAATATAGACATAATAAGCAGATTAGATGATTAGATTAATGCACTCACAGAACAGGATGAACTATGAGCTCAGGGCTATAAGATTTAATCACAGTGGCAGCATCTTTGGTGCAGAACACGTGGGAAAGATCCGCACCCTTACGGGGAAAAAAACCAAACGTGACGACAATGACACATACAAGATTAAAAGAGGTCAAGATTGAAGTATTTTGTGCAAATATTTCCTTAGATATTAAACTACATACAATTTTCAGTGCAGAAATGGCAGCAAAGTAAGGTGCTCCAGTGTACCTAAGGAGACGGAAGAGAATTACTGAGGGGATAAATAAAGGATCTGATGCGTATTCAACATTTGTTGTCCATTAAAATGTAGCGGTTACTTACTCTTGACATCCTCCGATGACTCCTATGCGGCCATCTTGACCCTTGTGTTTTTTAGACGTCAGCGGAGGAATGATGTTTTTAACCAGTGGCAGGACGTCCATGCTTCTGTGTGCAACCCCTCCCAGGGAAAATGTTCGCTCGATAACTAAAGAACAGACCACAATAATCCAAATGAATCCATCATTCCATTTCCTCAGCACTATGCTAAAAAGAAAACTATTTTTCTTGATATTTGACTGAGCATGAGGGTTTCAAGTCATACTTGATGCAAATAATTCATAATGTGAATGGATATGCAAATTTTGGAAGCGCAGTTCTCTCCAGCTCTAAACGCCCAAACCAGAAACAAAACCAGAAAGCAAAATATACATTAAGCTGAACTGAGTGGCTGCACGAGATCTAATCAGCGATCCAATATGACTAACTGAAACCAGAACACATTAGGTCAGTAGTGAATGGCATCGGTCCTGCGCAGACCTGGAGCAGCTGGCGGACTTGGGGTGGCGTAATCAACATGACAAGTTTGATGGCTGTGGCTGCCACCAAGTGTCCGTGCACGAGTTACAGACGGGCCGGTCTTTGAGTTCCGAGTGGACTGAGGAGCAGGTGACGATGTGACCGTGGGTGCGGTGAGACCAGAAAACATCTGTCCCAGCATCTGCAACATGTGCATCTCTCTCGTGTGTTCTGTCTCCCTGCGAAGATCCTCGGCTTGGAGCCGCTGCTCCTCGAGTCTATAGAAGTTTTCCTCTGCCTCTAAACTCTGTTCCAGAAACTTCTCCATAAGTTTCTCCAGCGACAGGTTTGCAAAGCGCTTTTTGTGCCGCCTGCTTCCTGCAGAGGACGGCATGGTGGTGGTCTGCTCTTCAGTCTGCTTTGCTGGAATATCTGGTACATCTGTAACATGGTAGAAGCGAGAAGGTGAACGGACATGCCACTGTGCGTGTTCTATGTGTTGCAAGCTGGCAAGTGAGGAGATAAGGACTTACTGCTGCAGCTGCCCACAGTCACCGGGATGGGGTAAGGTGGGTACTCGATTTTCACAGGGTAATCCATGTTTGAGCATTCTCCTGCACCGTCCACGTCCGACTCGTGCGGGTGGTCCACACTCTCTCCATCTTCTTCAGTGCCGTCCAGGGTCTCGTCTCCTTCAGCACCCATCCCGTCTAGATCATGGGCATCCAAGCCTGCTGACGACCTGCAGCTCAGGATCCTCTCCATGTCTTTATAAAACCTGAAGATCTTGGAATAGTGCCCGTTTTTCTTCGATGCCTTTTTCGCCTGGAAGTACTGTCTTTTCAGGCTCTTAACTCGCACCCGGCACTGATCCGGGGTCCGATCGTAGCCCATGTCCCCCAAACGGCCAGCTACGTCGCGGTAAACGTGACTGTTTCGGAAGTTTCCGTCCAGCGCCGTCTGCACGTCGTGTTCTCCCCAAATAGTCAACAGTGCTCTCGTCTCCGCGTCTGACCAGTGGTATCCTCGGGTGGGATTCATTAACATGATCGAGCGGTGCAACAAAAATAAATAAACCGGATTTGTTAAGCAAGAACCGCGTCAGGCGTCTGTTTACTGTAAACTAGCTAAGCATTCAACTCGCCAGCTAGCTAGGCGACGACGTATTCCAAAAATCTAGCTACTTATCTAGCTAACCTTTTTTTACTTTTCCTCGCGTATGCCATAATTCCTGGTGGCAATTGTAAGAAAACCGAGTCTCAGATATCTTAATGTCCGCACGCATTCGGCAAAAATAAATAAATAACAGCCACCGAAAGGCGCTAATTACAATCACGTTACCGTTATTTTACAGAGAGGATTATCAAAACTTAATCCGAGCTCCTCCTCTCTGTAGCCACAACAACACATACGTCAGAGACTTTGCGTACTACGTCATTTAGTAGAACACACATTTTAAGCACGACAACAAAATAAGGGTCCGGATAGGAATATTATTTCAACTTTACTTCGCCGTGTATGATTAATGACAGCGCCCTGGCTGTTATCCACGGGCCTAAGTGAAGGAAGGCTTGGCTGCAGTTTGAACACCTCGATCTGGATTTACCTTTCTTATGCAGAAGAGTTACTGCGAAACAGAAGGCTACGGTTAGGACGCGGAGGAGCAACTTGGCTTCCATGCATTCCGATTTCGTGACAGTTTCTAAAACAACACCGCCAGTGATGAACTCTGGTCTTACCGACGGACCAACTTTGGAGAGACGCAGCAAGGCTGCCGACTGCACGTTTAAGTGGCATCGAGCTCACCTCGGTGTGTGTTCAAGTGAACCACAAGCACTGGATTGCGCTGTAGTGGATTACGTCAGTCCATCATCCAATCAAAATTAAGGAAAAGGCGACCAAGGCTGGATTCTGATTGGACACGCGGAAGTGATCATTAACCCCTGATTTATTTTCTCTGGAGCACAGTTTGTAGTTTAAAGTGTAGTTAAACGGAGTTTTAAAAAATGTTTTTATATGCTATAATAAGTAAACTGAAGTAAGGTGTAGTCCAATCGATTATTTACACACATGGGCAGGCATCTGTGAAGCCCCGCCCACATCGGGGGTATTTCCTGCGTTGTAAGCTTTTAAAGACTTGAACTTGAACTTCCTAAAAATGACCGCTGCAAGTTTGCACTATTCTCGTGAATCCGTTCTTTTCAGAAGTGTCCGACTCGCTCAGCTTTATGACCGCAATCTTATTTATTCACGTACTGGGGGATAAAAAACTCAGCCATGTCATGTGAGAAACAGACTAAAACACCCATTTTTCACTTTTTTTTGTTTTGTTTTGTGCTGTCATTTGTCCTTAAAGGGAAAAAGTTAAACATGGCGTAGTGTGAGCGGAGTTTGTTGACTTGTGACCATGGCCGAGTCCACGAAGAAGCTGAAAAAGCCTGACGTGAAAATTGTCTTGCTGGGTGACATGAATGTTGGGAAAACATCTTTGCTCCATAGGTACACCGAGAGGAAATTCAAGGACACAGTGAGCACAGTTGGAGGGGCCTTCTTTCTCAAGCAGTGGGGACCATACAATATCTCCATATGGGACACTGCAGGTAAGAGATTAGGCTGCAGGCTGCATTTACAAACGTGTAGTTTAATGATGATCATATTTAATCATATTGATAACGATCGATAATCATATTGATAATGATTCTTGATGATGATAATATTTAGTATTTAATTGTGCAAGTCAGGCATATTCAACTCTTCATTCATTCTAAGCCGAAGAAGCATCTATTATATCCATGCAAACATTTGCAGTGCTAAAATTCAGCTCAGTACTTAATTATTCATTCTCCGTGTCTATGTGGGTTTCCTCCGGTTTAAAAACAAACAAACAAATAAACAAAACAAAAAAAAAACATGCCAGTGAGTGACTCCCAAATCTGCTCGTGAGTGTCTGTTTGTGTGCGCGCGCACGCGCGCTCGTGCCATGGACAGGTCACTATCTTGCTCCCAGGCTCCTTATCCATCACACCCCTGACCAGGAAAAAGTACTTCGTAAAGATGAGTGAATGATCATCAGATAAGTCCAGGATGTTAGCAAATTTACAAGGGCATCAAGCAAATCCTGTGCACCAAGTAGTTCTCATTATTAAATTATTAATAATTTTTTAATGGTGTCCTTTTACATTCATAAGGGACATTGTGGGACATTTTAGCTATTTTTTCATTAGTATCAGACAATCTAGTCAATCAGATAATCTAGGGCATCCAAAGCTTAAGCTATTCTTATCACTGTTCCTTAAATGTGACTCAGACTGAGTAGTTTAATATTATTATTAATAATAATAGTAATAATAATAATAAAAATTATAATAATAATAGCAACCATAACATTAGTCTTTATTCATATAGCATAAGTGCATAAAATAATCCACAGTCATACATAGTATGTAAATATTTTAGTATGCAAAGTTACAGATGTCTTTTGCACCATACAACATGCTTTCTGAACCAGATATCTTAGTTTATATCTTGGATTCAAAATGGTCACAGACTGTAGCATAAATATAAAAGAAAATCCCAAAATAATCTTTTGTGTCTCTTGAACATCGTGAATTAGGAAGTAGAAGTGTCCTGTGTCTTAGCCACAGGTTCTAGCATGTGTTCTTTAATCAGAAATGAGGGAACGCTGTATTCAGTATGGTGTATGATTCTGTATCATTGAACAGACCTCTTGTTTATCTTGCGTGCAAGCACCAGAGAAATATGTCACATGATTCATGTTACAAAGTCTCTTTATTTACCCAGAATATACAGTGTAGAAACAGCACACATGTACACAGTCAAATCAAAGCATCTGAGTCAACATGGGCTTCGGATGAGACATCATGAGGTCTCTTGGTTTCTTATTATAGAGCAGGCATAGCAGACTGTTCCAGTGAGAAGGTGAACAATTTGTCACAGGATCTTATGGTAATTACTCTGCTTTCCCACACATACTTGGGCATTATATGTTTTTAGATGTTGTTTTCAGATTACTCATTTTGTCTCTTTTTTTTCAGCTCATTTGTTACTCACTGCTAAACTTATGCCTCTTAACATACTGCTAGATCACTTCCTGTGGAATTAGTTTCCTTGCTGCTGACAGCTGACCCAAAGTGCCGCAGATTAGTTTCATTCAACCAAGTCATGTGCTGTGTGTGATACACTCTTCACACTGAGTGTTTATCTTTCACTAAACAGTGTGACTCAACACTTTGCTTTTTTATATATTCATTGAAAAGTGCCACTTTCATATGTTTTATTTTAAAATATAGAAATGTTTTTTTACACAAAGATTAATTAGCCAAAAAAAGCAGGAATTTGGATTCACTCAGCTGGGACATTAGTTGGTAATACACTGCTTATTTTCTGTAATATGCATTTTTATTTTATTTTTTTTGCATGTTTGGATTCTTTTTTTTATTGGCAAAATTTTCGAAGCTCTGTCACATGGACTCGGATTAGATGGAGACTGCTAATTTCTTGGTTATTGGTTGTTGAATCACCTATACACATTATATTCAGGGCTGCAATGTAATGGTTTTATTATTACACAGAGAAAGCTTTCATGCTCAGAATGCTTACAGTAATTTGTACATTACATATTTGCAAAATGTGAAGGGCAATGAAGAACAAAGGCCAGTCTCACATCCTCAGGCAAGCACAGCTGTGTACTCACTGGACGCTATTGTTGTGACTTGAGGGCTGAAGACCACTGCATATTTCCACAACAGGCAGCCTTTGTTTTTCACTTGCCACTGTTCTGAACATTATATCAACCTTTGGTAAAGTGTAAAAAATTATGTGCATGTATTAATTCATCATGTAATGCAGGGTTCCCCAACCTTTTTTGTACCATGGACCGGTTTGATACCGGACAATTTATCCGCGGCCCCGGGGTATTTGGGTGTTAGAGGGAGCTCATTTTAGCTAGGTTTATGCTGAGTTTACACTGCACGATTTTTAAAGTGGTCGGATCACTATTGCTTTCACACTGCATGACTATCTAGGGTAGCATTCAGTCACTGCTGTGTTCACTCTGCACGATGGATCGGTGACAGGAGCTTTCACACTGCATGACTTCACAATAGGAAGAATTGCCAACAACTCTGTCTGGTCCGCAAACTTCGTTTCACAACCGAACGTACGCGAAAAGTGATGAGGAAGATCACACATGAGATCAGAGATCTCTTGCGAGACTGGAAATGGAACCCCGCAAAAAAATGGTCAGTGCGGGGAACAAGGATTGTATTCTGCAGAATTGACCAAATGAATAATTTTGCAATGTGCTGCTGCTGATGCGGCTGGTCAAGCAAATATTTCTGCTTTATTTCTGTTTGATGTAATTGTAAAGCTTATTTATTCTGATATAACTATATTTAAGAAATTTTTTTAATAAAAACCTATAAGCTCTATTAAACTATAATATTGTGCTTTAACTGAAGCCATGTTTGCTGATATTGTGGTCTATAACTCCTCCCCGAACTGACTCCGATTTGCCTCTGATTTCTGGCATTTGTCAGCGATTTCGCAAAACCTGTTGGTGATTGAAAATCAGGGCTAAAATCCTGCAGTGTGAACTCTGCATTACTGATGTATGGAAAAACCCGCGGCTGCACCAAATGCGGGAGTCAGGTGCGGGCAGAAGTGGCAATTTTTAAAAATAAAATACATATAATTTATATAAATAAAATGATATGTTTGTTTCTTTGCGGCCCGGTACCAAATGGTCCACGGCCCGGTGGTTGGGGACCCCTGATGAATCTGTCTGTCCTATGTGTCGTCACCTTACGCTGATCGGATTGTGTTCTAGGTCGGGAGCAGTTCCACGGTCTGGGCTCTATGTACTGTCGTAGTGCAGCTGCAGTCATCCTCACCTATGACATGACCAGCTGGCAAAGTTACGTAGAGCTGGAGGACCGCTTCCTATCCCTAACTGACACTGCTAACAGTGACTGCATATTTGCCATAGTAGGCAACAAAGCTGACCTGACTGACTCGCATGCCCAGGCTTCAAATCCAGAGGGAGAGGAGGAGAACAAGCCTGCACGCATGTCTGTTTCTTCCTCCTCACTTCAGCGCAAACAGGTGAACAGAGAGGATGCCATGGCTCTGTATGCACGCGTGCTACACTACAAAGGGCTGGATGAGAAGGCCTGTCTGCCCGCTGAAAGCATGTGCTTTGAAACCAGTGCTAAAACTGGCTACAATGTGGATATGATGTTTGAAACTATGTTTGAGTTGGTGGTGCCCTCAATCCTGAAGAAGAGGAATGAGGGCGAGAGCTCCACTGTTGACTTGGAAGCACCCAGCACAGGAAAGAGTAATAAAGCCGGCTGCTGTACCTAGGAGGAGGGTCAAGATCGGGAATGCGGATTTAATCCGTAATACAATGAAGGCACAGAAGCTTGTTTAAACTCCAGTAACCCTTTCTGTTAGAAAGGAAGACCACATTTCTGTAAATCAAGTCATATTTAAATGATCAGTGTTGAGAATTGTATAATTCAACAAACAAAAAGTACTGCTCAAGCTCAAAACAATATGAAGGCAACAACTCTTAAACAGTATTTTTAATTTGTGCTGCTGGAATGACTTTTAATTTTTTATGATGTGCTGTGATTATGCTTCCACTATTTTGTAAATGAAGCCTTCTTGTGACAAGTGTACACAAATATCACAAAAATGCAATTGAAAAATAAAAGGTACGAATGATCATAAGTTAGCATGCAGATAATCATGATTTTTCCATCTTTAGTACCTGTTTTATCCTGGTCCGGATTGTCGTGGAGCAGGGGAGGTGAGGGGGGGCTCCAAGGGGACCCTTGTGGTGGGGCAAAAAAAAAGAAGCCAGTCCACGAATTTAAAGTTAAAGTATTTTGTGAACTATTAGCTGCCTTAAAATCAGATAGCTGTAGATATTCCTCTTCCTCAAGCTTGCATGTCAGTGATTATTTTTGTGATTTATGCTATAAGACCAAAATTGGACACTAATCTATCACAATCATATGTGCTTTTTGAACATCCTGTTTCAGAGTTTGTCGTCTACCTTTGCTTATACAACAGCCAACACTCTTGTTGAAAGGCTTTTCTCTATATTTTGGAATGTATCTTTGGGGATTTTCTCATTCTGATGCAAGAGCATTAATGAGATCATGCACTGAGGTCTACGAGGCCTAGAGTGCGGTCTGTTTCAGTTCATTCCTCTTCTGTTCATTCACATCAAGTGTTCAGGGGGATTGAGATCAGGGCTCTGTGCAGGGTACTTAAGTTTTTCCACACAAAACTTGGCATAATAAGTCTTTATGAACCTCACTCTGAGCATAGGGGCATTGTCAACCGGTTTGGGGACCCTTAGTAATTTAAAGCTACAGTACAATAATCCCCCTCTATATCGCGGTTCATATATCGTGGTCCCGGTATATCACGGATTTTTATTTGGAACATAACTAATTTTTTTTCCTGGCATATCGCGTTAACCGCAAACCTTATAGTAAATTGTTTTTATGTAGAAATAAGGTAATTTATTAATAAAAATACAATTATTAATTACAAAATATAAACATCAATTAAAATGTTAATAATATATAAAATACTGTACAGTGTATTTACCCAAGAGACACAGAACAGGTTGTTTAGGAAAGCGCGGTGCGGTGATGCTGAAAATCTAAATACAGTACGGCTGGAGGAACGAGTCTGGCCAATCGGAATGCCCCATTCATTTAATCATGGTTGTGATTGGCTGCTGGCTATGCGTGCAGTTGCGGAAAGGGAAGCAGAATTCTCCAGCATCGCAGTTTTTCGCGTGTCACTGTCCTTACCCAAAATTCATCTCGCTATATGCTTGCAAATGCTTTCTGTGTGTGTTTAAAGAGTGTGGGAATTTACAGCTTAAACAATAAAAAAAAAAAAAAAGCATTTGGTGGTCTGTGTAACAGATTTTCGTTTATTATGGGTGGTTTTGGAACGTAACCCCCGCGATAAACGGGGGATTACTGTATATCCATACAATAGTGTGCTTCCAACTTTGTGGGACCAGTTTAGAGAAGGCCTATTTATGAGTGTGATGGACGGTTGTGCATGTACAGTACTTTTGTCCATATAGTGTCGTTCACCAATATTAATTATAGTACTAGGTGGATTCGGAGTCTATCCCAGGAACACCAGGCAGGAATACACCCTGAATGGGATATCAGCCCATCACAGGACATTTATGTACACAGATTCCCAGTCATTTACACCTATTGGTAATATCCACATAGCCAATTAAAACTACATTTAACACATTTTACATTTCTGGCATTACGCAGACATCCTTATCCAGAGTGACTTACAATTTATCTCATTTTCATACAACTGAGCAATTGAGGATTAAGGGCCTTGCTCAGGGGCCCAGCAGTGGCAGTTTGGTGGATCTGGGACTCAAACTCACAACCTTCTGCTCAGTAGTCCAACGCCATCACCACTAAGATGAAAAAGCAAAAAGCACTGAAAGCATATTCCACTTAGCTCATCAGAAACATGACAGACATGAGAAGAACATGAGAAACTCCACAATGACAGTAACCTGAGCTTGGGATTGAACCATGGACACTGGAGCTGTGACGATGCTAACTGCTGCACCACCCTACCTTCCAAAAATACTTTTAATAATATTATGTTTTTTTCTTTTTACTTTTTGTCATGGGAAATATGTTTGGAATAATAGAAAGAAATGTTATCCATTGTTGAGAGTGCAACTTTGATGAAGCTGTTTGTTGAATATTTGCCTTGTCTTATTTTTAACACACACAGTAGATTTTAACCCAAAATCCCACAAAACATTATTGTTCAATGTAAAGAGACTATAATCATAAACAATTATGTCTGGATGGTCTGTACAAACAAATCACCGAACACATCAAACATTTAATTTAACAAGAATTTAATTTGCTGCTGTTCAGTAATGCTAACAGTCACAATCAATCAGAGCATGGTCCAGACACATATTCCACATAAATACATTGTTAGCCTGTTAATGTTCAATTCAACAACCCAATGTTTAATCTCTTTTTAATTGTTTATGGTCAGATAAGGCTATTCTAGACACATAAATCTGAGAAGGCACATGGCTGAGCAAAGTACAAATGTGGTCATTCACCTGATGAATTTGGTCTATTAATCATTAAATATCAGATTTTAAGAAGTATTCCTGTAGTAAACATACTGTTCATTTGTCATTGTTGTGCAAAGAAAGAAATTAAATATATGGACAATTATCATTATGTAAAATCAGTGCAGTCTGTGTAACAGAATAGAAAACAAATGAATCAGAAAATGTTCTGAACTCCACTATGCAAAGCTGTAACTTGTGGTCTGTAAAGACAGCTCTCAGTTCTGTAGTTCTTTAACATGGAGCATGCTTGTGCTCAGAGGCTGTTGAGGAAGCTTAATATAATGACAATGACAACATGCTGTAAGTGCAAATAATTCCCCACAAAGCAAAATGGAAAGTTGCAGAACAGTGTTAGTAAAACAGAGTTCCTTACCTGATGAAAAAAATCATGGTTAAAAATATAAGCAACACTTTATTTGAGGCGTCACTCAGACGGTTTTAACACAACATATAGTTTATAGTGTAAAGCATTTGGCAGTTGTATAAGTCACACTGAGACATTATAATAGCTACAGGGAGTGTCATACATAGAAGAATATAAGGGAAGCAGTGCATTAACATGGGTGTCTTTGGTTCTGCTGTATGATGGTCTTGGTAATATCAATTATACAAATCACGTTGATGAGTGAGGTAATAAGTTAGGAAAAGCACCATTTCAAATGTAACATGAGTAAAGATAATGAAATTGTTAAGATTTTGATGCTTGTTTGACCTCTTTTCTCAGCACATTTACATATCTTCAGTCCTTAGGCACACAGGGAAGGGTACATAGTAATAAAATCTGAGGGTCACTCATGATGTAAAAGTATGCAGTATATAATTGATGTGATTAGGAGCTGTTAACGAGCTTTATTTCGGCAATCCTGCTTGGTTTATGGACATAACAGTTACTATGATCTCTTTATAGTTTACCTTGGAATTCTGTAATGGACTGCACACAAAAATGTCAAAATGTCATACCCTCGGGTCAAAGTTTATACAAGTCACAGGTTCTTCATGCAGACTTGGCATCGACTAATGCGTGAGAGGAACTGTCCAGCCTTGAGAGTCTCTGACTCAGGGGAACTGTGGAAGCTCTGATCAATGGACGTCAGCCAGAAACTGTGCTTGTTCGCGAAGTAGTGGCAGGTACCCTTAGCTCCATTACACTCAATGAAAGGAGTGGTGCGGAAATCCTCCAGACACGAGCCTGGAGACACCAGAGATTGACCACCGCCTTCATCACCGGCTGCCGTATGCTGTGTAGAAAAGACAAAGCTCTTTTTTTCCACAAGCATTTCGACTGCAATGCAGGAGCTGTATAACCTTGTAAAATTATTGGACATGGTGTGATACAGTTCATCACAAATTATTAATAACTAATTATTATTGTTATTTTATTTGACATGTATTTATATCATCTGCAACTACTTATGTAGTAAATACCTACAAAAATAAATTTATCCTGAGAAACTCACCATGAGGAAAGAATAGCCAATCCATAAACTTCTCCAGCCTGTAGGGCATTGTGGGATAGTTGTATCCTGACTGTGCACAGCTATAGCCACAGACGGAGCCTCACATACTGAACATCGACTGATATAGGGCTTTATATCTAACTCCTCCACAGGCATCATGGGAATCGGAGCAGTTGTAGAAAGCCAATAAGACTTGTCATTGCGACTAGCATAGTAGCATATGTCACCAGGGTTGCAATACAGGAATGGCATGGTGTTGAAACGAGGGAGACAGGAGCCTGCCAGACCTGGATAAGACAGTAGAGAATGTTCTTAAAGAACCTGAATTGTGGTTGGTAGTATACACCAAAAATGGATCCAATACTATTTGCAAATTTATTTATTGATTGAGATTTAGTTTCAACCTTCTGGTATACTGATTAAGTCTTATTTACGTACCAAGGTCCTGATTATGAGCTTTCTCCTGCCCTTCAAAGTAAAGCAAGCTGTAACCATCCCACAGCTTGGACATTCCCACAGGGCACATTGGAGTCTGATCAGACTGACTGTGCTTCACTAGCAGGTACCCAACACTCACACTGCGTCCAGGCATACCAGTGGGACCAGGAGTACCAGGACGGCCACGGTTCCCTGAAATGTGACCAGATTTTTAATTTCCATAAAGACTTAACTTGATCACATTTATTGAACTGGAAATTCTTTACCTTTGTTCATAACAGCTTTTTATATTACAGGTTTGTGCATAACAACCCATATACAGTAAAATGACCAGACACTGTGCTAAAATCACTGTTTTACAGCAGCAGTGCTCTTACTATAATCTTGCTCCTCAAGATGCAAGACACTGCTTGATTATTATAAAACCAGCCAGGGTATCTTGCTGACGTTCCACTTTAACTTGTCGACACATTAGCTTAGCTCAGAATTTTGTGAGCTTTACCTTCTAGACCCTGGAGGCCCTGATGTCCCATTGGTCCAACATCACCACGGACACCTGGTGTTCCTGATATACCAGGCACCCCTGGCATCCCCTTTTGCCCCTTTGGTCCAATATAACCTAGGGTAAGAATTATATTATAGCAAATGCTTATATTTTAGAGCTAAAATATAATAAATTGTCTAATATTTTGATTTGGTAACCTTTCATTTCACTTACCTGGATCTCCAGGGAATCCTTGAGGACCAATGTCCCCACTCAGTCCCTGCGGTCCTTGTGGACCATGTGGACCAGGGGGTCCTCTCTCCCCTGGTATCTTCTCAGGACCTGGAGGGAGTCCTTTAGCCCCAGGGGTGCCAGGTGAGCCTAAAGGAGGTGATACATAGAGTGTCTGAGTTATTTTTGATATATTTAAACTTATGATGAATGCAGGGAATTTCAAGTTGGTGAATATTTTTCATTTCATTTCACTCTCTGTACCGCTTATCCGATCTATCATCGGGTCACAGGGAGCCTGTGCCTATCTCAGGCGTCATCGGGCATCAAGGCAGGATAAGTTGGTGAATATAAATTTACTATTTTTTTTAATTAAAAAAAAAGGATAATGTTTACATACCTGGCGGTCCAGTATTTCCTTTTGATCCAGTAAGTCCTCTATCACCTTGTAAACCACGTGGTCCTGTGATACCCATCATTCCCATGGCTCCCTTTATCCCTGTAACACATTTTTAAAAAAGATCAGACACAGAGTAAACCTAGTTCTAGAAAGTCTTCAAAAGCAAACACTGGATTGTATAGGATGCTAATAAGGTAATACTATTTAAAGCACTATCTTTTAAAAATGTGATGATAAACTGTACATTGAATTTCTAGTGTTTGGGACCATACCTTTTTCTCCTGACACACCAGGCTGTCCAGGAAATCCACCGTCTCCAATGTCCCCTTGTGGCCCTTTTGGTCCTGAGGTTCCGAGATCCCCCTCAATGCCACGACCTCCTTTAATTCCAGGTGGAGATGGAAAACCTGGATGGCCTGTGGCTCCGGGATAGCCTAAACATTGGATCAGAAAGGCTGATCACACCACAACAGACTATGCACTACCATAATGTTTATAATGTTACAAGCTTTATCATTGCGGGAAATATATGGTAATAACTCCCTTGGTACTATTATTGTGATCCAATATATTAAGCACTTTACCTGGAAGACCTTTCTGACCATGAAGCCCTTTGTCCCCTGATACACCTTTTATGCCAGGAATTCCATGTGCTCCTGGGGGCCCTTGATCTCCTGGAGGACCTGGTTCACCCTGATCACCTATAAAAAGCTTAGACGTTTTAGCTTTCAAAATGACTAGAGAAAGTCAAAGAGAAAATATATGCTTTATGATGACCCACCTGGATCTCCTGTTGAACCTTTAAGGCCGTAAGCTCCAGGGATCCCAGTCTCTGTGTTGGGAATACCTGGATCTCCTATTTCTCCTTTTTCTCCATCCTCACCTGGTATCCCCCAATTGTCAAGACCTAACAAGCATATAGATTATGGCTATTAAATAAAACTGGCTAACAAATTCAACAAATTCTCTTGACAAAGACAAGACTATAGCAGATTATAAAAATGTATTAATTCAGTAGGCAGTTCATATATATGCTTTTTTATGCCCCACTCAATCACATGATTGCTACCAGTCTAGAAGGGTAAACTGTTATACAACAACAACTTTGGATGAGAGTGCTATATCCCCAGGTCTGTAAACGTAAACTCCTGTATGCACTTGGCTAGTTTGACTTTCTGGTTAACAGAGGGAGACCAACCAAGAGTGTAGAACAATCAGTTTCTCTCTCAGTTAACTAAATTTGAATGCTCTGTAATCATTTAGCCCAACGTTAGTCTAAAATATTACTCTAATGTAGAAGTACACAGTGTAACAAGAAATTTAATGTCTTAAGAAATAAGATTTCATAATAAGGATTCGGTATTCAGAATTCAGCATGTCCTGACATTTGCCTGTGTCCCCTGAATTTTTGGTGCATTAATAATCAAAAGATAACTTTTAAATAACTACCTGCAACACCTGGAAGGCCCTTTTGACCTTTAAGGCCATGCAATCCTGGAATCCCAGCAAGGCCAGGAAAACCTGAAAAGAAAAAGAAAGCTTTATCTTTCACATTTTGCCCCACTGTTAGTGCACTCACTGATGCTGTGTTTTTTATTGAGGTTTCAAGTATTTAAAATAATGAGAATAATTGAAAATTATTAGTATTACAGCAGGGTAATTCTTATTCTCATCAACTGATGAACATTTTTCAATGTAGGTACTGAACTGAGAAGCCTGAATATATTTTAATACTACTGGAAGCCTAAATATATGATTTAAAAGATGAACATTTCCTTTCAATCATATCAGATGTCTCTCATCTATTTCTTCCTGTTTCTTCCATGTAGGTGTATGGTGGATGGTTCATATATACAGTAAGTCTAATAAATAGATTTAAAAAGAATGTTAATATAATCATTTATATGTTGAAGTTTCTCTAAGGAGACATTTATGAAATATTTATGGAAGGAGTCTCTGGTGTTGGCACATTGTAAAGGTTAATACGTTTTCCTGCAGTCTTCAGGACAAAATGGTTTGTGCCTACCAGTTCTCCATAATATGACACTTGCATGTTTTAAAATCTTATTAACTTCATGAAAAAATAGAGTAAGTGATAACTTGGAATAAATTTGTCTCACAGATAATGCATTTAACTGGAATGATAAAATTATTGATTCCACATTTGGGTATATCCCTATATTAGATTGAACATACCTATTTGTCCTGTATGTCCTGGTTTACCAGGGGTTCCTGCCTCTCCTGGCACTCCTGGCCAGCCCTTAGAGCCTTGGTTTCCTGGAAAGCCCTTTAGGCCATCAGCACCTGATAACAGACAAGAAGAGAGCCATTTGTGCATAATTTCTCAGTGTATGTAGGAACCAGACTGCTACTTCAACAAAAAATTGTTTTGAGCACAGTCATTCATTTTGAGCGGGTTCTCTTACCTGATAGCCCTTCTCCTCCAGGATCGCCTTGAGTCCCTTTATTTCCTTTAATACCATCAAAACCAGGACTTCCTCTTACTCCAGACTCACCTAGGAAACCCTTGTGACCTGCAAAGGTACAATTATGTGAATAAAAAATCTTCAGTAGCAATCCACACACCTGTTATTGAAAAGATACCTTTTTTAGGTAATAACTAGATATTTTATTGCCTCACCTAAAGGTCCAAGCTGTCCACTTTCCCCTCTAGGGCCTGTGGGTCCTGGGAGATCGATAACGTCACCCTGGTCACCTGAAGCAGAACAATCTCACTTAGCAATAACTGGTAGATGTGAGGTGTTGGTCAGAGATTCCAACAAAGGCTTATGTTACATAATTGTTGTTGCACCATACACCATACAGTCTTTGATTTAGCATTATAAAAGTACAAAAAATACAGTGCAGTACAAAATGTATGGTGCAAGCAGAACTTGAGGATGGCGAATTTAACATTTCAATATTACCTTTGAACCCCTTGAATCCAAACCCTCCTTTTGCTCCATAAGCACCAGGTGAACCTTTCTCCCCCTAGGATATTGAAGTTAGTATTGACTACAAACAACCTCAATACCACAACCAACCTATAGAAAAAAACTCTAAACATATACTGGTACATGTTTAAATCGGTAAATGCCGAGGTAAAGAATTACCCTAGAGCCACCTGGTCCAAAAAAACCATGAATTCCTTGGGATCCTGTCGGGCCTGGCATTCCTTTCTGACCAGGAAGTCCCTGAGCTCCAGCCTGTCCATGCTGACCTTTTATGTGGCTGGGTTCCCCAGGTAATCCATGATACCCCTCTGTTCCTGGAACCCCCGGCAATCCTTTGGTCCCTTGAGGGTGAAAGAGAGAATATGTTTAATGACCCAATCAATTTTAACATGCATTTGAGTTATGATTCATTGTAATCTTTAAATTTGTACATTTATTTTATTTTATTTTTGTTATTTCTGTGAAAGCAAATATGCAGTCCATGAATGTCTACCAAGACAAGAGTGAGTGATATATAACCCACAGTGTATGAAACTTTACATGTTGAAATATTAAGAATCAGGTGATAGGATAACAATAGCTTCAAATTCATTAAACCATTTTGTATTACACACATTTAAGGATTTATTTATTTTATAACAAAGAATATGTTGCTTAGCTATGGAAGTAAAAATGTGACAAATATTTGAATTAAAAAATGTTTTACTTTTAAAAACCCACTGAATGCTAAATATTTAAAATTAAAGACCATGTTGTTCTTTTGGCTGCTCCCTATTCAGGGTTGCCACAGCGGATCATTTGGTCTGCATGTTTCGATTCGGCACAGGTTTTGACGCCAGATACCCTTCCTGACGTGACCCTCCCATTTAATCTGGGCTTGGGACTGGCACTGAAAGTCGTCTGGCTGGAAATCGAACCTGGGCCATGGCAAAGAGAGCACGGGAGCCTGCCACTGGACCACCAGGAGGCTCGAATGAATGATTAAACAAAAACCACAAACATCAAGTGTGATCTTTTATAACTCGCAAATTCTCCCACACTCCTGCTGCAGACTCTGGCTTAAGAAATTCCATGTTATAAGAGATAGAAGGCAGATTTCTGCTGATATAGTAAGATGGTCTTTAATTTTCAATATAAGACATTTAATTTCTTTTAATATACACTTTTTAATTCAAAATGTCATATCACTTTTTACTTCCATACACAGTATAACAGCAAATAATAAGACTTACCTCGGGGCCCAGTAAAACCTGGATCTCCTTCACGTCCAAAGTCTCCTTTTTCACCTTTCATAACCTCTTTCATATGAGTCATTTCTACGACAGACATTTTACCTGGAGGGCCCATAACTCCTCTTTCACCTGATAAAAAGAGATTATTCACGACAAAAAAATTGACCTCCAATTTAACATATTAACATAAAAGATAGAAGGAAAACAATCTAAAGTGCATACATTTGTTACTATAAGACAAAACAAGAACCTTTTTGCCCCTGTTGGCCCATGCCTCCTTTCTCTCCTTGTAGGCCCATTATTCCTTCCAGCCCTTTCAGTCCTGGATTGCCCTCTGGACCGGTCTTTCCTGACATACCTGGAAAACCTGCCATGCCCTGAGAGCCTTTTACACCTACAGAAATATACAAGAAATATACTGGTAAATATCTGAACAACAAATTTTCCTGAAGATCATGAGAGCTTGAGTTTGTGACAGGTGTGGACATGACATTTTTAATGATCAAAGTTACAAGCGAAGGTCTTCTGGATCATTCATCTAGCACAGTTGTGTTGTTTGTGAGTGTGTAGAGATGTGTAGAATGCAAATTAAAGCTGTTGTGGTAGCTTGTGGTGACCTTCTTGTCCTAAAACACATGCTGTACAATAGATAAAGTGAATCCTTTGTTAATTTAGGGTTGATTTACCTACTGTCTTTAAGTATGTTTGAGTGTCTGTGTCATGATGCAGAGAATATGAGGTATAGAACAACATTGACTCTCGCATGCTTTCCCTTGAGATCTAACTCTGCATTGTGCTTGTCTATGGTGCTGTGAGTCAGCTGGCCTTCAAGCAAATGCTGACTGATTTTCTACGACTGACTGATATTTTTTGGTTTTGTATGTCATGAGGAAACTTTGTAGCCCCTCTTCCATGGGTTTATTTAAGGGTAATGTTCTCCCAAAAATTTTGTGTAAACAATATAAATGTCATTTTGAAGTGATTCAACTGGTTGATCCGCTTAACAATGAATGAAAACATTTCAGAAATGTTTTCGCTGAAAATTCACATGGTTTATAATTGAAAATGCAAGGATACTTTTTTTTTTTAAAAAACATACTTACTTACATTGACTTCTGTTTTTGAGTCCTGTGTTAAAACAGAGCTTAGAGCTTAGAGATGGCTCTTTTTTGCGTTCTCTTTTCTGTAAATCCTGTTTTAGTTCATGCAACACTGTCCTCTAGTGGACAAACTGCGTCAAAATGTGCAAGTATGGAGGTGGACATGTGAGTGTCCTTGCATAAGGCCTGAACATGCTTATAGGTACACTGTCGCAGAAACTTAAATCAGACCTTAGCTGTGTCCAGTAATATTATTTGGAGGAACTATTCAGCTATGGGAGAAACATTCTAAAAGCTTGTTAAAAAAACATGGTAAAAAATGGAAAATAAGCCTGAATGGTAAATTTATATTTGTGCTTTTTTGTTTGATGACCAAAAGATGTTCTGTCGTGTTTTTAATATCATGTGAAATTTTGCATCATGGAGTGTAACGCTTCACAAGAAGTATTGATTTAGTATCGATTTAAGTATTGTACTGATATAACAGATAACTGTAATGATGTGACAGTGCCATTTGTACCTTATTCTCTACATAAGATTTACAATGTGTTTGACATTTGATATCTGTAATGTGAAAATGTTCTGACCTTTAAGTCCAGGAACACCAATCTGCCCAACGTATCCAGGGTCTCCTGTATCCCCCCGTGGTCCGTAATCTCCTGGCCCAGCATCACTTCCTGGTTCTCCTCTTACACCCTTCACCCCTATGGGCCCAGGGGGACCACCATCTCCTCGATTGCCTGTTTCTCCCCTTAGGCCTTTGATGAACAGGAAAAATTATTATATCTCTATCATGAACAGACTGTTCTATCCTCAATGGTATTGACAGGTCAGGTTGATAGCTCTCTAATGAGGCAGAGATTCAAATTATATTACTATTTTACCTGGTTGTCCAGTGTGGCCTGGAGGTCCAGGGAGTCCTGTGTGACCAGGCTTCCCAGGGAAACCAAATATTCCTGCTGGTCCAGGCCTTCCTAGTTCTCCTTGTAATCCTGGAGGACCTGATTCACCTTTGAATCCAATCATCCCAGGCATTCCGTGTATGCCTATAGGGTACCACAGTTTAAATCATTGTATAAACAGTATATGTCCATAAAACCCAAGCTAGAATGTAGTAGTCCAGAGAAAATGCCATTATCAAAAAGGTAAGTTCATCCTTACAGAGTATTTCTCACCTGGGAATCCACTTGTGCCAGAATTTCCAATGGGACCTTTTATCCCCTGCAGTCCTGGTGGCCCTCGTTCACCTGGGGGCCCAGGAGATGCTCCTAGAGCTTCACCATTAGGACCCTTTTCTCCAGATTCACCATGAATCCCTGGTCTACCCGGGATGCCAGAAGAACCTTTGAGACCTTTTGGTCCAGGAGTGCCTACGTCTCCACGAGGTCCAGTAAAACCTGTAAAGAAAACCATTAGGAAGGCAGACACAAACTGCATACAAGATAATTCTCAAGAGCAACCCGAATGTCTGAGTGTATGTAAGGACAAAACCCTTGTATACTCAGCTCACCTGTTTTACCAGGTGGGCCACCAATGCCCTGGTCTCCTTGATCTCCTTTAGTTCCTATCCTACCTCTGTCTCCTGGAAATCCTTTTGGACCAGGCAGTCCTAGAAAAAAACAGACATTACCAAGTCTGTGTAAAGGTTGACATTTGCATTATTAATGTTGTAACATATCATTAAATGATGTCTATTACAGTATTATAAGATATTACCTGGCATTCCCTCCAATCCAGGTTGTCCTGCAGGTCCTATTTCTCCTGGGCGTCCAGATATAGCTGCACAATCCCCTGGGGGATACACCAAAGCCATAAAATATGTCATGACAAGAAAAATAAATTCATAGCCTCAACATATATTACAAATTAGAATTTTTGATTTCCTGATTTGCCATCAACAGAAACAATCGACATGTTATAGCAGGGGTTCCAAAACTAGGGGTTACAGGGATTAATATTTAAACAAGCTACAGTAAAATTTAATTCAAAAGCATTTCTGCATAGCAGCCCAGCCATAATAATGGACAAATTTCTTTGTCCGTTCTACTTCTGCTGCTTCCTTGATGATATTAACTTATAAAACAAACAACAAGCAAATGAATTTACTAAATTATATAACTGTATAAAAGTAAATTATAAAATTGTCTGTGGGGTTTCAGAAAATTCATAATATCCAATTGGGGTCATTTTCTCAAAAGGTTTGGGAACCCCTGGGTAATGCCATGCCTAAATAACATGTGACTCATTGCCAAGTGTGAAACAAAGCACATAACAATATAGTGTGTACAACAACATTTGTGGGTTTAATTTGTTCTAATAAGGGAAAGATTAATAATGCCCAAAGCTTTAACAGTGACTGTGAGTAAAAAAGTGATTGTGATGCAGTAAAGCACTAAGACAGAAAAGAGTTAAGAAGGAATTTGGCTGGTCACCGATCTAGCTACCTGCTGTAATCCACTTGCCTCCTTCTCCTTGTAGACTACAGTCTCCTTTAAATGTCAAGCAAGAGATATTGACAGACAGAAACAGATAACACCACAGTAGATACAGACAGACAGGAGCTGATTGCAACTGAATCAGCAGCAGAGATCATATAATTAAATGACCATTCATTGAATTTTCAGGGAAAATTCCTCATGGAATCCTTTTTTAATGAAAACCTTCACACGCAATAAAATTGCCAGAGAGTATGGTTAAATGCTTAATTTCATTAAAATGTTTCCATAAAGTATGGATTCCATGACTTTAAGCACACTGAACCCAAAGTAAACAGATAAAGCAAGGAATGCAAAACATATTAGGGAATGAGAAATTGGAATTAAGAATGATGGAAGAATGAGAGGAAGCAGAGAAGACAGAGTGCATACCTGAAGTACCCGGTTGGCCTGGGAGTCCATCATAACCATTTAATCCGGCATCACCAGCAATACCCTTAACACCCCTAGATGCTCCGATTACTTGACCTGGTTCCCCTGCTGCTCCTGGGAATCCCGGCAGACCTGGTCTTCCTGGGTAACCCTTCTCTCCACGCTCACCAACTGCCCCTTCTCCCTGCACACAGTACATCAATACAGCACAGACTGTAGCTGTAGTTTTACACTGGTAGGCTTAATCTACTCTTACAATCAGGAAAGAGAATTGATTATAATAAGAAGATGCAACCAGCAATTTCCAGTGCAAAACAAATCCATTTTTGTTGCAATAAATCACTGTTTTTCATCCACATCAATCACAATGCTACAATTAAATTTGAATTATAGCACTCCTGTGGTTTGGAAATATGATTAGAAGGTTTGGAAATATGATTTAAAATATAGAGCACACATTGTTAATTACAGCTAATGTAATGTGAGCAGACTGCATCATGGTAGCAGTAAACTGTTACTGTTACTAAACTGTTACTTTTACTAAAGACAAAATTAAATCAGTGATTTTAGATCAGAGCACTTAATTGCTAATGAGAAACTCACAGGAAGACCACGAAGTCCAGGGGGACCATCTATTCCTCTAGTCCCATTTCTGCCCTGAATTCCATGTTCACCTGGCCACCCTGGGTCTCCTGGTTCTCCAGGTGATCCTGTTAAATACATAAGTAGAAGCACAAACACACATAAATTAATTATACACTAGTTTTTCCTTTAATGTAAACTAAAATCACACAGCATTCTAATAAAAAGATGTACCTTTTTCTTTAACCTCTACTCTATCTCCTTTCAAGCCTTTCAGTCCAGGCAGCCCCCGTGGCCCAGGAAAGCCCTGGAAAAAAAAATTCAGTTTCAGATGGTTCACATATGACTAAAGGTTTTGACTGGTACATGTCTTCTAGCATAACTGTAATGCTGGCAACTAACATGCAAACCAGTGAAGCCTCTTTGTCCCTGATCTCCCTGATCACCCTGTTGACCCTGCTCGCCTATTACTCCAGGGTCACCCTGATCGCCAGGTGTTCCAGGGGGTCCAGGAGGGGAGGTTCGCAAAGTGCACTCACAATGACCTTCGTCACCTGAAAAGCGGTACATTCACTGTGAGCAATTCAATTTATGATGACTGTACTGTATATTCATCTTACAGTTATACTGTTTCATGAACAGGAGCTTATGGACTGATTTCACTGGTCATTACCTTTTTGTCCTTTCACTCCAGCATTTCCTGGACGTCCATGTGGCCCTTCAGGCCCTCTTAAAAGCACACCCCCTGTGGCAAACAGACTGACACTGACAACACAATCTTCCAGTACTGATGGCAGGTTTCGACATTGTATTCAATATACTGCGTGTTTCATATATGATTTCCTATCTGAGAGCGCTTCCCTTTTATAATAATTAGAATTACAGCATATATAAAAACTAGATCCATTAATAGTTCAAACAAAAGGTACAAAATGTCATATACAGAGACTGTTATATATTTACATGATCCTTTTGGTCCAGGTGGTCCAGGTGGTCCTGGTAGGCCATCAAAACCTGGAGGCCCAGGCTCTGAGGCTGTGATACCATTTTTCCCAGCATCACCTTTCCTCCCCTTTTCCCCTTTTGGTCCAAAAGAGCCAAACAACTCTGTGGAAATATAGAAACAATAAACAGTTAGAACAAATGCTTGTATTAACATTTTTTCTTTACTTAGATGCCAAAATACTTTTCAAATACCAATAAGCTGTTCTTGAGCATCTGTCCCAGGGGGACCCGGTAATCCTTTTTTTCCTCTGGGACCATCAGTTCCCGGTGGCCCACGTTCTCCTGGAGGACCTGGTGGGCTAACTTTACAAATGTAACAGCAAAGGAATATGTGAACAGGGTTAAAATAATGTGTCCAAACTCAAAACCACAGATTTATTTGGATGGAATAGAGACATTTGGAATAAAAAGATATACTCTGTTACCTCCAGGGTATCCATCTGAATAGATCAGCTCTCCTGCTTCTCCTGGTTCCCCCTATTGAAGCATTCACATGTGAGCAACATTCAAAATATAAATCCTGTGCAGACTTTAAGGCACTGCTGTCAGGGTAAGACAAAAATACACGTCCCCTTATTCCCAGCACATGGCACTAATCTCTCACCCCTGTTTTCTGTTTCACATTGATTTGCATCCCTTTTTAAGTTCTGGTTTCTTTGTACCTCATTGTCATGCTTCTGTTGATCTTGTGTCTGTGTGTTGCTTTGTCTACCACAGTCTGGACCATAGTCTGTATGTTTTTGCTGCTTTGTGCATACTCATCACTTTAGTTGTTATTGCACCCTACACAACAAAGGTCTGCACTTGCATCCCATGCCTCTGAGAATCCCTGACAACTGCAGTTCATATACAGCCAGCCATCACCAATTACCAGAAATAAACTCAGTGAAAGGGTTAACACACAATAATGTATACCTTGCTTCCTGGCTGCCCATCAATGCCTGCATCCCCAGCATCACCCTGGGAAAAACAGAAAGGGAATGTTTAGGGACATCAACAGCATTTCACTGTAATAGACGATGTTCTGTCAGACTAATGATCAACAACATACCTTTGCTCCTGGCCAGCCATTCTGTCCTGGAGTGCCCTATTAGCAATAGCAAACATTTCCTTGTTATTTGAGTCCAACAGAAACATGTTTTTTTTTTTTTGGAAAATATCAGTAAAGGATCTGATAACACAAATAAATATCAAGTGTATACCCGGCCTCCAGGTAATCCTTTAATTCCTTTCTCTCCTTTGACATAAGACCCCTTAAAAAACACAAATGATTTTATAAACACAAAGTAGAACAATTGCTATTTCTTAAAAAATACATTTCATAATTAATACACTTATTGTTTAATTTCCACCATATCAAGGAAAGATAAGAGCATTATCTTTGTCAACTGAAGTGTAAAAATGTGGGAATTAACTGTCCTAAAACATATTAATCTATAGCTATGTATTGTAAAACATAGCCTTGATTATGATGAGCTTTGATGTCAAATATATATATCAAATAATGTCAGTAAAGTGTCTTTTTGTAATAGTTAGTTCTTCTATTAGAAAGCAGGTTATAAAGAGGCTTATTTTGTTTTTCCATTTGCCTGGACTACTGTAATGTGCCAATGAAAGATCTCACTTATAAACTACTGTATATTTTCTTGTTTTTAAAGTAAGTATTGACAAAAAACTGTAACGCATTCAGTGATTGTCTAAAATTATACACGCACAATCGCCTAGTGCTGGGTCATTAATTGTACCAAGAGTTAACTATATATCCATGATGCTGCCTTTGATGTCATTCAACTCCATTTCACATATTAGTCACCCCTACATCAATACTTTAAATAGATTTTGTCCTTGCTTTTCCTTAATTTTATTATTTAATTGTAATTTAAAAGTGTGCCTCCTGGTGGTCCATCAGTAGATTGCTGCGGTGACCCCAATATGTCCATTGTTGCCTGTTTTGTTTTTTGTGTTATATATGGCTCTTTAATTTTTATTAGACTTTTTATTTGACTTTTTTAAATATTTTTTTTAGATATCAAATATAAAGCTAATGTCAAAGAGCCTAAAACCTTCCAGTAAAGCACAGACACTTTGAAACTGTGATTATTTGAAGCACTAAAGACACCTGAATAATGTCTCACCTGTCTGGGAAATAAAAATATCACCCTATAGATTTCTAGAACACAGTATGTTTAGTATTTACAGTGAACATATATTGATTAACACACATATTGCACGCCTATTCAGACACTCAGGCAATGAAAGAAGTGGTTTCAGTGTATTAATTATGGAAATGATACTAATTAAAACATGTAATTGCATAAGTATATATCCCACATTTTCTTTTAAACTTATAGTTAGCCTAAATCAAACACACACACACACACAGAGAAAGAAAGAACTTCACACAATGATAGTCCTTAATCTTAGCAGATCTCACAACCACAAATTTGTACAAATGTAGACAGGTAATAAGGAACTATGTAAAATAACAACTTATTTATTAGAAGATGCAGAATATTATTTTATCAGCAGATGCTAAGTAAATCTACATTAATTAAGATAAGGCAGAAAACAAAGGCAGGGATAGGTGTTAGCGTAGAGATCACATGATGAGGATCATGATGTTTTGGGAGTTTCAGACATCGGTACTGCATTTTAAGAATACTGTTACAGTTTAGATTTTGTTTCAGTTTTTGCCTACCAGAAGAAGGAATGTCTAAGTGACCTCATTAATGATGTAACTTACCATATTTCCTGGTTCACCTTTGTCACCTTGATCGCCATTGTCGCCCTGTGGAAATTGATTGCTGTTAAATCACTAGACTAATAATTGTGCTAATAAATACATAATAAACCACACCAGACACATGACTGACCTTAGGTGGCTCTCTTAACTCACCAGTCCCTGGTGGCCCTCGATCTCCAACATCCCCCTGTGGTTAAAAAAAAGAACTGCAGTTCCAGTTGTTGATACGGTCAACAAATTCTTTATTCTAATCTAATTAACCTTACAATCTAGTGGGCAACATTATTATATTCGTTTTACCTGTTCTCCTTTTTCTCCTGGATGGATTATAGTTGCACTGCCCTGCATAAAGTTAACCAAGATTCTGTATTGATACCTTTCATACTCATCAGTAAAAGATATAACATGTTATGAGTCAGTGTTATTCAGTGTCTTTGGGCTACCTTTGGTCCTGGAGGTCCTCTATAACCCTTTTCACCCTATAGTGGAGAGGAATATAAGAGATAGATGATATAGATACAAGATGTGTATCTGAGAATAAACATTAATAAATTAACACTACACACTCACCTGAGCACCTGCGAGACCTGGTCGTCCTTGATACCCTCTGTTTCCGGGAGGGCCCTGAGTTGAGAAAGTAAGACAAAACATAGTATTTCAAAAATGGTACTTCTGAACATAACCTTTATAAGTATAGGGAAGCTTAGATGATGTTAAACTCACTGTTGGGCCTTGATATCCTGGAAGTCCTGGTTCACCCTAAATTAAAATGGAAGAAGGTTATAACAGAACTATTGACTGCATATACTGCTACTGATTTCAAAATGTACAACAGAGGTACTACTATATGTTCATAAACCGTAGGACATTTTTAAAAAATAAATCTAAAAAGTGATCTGTTTTTATAATGATACTAATTGTCTCTCACCCGAAATCTCTCCATGTAAACGCTGACATCTAGGGAATCCCCTTTCTCACCCTTTATACCTGGTTTACCCTGCAGAGGAATTAAGAAAAGAAATAGGGACAGAGTTATGACATGAGAATATAATATTAGGTTCTGAAATGTAGCAGAAAATCTACACGCCGTTAAAGCACTCCACATACTTTTTCACCAGCAGCACCATTATTTCCTCCAAAGCCAGATTTTCCAGGATCTCCCCGGGTTCCATTACAGCCATCAGCGCCAGGTTTTCCTCGAGGGCCTTGTTGGCCTGGGTGACCCTGCAAAGGGAAGATCAAAATGTAACACACATTTATGTAACATAATATATATTGTCTAGAATGCGGCATATTGCATGAATATGTCAATTATTAAATATATATTATGTGTGTGTGTGTGTGAGTGAGCAAGTGAGTGAGTGTGTAAGCATAAATATATAAGCAATAAATATTATGTGAACCCCATTGGAATTACAGACATTTATATAATATTTATATATTATATACATTTATTTCTGCATACTTAAAGTTTGCCAAAGACCACCTTGATATTCCACAATGCTAATCTGCACAAATCTGCCTTTTGGAGTACCTGTGTCAATGCCTAAACCATAACCCCACAGAGATGCTGAGGAATGACCAGAGAGCTGTTTACACCAGATAGCCTACGAATATGGTTGTGCTGAAGCAGTTCTAATCCGCACCTACCAGAAACGATTGGTTCAGACCAGCTATTAAATCCAGTTGTTCATTTACTTTTCCTAAACACTGAGAATTGTTTTTGTGTTGTTTGCTTAAGCATATTGTGTTTGTACAATACTTGTGACTTTGATGAAAATCATATCATATTTTATGAACAATTAATGCAGAAAAGCAGCTAATTTACAAAAAGAGAAGGCACTTACTGGAATACCATCTGCTCCTGGAAACCCTGGACTTCCTATCAATCCCTACAGAAACAAACAAGAAGCAAATGGGATTAAATTTGTTAGCTGACACAATTTTATCACTGCTGAAAAAATGTATGACTTTATGTTAGCACTATTAAAATTCAAAATAATTTCTAGTTTGAAGCTGGCTAAAATTCACACACACCTGAGACCCTTTCAGTCCTGTGATTCCTGTCTGACCCGAGTTACCCTTCTCTCCCTTCAGACCTTGCAGGCCAGGGTCACCTACTCGTCCTGGAGGCCCTGTGGGGCCCTGAGGGCCAAGGAGACCGGGCTGGCCCTGTAATTGAAATAAAGAAGGACATTACACAAAGATTATAGTCTGTATTATAGTGCTGAAATTTCAGAGAACACAGCAAGCCATATTTAAAATTCATACTGAAATATTTAGTCAGTGGTAGTGTAATTTAAAAACAACATCCAACTGGACTCACCTTATTAGCAGAAAGAGAAGAATGATGTAAGAAACCTATGTGTATAATTTTCTGAGGATAATGAAAATGATTTTACAACACCACAAAAGTCTATATATGTATGTATATATATATATATATATATATATGTGTGTGTGTGTATATATATATATATATATATATATATATATATACATACAGGTTTTCCTCGAGGGCCTTTTTAAAAAAAAAAAAAAAAAAAAAAAAAAAATATATATATATATATATATATATATATATATATATATATATATATATATAAAACATCATTTAAGTTTTTATTATTAAAATGATAAAACTATCTACCTTATTTTTAAGTCACTATTTGTACATGGTTATATTAGTAACCATATTTTCATCCTGATACATAATACATATGAGCACTAGATGGCAATATTCACATGCATTAATTATGTACCATGCAAAGACCATTGAAAGACCATGCCACACTGGAAAGTTGCTATTTCTCAGCTCTATTAACAGGTGGCTATGCTTTACTGAAACTGTACATCAAGTGGTGGATTTCTAAAACACAACAGACAAGCTACATACTAACCTGAAGCTGTTTCATCAGTTTAAATACCTATTGCTGAAAATTCTTTGCAACATAATTTATTTAGCAAAAAAATCACCTTACCAGTGTCAGGTTCTCTCACTTCAGAGTTTTAAGTATCCCACATATATAGATGCTAGACAATATCATACTTAATGAAAGGAAAGTATTTTATACATGAATAAAACTTGTGAAACTGGTGTGTTGTAAAATGTTGCTGTTACAAACCTGAGCAGAAATATGTAAATTCCTTACTCACTGAAACCTATTATCATTATACTGGCCTGTGTGTGTGTGCTCTTGCTGCTGTCCTGAGATAAATTAATTCTGTTATCATAAATAGTACAAAAAGTTTAAAAATTAACATATTGGTTGAGAAGATTTTTGTGTTTAGGGAAATTTCATGCAATAA
Source organism: Hemibagrus wyckioides (assembly GCF_019097595.1). Lineage (NCBI taxonomy): Eukaryota > Metazoa > Chordata > Actinopteri > Siluriformes > Bagridae > Hemibagrus > Hemibagrus wyckioides. The sequence continues at coordinate 21,383,956 of NC_080715.1, forward strand.
TGGAATCATTGATTTACCAATTTATATTTCTCTTGTTATTTTCACTTGTGATTTGAGGTAGGGCTAAAAGTATTAGCTCAATGCAAAACTTTAGTTGTACACTAGTAAATAATACATTGTTTATTTTTTCACTGATGCTTTATCCTGGCCATAGTTGGGGTGGATCCAGAGCCAACCCCAGGAACACTGGACATGAGGCAAAATACACCCACAATGGAATGTCAGTACATGGCAGCACACCCTGTACATGCATTCACACACACTGAGCATTGCCAATCCATAGCATGTTTTGGGAGTTGGGAGAAAACCAGAGAACAAGAGGAAACCCACATGGACACTTGGAGAACAAACAGATTGTAACCTATGGTCAAGACTGACCCAGGGACCAGTGAGCTGCGAGAGAACAATGCAACTTGCTGTTCCACCATGCTGCCCTGTCAATGTCTTATAAATGAGTACAATACTATTTAAAATTATATTATTCAATTTGGAACAGTCCACAGGGATAAGCTGATTTTTAAAATACATTTATAGAATTGTTAGAGCACACAAGTTTGTAGTGGAATCTGTGTTGAGACTTGCATTGTGCTCTGTGATAGAGCTGAAATAGCCCACTTCACTGACATCTGCACTGATAGCCAGCGCTGCTATCTCAAATACGCACTTGAAACACAGTCGGTCTACATCTGCTCCTGGCAGAATATGGGCGCACAGAGAAAGATTAGAGGTGTAGTTAGGGCCAAGGTCAAAAAACAGCTCTGTGTGATGAAAGGCATGGGGTTATAAAGAAGAACTCTGGGGATAGCAAAGGTTTGACAATGGAAATATCACAAATATACTTTAGTTGTAATACATACTGAATAAAACATTCCATAAAACTTAATTATGTAATAAAAATGGCATAAATAAAAGTTAATTTCAGTGTTGCTTACAATTTATACCCACAGTACTCATACAGCATCTTCTTTATTAATATCCTTACGCATTTTGCTCAGTTTTACTTATACTACTTAATTTATTTTTTGCACCATTCAAAGATGTATGCAGTCATTCATGCTTCTCTTTACCACTACATTTAATGTTTGCACTATACATATTATATGAAATCTCTGACTTCCCAATAACCTTTTACCCCTATATATAAACCTGTCTTCTTATTTTGTATTAAAGTTTCACTCCAGTGAAAAGCAATCATGGGAAATAATGTAGTCATATGGGATATGAGAATCTGTGAGAACTTCCTTTAGATCTAAGCCACAGATCACACTGTAGCTCACATGCCAGCACACAAAAACTGCAAGTAGTTCAGAGAGCTAGGGTATAAACAGAGCATTAACAATGATTATAAGCTTTAATTCTGAAGTAATGTTTCAGCATTAAAGCGTACAAATGTTATAAGTCAATTGGGCTGATGAATAACAGGATCCCTGGGAGAGCAATATTTCACCACTCTTGGGGTTCTGACCAGGAGGTCTGGACCATGTCCAAAACAACAGAAACTGTTCCTCATAAGGCAAAAAAATCTACCGAAACCACCATTAATAGATGCAAAAAGGTTTTCCCAAGGAAATGCGGCTTAATATATTATAACCCCTTCATCATAATTGATGACCTGGAAAAGGTCTTATACTTAAACTGCTATTTATACTATATAATATTAACTGCTATTTACTCAAAAGAAAATCCAGTGTGAGTTGGATATTTTAGTAGGCTTACTGAAAAGACAAACTGAGAAGATACATAGCAGGTATGTGTTGGTATAAATATTGGGTGATCAATTAGAGCTTTAAAGTGCTAACCGCTAAATAAATATATTTAGGTTCACTCAGTGTCAAATAACCACTTATGTCATTCCTGACATGACTAACAACCACAATTTGCCATGTGTTTTCAGAACAATTTAATAAACACAGCCTAAAGGTAAAGAGGATGTTGGTTTTGACAGGTAGCCACTGTTAAACTACCACTGCAGGCCGGGCACTGAGACAGGTGTTCTGTTAAACCACTGACACTTCTCCATTTGCTCACACCAACATCAGGATTTGAGGATTTCCCCTGATGGCAGCAATAACACAGAGTTCCAGCAAGAACTGTGGTGTGAATCATCCCAAACGGAGACCTGGAGAGCCTTCAAAGCCGGGATGTTTTGACTGTTTTTGCTCATAGATGTGGTCATGCATCATGCTTATTAGAATAAAAGCATCTGGATAGAAATGAAACCCAAACACGAGGCCCTGATTCTTTGTTGTTCCGTATCTCTGCCACACCTAACAAACTGTTTATATGGGTTTGCCACTAGGTCATGCAATTCTGCCTGTGTGATTTTTTTTTCTGATGTTCCAGATAAACTGAAATAACTCCAAATGTCCCAAACGTCAGCTTGTTGAATCAGTAGTGTTTTATTAAAAATGTTCAACATTGTACCATACCTGAGTCAAAACTCTCCCCACCCTTTCGATATCTGGTAGCGATATCTGCTCTGATGTCAGTGGGTGAACCACAGTAAACCATCAAAAGAGACAAAGATTGTTTACATTCCTTTCTAACAGAATGCTCTCTCTCTCTCTCTCTCTCTCTCTCCACACAATATATATATATATATATATATATATATATATATATATATATATATATATATATATATATATATATGTACACATTTGGTGTTTGGAGTGCATGTTAAAATCTGAATAATAAAAAAAGAATTTTGGAGAGTACAAGGGATCTTTCAAGATGGGATGTCTCTCCTTACGTTATAAATTAAATTTATATTCGCAAATCTGCTAGTGAATCTTGCTGTTGTGTCACTCATGTCCAGGCCCCTATGGTTCTTTCCATATTTCCTTCTACTTCCTTCATGGGAGAGATGCAGCCCAGACCATGTGGACTGCTTTCAACACTATCAGATACAGTAGATTTCAAGCCCTCAACCAAGACAAAGAGGCAGAGAAAAGAAAACAACTGAGGTAGTGTAAAGAGGCTTTATGATTACTCCCAAGTTAGTCACAACACAGCATAAAAAAGAGACAAAAGGATGTTAATGCCAACAAATATAGCTAAGTGGGATGGAGTGGAGTTGTTAGTTTGAGCCAGAGACAGAGCTGAGTGGGTGAGTAAAACAGCAAAGGAAAAGTCATTACACAAGAGAGGTTCTACATGAAACAAAAACGAAACGCTGAATGAAGTGGGAAATGGTAGCTCAATGGTTAAGGTGTTGGGCTACTGAGAGTCATGAGTTTGAATCCCAGCACCACCAAGCTGCCACTGCTGAGTCCTTGAGCAAGGCCCTTAACCCTCAACTGCTCAGTTGTATAAATTAGATAAATGTAGGGTGCTCTGAATAAGGGTGTCTAAAAAAAGCCATAGGTATGAATTGTGTAATTCTTTACATATAAAGTTTTTATAAACTCCAGCATGCTCCAATAGCCAATACCACTACTTAGACAAAGCACACTCACACAATACAAGTAGGATAACTGACAGATTCCTTAGACAATCAGTTGTTCTTTTAATAAAGTGTCATATATGGAATCCATTATGTGAGTCTTTTGGCCACTCCTGCATACATTTAATTATCTAAAACATTAACTAATTTGTCTATATGGATGAACCAGCTGTGCCGAATACATTTCTGTAGTAAACATTTGTTGTACATGCTATGTCATTATGACATAATGTGTGAACTTTCTGTACACTTTTGTAAATAAAGAAGGTGCATTTTGAACTGGATGATGTAGAAAACAGATAGAGCTGTAGTTCACCTCTGCACATGCCATGGCATCCTTTATAGCACACACACACATGCTGAAGTGAAAAGGTCTAAGACCTATGGAGTATATTTAATCACAGATATTTGTGGGTCTGAAACCAGACAGAATGAATGGTTGTGTACATGTGCCAGTGTGTGTGTGTGTGTATGCGTGAATCTGACAAGCCAAGTCCATTTGTATAAAATGAGGGCATTTCAGACGTGACAAACAGAAAGAGGTTAAAGGTATTTTTCAATTTCCGTACTTTGATAATGAGGTTTTACCGTTGCAGATATCAAACTGAAACACAGACCAGAGAAGTGATCGTAATCCAAACTACACTAAATATGGACAGAAAGGATGTGAGGAGAAAATGACACATGGATAACAGCACATCCGGTCCCTGTGGAATGAGCAGGGAAGCATAGAATAAACCAAACCTTAACACAAAAGCAAAGGAAGGGAGTAGGCTACCGTATGGCACTTAAACCCTGTAGAAAATGCCAACAGAATTCTTAAAGAGGGTGCGTGATGAGGTGATTACTCAAGTCAAAGCTGGTGAAAGGCTATAAGTATACAGCATATATCATCAAAGTTAGGTTAAACTCTCAGCGCTCTCAAATTTAAAGAAATGACCAAAACAATCACAGGCCATTTCCTGTTCCTCTCACTCTCTTTCTCAGCCTTATGTTGTTCTTTCCTCTCCACATAAATCTCCTACTTTTCACCGTCTCACCCCTGTGACCTCCCTTGGCTTCTCTTTCTACAACTTTCCTTTTTTCTCATTACCTGTTGATCCCTTTAACTGCTTTATCTTACTCTTACTTCCCGGTTGGTTTGGTCACCCTTTTCACTGTATGCTACCAGTAAGCATCATTCTCTCAACTCTTCTTCCATTACAGTAATTCACCTGGAATTTGTCTAAGGAAAAAATTGGAAAAAAGAAGCATGGCAGGTCTCCAAAAGGAAGCTGGGGTGTAGAGGAGGAGGCGAATGATAATCGGTAGGAATGGTATTAACAGACAGTGATAGTAGCAAAGCATCTGTTGACTTCATAAACTGGTGTGCATATCAGTGTAGGCATTATTATCCAGACATTAATATAAGATCATTTTTTTGCATGTCATGATGTGCCAGACATGCAGCTGCATTTATAATTTCTAATATTTAATTTCAAGTCCTTAATGCACTACTGGTTTCATAAAATTGTTTCCCCTCAATATCAAATGTAATAAACCATAAAAATTGTAACTTTCGCTAAAAAGTACAACAACAAAAAACCCCCACTAAACTTAGGTTCTATCACTTGCACTGCTGTGAAAATTGGCCTGAAAGCCCAATTGCACCTCCTCAGCTCATTAACAAAATGTTGAGAAGTGTTGGGTGTAGAGGAAGTGTGAATGTAGGGTAATGCCTCTTTAGGGTTAGAGGTAATGCCTGCCGGTTTATGAATTAAAAAATTAAAGTGCTATTAAATGAAGAATTTTTTAATCATCTAAATTTAATGGCATTTTCATTCTTATGACCTTTATTTAAATAAAACTTTTTATTAGTTAATTTGTTAGTAAGGACACCATAATCCTTATGATGCTGTTGGTCTGGAGTTCTGTATGCTCTCTGAATATTCACTTGTTTCCTACAAATGAATCTGATAACTAAATATTAATACGTTATATTAAATATATGTATTACTTGATTATAAATTGTTTATTAAAACCTACGGGCCACTGAACCTCACTATGTTTTCTTTGAGTTCTACAGTAAATGCACAGCATCATGTCACTGACTAGTGTTAAACAGACTTCCATTCAGACTGCACAATAATGAAATTTGATTTGACTTAATTATGTTAGAATTAATCAATCTCTAGTGAGCTTCCATATGTACGCTTCATCCCAGTGCAGCAGATGTAACACATCAATGTGCATTCCAGTAACGTGAAAAACAGGCTATTCTACGGAATCCATGCAAATTCCAGGTCTCCCTGCCACACATGTGTGAGAGCTGTAGTCTGTTCCAGGGCAGAGATCCAAGCGGTAGTGTTGTGTGCCTTAGTCCCGGATCCTATTAGTCATAGGAGCTGCTCTGAAACCCCAAAGCTGGCCTGTATGTTCCTTACACCCCCACCCAGACACACATGCTGTCCCAGAGCTCCAAAGCACTGGCGTGGGAAACTGAAGGGAAAAAATGGAGAAGCAGAGACAGAGAGACTGGAGTAGCAAGAGAAAAGAATTGAGACTACTCAATTCTTTAGCATTTGGACTGTAAATCTATTTGACGTACAATGTTATTTATTATGTGCTGAGCACAGTGTATAGGTACAGAGACACGCAAGTAGTGCAGGTAGTCTGTGTTAAGGTAATGAAATGCTGACAGACATACTGGCATCTTGCAGTGTTTATCCAAGTAAAAACATCAAAGAAACAATCTAGAACAATCTGAGACAATTACATCCACTAAATCACAGATATGTATAAACCCTTAGCAAAGAGGTTCAAGGGTTCTTTAGATAGTTCTGAATGTGTTCTCCTTGCAGGCATCCTAACTGAAGAACCAAACCTTTCAAGCTTGACATTTAAGACATTAAATGTAAATTGAAAAAAGCCTGGAATTCTGCAGTCTGCTGCTCATTTTTATAAAACAATAATGGATCTCAAATACAAACTGATCCAATTTATGTCTAAAAAATCTGCTTTTCAATCTGCTTTTAAGAAAGAAAACTTGAAGCGTTCTGTGACTGACTGCACAGTCTGAAAGAGGTAGGATCTGAGTGTAGATTTCATATATAAAGTATATAAAGGCTCAGAAATGCACTCAGTAGGAACGCAATCCTTTTCACTGAGCTTTCACTGAGGTCCCACTAGAGGATGTCGGGCCCTCATGCCACCCCCATAGAGTCTGTTCCTAAAAGTTTGGTCATGGAGGTCATTTTGTCAGGCTCTGGCAGTGCTCCTCCTGTTCCTCCTCACATAAAGGAGCAGATACTGGTCCTGCTCTTGGGTTGTTGCTCTTCTTCAGCCCTGTCCAGCTCTCCTCGTGTAATGGCCAGGTATTTGCTCCATGCTGCTGGGAGACGCACCAAACCTCCTTGCAACAGCTGACATAAGGATGTGCTATCTATACCTGTGCAACCTGGGTTGAGGTACTGCCTCATGCTAAAAATATTGACCCTAACAAAACACAAAACTAGAGACAAAATAACTCAGGAAGCATAAGGACAGCACAATTGTATGTGGCTATCACCTGCAGAACCATTCTCTGCCTCCCCAGTAAACCCGTTGTCCCTTTCATTTGCACCATGTGAAACTGATTCATCTTCACTTATGCTTCCTAAATGGACAGATTAATATACCTGAAGTTTAGTTGGCTCAGTGTTATACTGTGATGGTTTAGTGTTCGCTTGTTTTTTTTTACCAGTATATATGTACAGTAGGGTCCAAGAGTTTGTCACTACACTGTTTGAAATTTGACATTTTTTTAAATTTGAAATTGGAAATAAACACAAGGTTTAAGTATTTTTAAATATTTATAATTAATATTCAAAATTATGCAATATTTTTAGATCCCTGATTAAATGTAAGAAAATATGTGATATTGACCATATTAACTGATTTGTACAAAAGGTCAGATTTTCCTCATGCTTAATGTCATCTACAGAAGCATGTGTTCAGACAACACTTTGAAGAACTTGCGGAGTTCATGTGAGCTCAAGTGCATTAAAGCAAAAAAAAGGGACAAATATTAAGAAACTCTGAAATTCATGTAAACATGTCAAAGATTGTACTTTTCACTCAAACTGTTGTCAGTAATGTCATTTGTAATGAAAAGTATTGCATTAAATTACAAACAAATGCCCCATGGTTTTACATCATCCAACACATAAATGGAATAGTGGTTATATCAACAATTAGACATTGACACTGGATGTAATCCAGCTCAAGTTAGTGTCAGACATAGAAAACAGACTTGAGTTTGAAGTTAGAACTGTAAGCGAGTTGTTTTTGTCAAATTCAGCACATACGCAAATAGTGTCTAAATGTCTAAGCAGTTTTTACATTCTGTATGTACGTGTAGTTAATTTAGTTAATGAGATCTAAAGACAGATATGCACAATTTCTATATTAACTCTGTACTACACATTAACTCAACTTTGCACATGGCCCAGTGCGATCATAGCAGCTTTCATTGTAGCGTTTCATTAGAATTAATTAACTGATTGAAACACTTTTGGAAGGAGGGTAGGAAGTCTATCAGTTTCTAGTCCTGATTCTGGATAACCATCCTGCTCCCTGCTCCAAACAAACTTGATTCAACTAACTAGCTAATTTATGGCCTTTCAGGGGGTAAGGTGGGTATGTTGGGAGCAGGGAAAACACTTCAATGTGCCAGAAAGGAGGTACTCCAGGACAAGGGTTGGGAAGTTGTGTTCTGAAATAAAGCATACAGATACAGAGATTTAATCTCTCTAAGAGGGATTAATGGGCCACACTCATAAAGAAACTCTTTTATTACCTCTACCTGATCATTGGTTAAATTATATAATGATCTATGGAATTTAAATGTTTACAAAACTGATGTGTTACAAACAATAGAAATATGTGACATTCTTATCTAAAAGTCTCCATTAGTCTGGCATTTGCTTGACCCTAACTTGGCCTTTACATTCTTCAGATAATAAACTTGCTCCTGTCTTAGGAGTCACAGCAAGTCAAGAGTCATTTGAAGCAAACAACAAACAGCAATGCCATTCAGGGTAAGAAATGTGCATGTACTTCTCCAACTACAGTAAACTGGTTATACTGTAAATGAAAAGTTCTACCCAGTAGTTGATTGGAAATTTAATTTCTGTCTGAAAATATCCAGAATTTGGCACACACAGAAGCTACAAATACCATAAATAACTGAACCAGTAGACGTCCTGTGCTCATTTCCCTATAACGAGATTTGGCACTAAGAAAGCCCTGAGAGCTGTCTAGCTCACCGTCTTTGTCTTTAAATGGTAAACTACAGCTTCAGTTTGTTCAGAGCCCCAACTGGGTGCCAATAAACACAGAGCTGCAGAGAGAAAAAGCAAGACAGCAATAGAAGAAAAGGGAGAAATGGATTGTGAGGAAGTCCAGAGCTGCATGCATGTGTGAAAAGAATGTCAGTGCCCGTGCTAACAGACAAGCAGAGGCTCAGACACACACGAAAACCCATATACAGTCACATTCAACCCTGTTAAGGTCATCACAATATTCACAGCAGTTTAAAACAATCAGCATATCCATATCAGGAGCTGACTAATGCTATACATTGTGAAAGGAGACATATGGAAACAGACATCTACCGTGAAAACTACAGCTGTTTTATTATTGCATGTTTTTTCCCCAAAAGACCTACAAATGAACTATAGTAATCTGATATTAGACAGAAATATTTAAATAAACAATGTCAGATATAAAACATACAATATGGATCCAAATCTGGTTTGATGTTGCCCATGACGGCACTGATCTCTCATGGGCAACATTAAGAAAAACTTCATAACATAAAATTATGGGAAATCTCCTTACAAACTGACCTTTACCATCTAGAATCATACATATATAGAAGCATTTTTGGGCCTGGAGCCCAGGGGTCACTGTAGTCATTTCCGGTTCACATTTAATTTGAATCTCAACAGACAGACTGATTTTGTGCCATAAAATGGCTCTCTCACATAATCCCTTTGGCAGGAGGTTGGAGGGTGGTTGTAGTGGTGATGGGGGGATCGAGGGTTGGTGGGGAGCAGGGGTGGGCTATCTCTCAGACAGATGCACCAAACATCCCCCCCAGACTTTTTCCTTATATGCTGTTTCCCAATGAATTATTTACAAGATAGACAGGCAAAAGGGAGAAGAGTAACAGTCATGGTTTGCATTGTTAGTTCAGTAACGGATATCGCTCATTTGGGAAGTCTTGATTGTAAACAGGAAAAAATGAGGAGAGGGGAGAGAATGGCAGGCAACATGTGGGTGTCTTCTAATGTCTTCCTTCTGACAATTGTGTCGCACCTAGATCGCTGCACCAGTACTTCCACTTTGTTAAATATACATTTACTTATGGAAATATAGAAATGAGTTTCTTTTTCCACTCTGTTTCTGTTTTGCTTGGACTGATACTTTTAAATCAACACCCTCATGGGAACAATTCCATGGAGAGTGGCAAATGTACAGTTGTTCCAGAGTATTTGCTCCCCCCCCCCTTCAGGATCAATACTCATAACAATAAAATAAACATGAGAATAAACACTCAATGATCTACACATAAACTACTGGCTACTTTATGAAAGACTGGCTTGGAGTTTGGCACCATTTCTGGATGTACTAGCAAACCTATGATCTAAAAGTTGGATGAGACATGTGGACATGTTCTTTCTGTAGTGATTTTGTTGAGTGAAAACCAGCAACCCACACAAACATTTACTGAACAAAACAGAAACTGTTTTATCTTCTGGTTAAAATAAGATGAATAAATCTCAGATTTCTAATACAATCCTATGCATCATAATGTATTCATTCATCAATTCAATCATCTTAATTAATAGCTCTACACATGCTTGTGTTGGATCTGGAGCCTATCCCAGAAAGACTGGAAAATAAAGTCCTATAACTGAATATAATCATAGCAGTTAAGCCTTTTTGAAATGAACAGTGGTTTAGAATGGTAGAGTAGACAATGTTCATGCACAGCTCATTTTTCAGCACTGCACTGGCTGAATTCTTTAGCTCTCCAGAGCATGTATTCTCTACACTGTGAACTGGTGTTTATGCTGCTCTTATTATGTTTAGACTTGGCCATAATTAGTCAACCACACGTGCAAAACCATGTGCCTCAGACCAATAAAAGTTAAAGACCAATCCAACTGGAGCTTTTTATATAAGCTCAAGCACATACAACAGGCATTTCAATCCACATCACTTGTTTCAGTAAAGTTAAAAGTAATAATCTAAAGATGTGTATAAATGTCCAGGGAAAGAATAAGAAAGTGGGTGGGGCTGAGATAAGTGTTGAAGCCTGTGTGGGATTATGTGTTCACGTGCATATATGTGTGAATCTGAATGTTTGTGTCTTGGCTAGGGCCTCCAGCTTCCCAGAGGTCTTTGGGGCCAGCCACCTGTGTAGTTGCCTCAGATTTCAGGAATGGACTGACTGAGGTCCTGCACAGAGTGGAGACAGGGTCCAGCTGCAGTGTGTATGAACATACAGGAGGGAACTGAAATATGAGGATGAAAAGCTACACAATCTAACTAATCACTGAATGTACTTTCTCATTAGCTCATATGCTAACACAAACTGACATCACTGTTTATCATTACTTTTACACAAAAATCAAATACATAACGACCTTCATATGGCATCATTGGGTAAAATATTTTCATGAATCTTACACAGGCTTGGATCCAAATTAAAAGATTTACTGCAAACACTAAAAAGGGCAAATCCAATAACAAATCTAGGCAAGCCAAAGGCAACAAACTGAGACAGTCATAGCGGTCATAGCCAATCATAATTAAAGTAATTAAGCAAACAGAGGTCAAACTAAAAATGGAAAAGCTATCCAACAAACATCAGGCTAGGAATCTCAGTAAAGCACTGCTAAGGGCAATGTGCTATGTTCCATGTGATCAAAGTCTGTAGTTCATTACCTGGCTGTGAATTCTGAAAAATGGTGTTTGTGGAAGTAGTCAGCGTCAACACGGTATTCTGGGAAGTGGAGTGTGTAATGGGAGCATATAGAAAGGAGATGTTCATTTTATGGAATACTAGATAGCTACAGTAAGACCAAGTTTTATTAAAAAATATGTAGTAAATCTAGGTGATGAGGCAGCTTATTATATAATACAGGATATATTACAGAGATAATAGATCTAAGGTAAATCTGCATTGTCTTTTTAAAAGATCTGAAAAATTGCATTGCAATTCAAAACCCACAGTACAGTGAGCAACTCTGTGCAGAAACTCTCACTTTCTCATGACACCTAACACCCTCTCCCAGTCCAGCTGTTCTAAAGCCAGTGTGCGTTAGCAGACTAATTCAAAATCTGGGCATGGATTCAAATGTGGGCAAGCTTAATGTCTGCCAGGATGTGCTTTCTGATGTAAATCACTAAAGCTTGCACACTGAACTGAGATCAAATATTGTTCTGTCTATCAATACTGTGTAACACACTGTTTCAAATTAGGAACAGCAGTGCACAAATTACCTTGTTGCTTCAATCGTTCCTCCAGAAAAGTTGCGCTTGTCAGATGTTCCGTCAAAGGCCCTGTATAGATTTGAGTGAAATTGGCACAGGGCTAGCCCTGGACAGCACTGCAGGGATGTGATGGGAAACATATGGTTTAGTGACGTTGAACCAGGTGTAGTGGCTATGTTTCCCATGTGCAATTTATTTTTAACTATTTAATGTGATTTAGCTATATATTCGGACTACAGAGCAATCGTAAAGCATGAATAAACACATGTGGGAGGGTGAGTATAATATGGGATAAAATCAAGAGTGAATGAGGATATTGTGATAAGGTGTGTTGGCGCAAAGAGAAAAGGGTTTTGAGAATTATTTAGAGTTTTAATATTTCTAAAATAATGGCGTGTATGCTCCCTCCAATGAATATTGTAATAATTAATGGATTCTAAACTGGTTTACAGGACATAGAAACTCGACATGCTTGATTGCTGTTGGGATAATTACTAGTATAAGTAACATCATTAAATAAGAAAGTCAGTGATATTGAGTGAAATCATATGGAAGCCCTGGGTGAATTGTGAATCTTCACAGAGCCTTTCAGGAAACAGAAAAATCGGCATCATGACTATGATGCCATGAAAAAGACAAGTTGCCACCTCTTCCTTTCCAGATGTAAAATAGTATAAGCACTTGAGAAGGAGAGAGAATGGAAAGAAATAGGATGTGGCTGCAGTGAAAAAATCCTTTCATTTCAGTTGATTGTTCATGACATTGTATAAGGAATATTCCACCAAAATTAATTTCTTCATCTCTGACTTCCGTTTTAAAGAGGCAATACATAATGCTGAGATCCTCACAATGTAATGACTTTTCCTCCATATATCTACAAACAGTTCCACCTTATGTGTTGCATTTTATGCAAAAGGGGCAGAATAGAGCAGCTTTGTTTTGGCTGGGAGCTGAGCTCATTTATAGGCCATTAAAATGTGACCACTAGAGAAAAAAAAAGCAACTTAAAAGACCAACTTGATCAGCAATAATATTTCCTAAGGTTATTTTTAAATATATCTTTATAGGTCAAATTAAAACTGTACCGTTGTTATGTTTGCTCAAACTGTTTGAAAGAAGACTGCAAGATAACAATGCAAAACCTGTTTAACAACAGAACAAACAGATAACAATGGTGCCATAAAATGTGGTAGCTATTAAGCTAACACATGTTTAAAGCCCTCAGCTACAGCAAATAAGTGTAATTAATCAAAAGGAACACAGAACGTTTCTGACTGTTATGCTTCTGGATGATTACACTAAACTTTACAGAGAGCCGTGACTCATATTTTCCTCTTCTTTGCTGAAGTCAGCCTTACACACGTCCTGAAGTTTACTTACTGACGTCAAAGTCTTACTTGCTCTCACATCACTGGAAATCAGTGTGGTGAAATACTGACCAATATTAATGACTACAATGACTGCTAGAGAATTTATAGGATTTGAAGGCAATCTCAGTCATGTGTAAAACATTTAATTGAACAGTTCTCTGCATTTTGCAAATCACAAAAATTGACCAAATTAAAATGTTCACCATTTAGATTTTAGAATTTGCACCATAGCACTTGCTTAATGAATATTTGCTAAAGTTACTTAATGATGCAGAATACAGAACAGAGTCAATTAAAAAATGATTAACTTTGTACCCACAATATGATTTACTAGACCTGAAAGTCACTTTGGGAGCACAGATTGAGTATGCAAAAAATGAACTGTCCAAAGACCGTGCATTTCCCTATCCACTAAAATCCCATATTATCCAGACTAAACTCCTGGGCTCAACCCCAGCGTTCAGTAAGAGATTTATCTTCTTACCCTCCTCTTCTCTAGCACCACCTGATTAGATCTGCTACAAGGGGAGCTCCTCCTGCATTACCATGAAGCAGCAGCATGTTCCTAATATCTCTATGTGTTTGCAGTTTCAACGGGCAAGTCTTCGCACTGAAGACCTAATCCCAGACCATATCCGCCAAGATAAAACCTACCTACATTCCATTCCCACCAATAAAAGATCATCAAATACATCAACGTCAGAATCTCAAATGGGGCCATGTGTTCATTTCCAAAATAATTTCATGACAGCTCCTTGAATTCAAAGCCCTTTGACACTTAATTGTCCTACTTATGTCATATTCCCAGCTAGACATTATGGCACAAGATGAAAGTTTCATGTATCTGAGGCTATCTGTCTTTTCCCCGAAAGACAATTTAAGAGCTGTTTAGAGTGCCCTAAATATCCAAGGGGAAGTTTCTTATTTTCTTCTTATTTATCTCTAATCACAGCTTGTGTATTGTGCTTGTGCGCACACATACAAAGCCCCTCTTATCCTTTGAACCCAAAAATGTAATGCCAAAAAGCCTTCCAAGGGCTGCAGTAGCTGCATATTCTTAGGAATGGGTTGGGGAAGAAAGAGATGAGCTACTTTCACCCAAAGCATATACAACATACAAGAACTTAATAAGGGAAAATCTTGTTATCCTGATATTTGAACTTGGGGGAAAAAGAAGCTGTCAGAAATGTTACAGAATCCAGTATACCACTGATGTAACCTGATGGGAATTCTTCATGTTAAATACATGTTAAAATACACAAGTGTATGAAATGTTTAATAAATGGTATTAGCATAAACCAGGTTGAAAATCTCCACTGCTTGTAAAAATGATCTCCCTTCTGTACTGTTCTGAGGTCAATGTATGCCACTCAGGATGTCCTCTGATGAGCTTACCTGCAACTTGAGGAATTTCTTGTGTCCATATAGGAGCTTTAACAAGCTATTGCTCTCTAAGAGGACACATCCCTGCAACTTTAACTGTCTTTGTATCATGTCTCCTTAAACTGGTAGTCTAGGACTTGCCATAATCCATTTTAGCCTGGAAACAAGCCAGCATTAATCCTTATCTTATCCACAATATCGTAGTTCAGCTTCGGTTAACATTTTGAGTGAATGGGAAATGTTTGGGTTTCATATTCCCCACAACCAGCCCATGTAATGCTGTAGATACATCTGGGGTTTTGCTGCAGACTTAATATAAAATCCATGGCCTAATAGGCCTTATTGTGGACAGAATCCATTTTCATTTCATTTTATTGTCTGTACCGCTTATGCGATCTATTCTCAGGTCATGGGGAGCCTGTGTCTATCTCAGGCATCATCGGGCATCAAGGCAGGATACACCCTGGACGTGTTAACCCATCGCAGGGCACACACATACACACACACACTCATTCACTCACACAATACGGGCAATTTAGAGACTCCAATCAGCCTAGTAGCATGTCTTTGGACTGTGGGAGGAAACCGGAGCATCCAGAGGGGGCCTACCAAGTATGGGGAGAACATGCAAACTCCACACACACACACAGTGAGCGGGAACGAGACTCGAACCCAGGACACTGGAGGTGTGAGGCCTTATTAGTTTACCTTATTAGTGAATCATGCTACATAAAAAAATAATAAAATAAATAAAAATAATTAATTCAAATAAAAATAATGCAGATACAGGTCAATTTAATGTTTGGTTAAAGTTCACATCAAAATGAAGAAATAGTGTGATCTGTGTGACATTTTGGCATGTATGTTGGTGCCAGATAGGCTCTAACCTCAACTACTTCCTTTAAGTAGTTCACCACCTGAAAGAGTTTGTTACAACAAGCTAAAGTTTTTGTCTTATTAACTTCAACCTCTAACAGAGAGAGGATGGTGAGGAAATAACTGTTATAAGGTAAGTGGCAACAAAAACTTATTTTTTGTTATTTCTTATTAATGTTCACAAAAAATTTAATGTAACTATGATAATGATGTTTAATAAAGAATTAAAAATTGTTTGCTTTGCTATATGAGGAATAAAACACTTCAGGACCCTCTGTTGGAAAAGAATCAGTTTAGGGCCTTAATGTCATTGCACCACCCTGTTGCTGACTACTTTCCCATAACAGCATACTTTGATAAATTCATTATCCAACATTAAATGTCAGTTACAGGTGGAGGAAATTCCACTCAAGCCATAGGTTACAATACTGGTCAGCTTTCAAAATGTGGGAACAGGGACTGGCATGTTCATAATCCAAAAGAGACAGAAAAAGGGCTCTAAGTTTATCTGATCTTTCCACTCAGCTGTAAATGGTGGTATCACAGTCAGTTATTATATTCTCTGCTGGAGTGTTAGGGTCATATGTGACATTCCTTAGAGTTCTAAATGAATGCTCCATGTATTTACTTATGGAAATAGTTCCAATTATAAGTGACCCTGGTCATGTATGTGGTGAAAAAAGAAAGGCTTTAGTGTGTTTTTTCCCAAAATGAGATCTGATAGTACTCATTGTGCTGAACATCCGTGTGTCACTTCCTTTTCCAGGAGTACTGTGCACTGCATTTTCCCACATTGGATAAAGCCAGTATAGGCTTTCTTTATAGCTATATTCTCTTTTTGAAACAAAATATTTGTTTTACTGTCAATTTTGTTCAAGGAATTTTGCCAAGCACCCTCATGCCCTTATGTCTGAAAGCACAAACCAGCAGGGCATGGCACAACACAAATTAGAGCTGAATGAGGCGGTGGGCGAACACTGGTCAAACCCAGATATTTGGCCGCCCACTTGTATAAAGCAAACATATAAAATTAACAATTCTTCTAAACAATCTGGCGGCCTTGCTTGAAATTCCTGTGCAATGCCTCTGTTTGGCTTTTATGTTGTTTTGTGTAAACTTTGGCTTCATTTCACATCTGCATTTCACAGTTTTGGTCTTCAGTCTTCTGGGAGCCTTTACCGTTTATTATCCAATAATGGAATTGAGAGAGGTTTTAATGCAGATGTCAAGCTGATGAATATGCGAATCATCTCAAGGAATCATTTAAATGCGCTTGTAAATCTGCCTTGTCAAACAACTGCGAATACTGAAAGATGGACAACAGGTTAAGACCACTGGGGAAATAAATACTGTCCTTCATTTGCACCAAAAACTTCATTTACACTAAAAAACAACTCTGCAAAATCTTACATCTTCTGCCAGTACGCTTCTCCTATTTCCTGCAGTAAAATATAACAGACAGACTCTGTGTTAAATCTCTGTTTGATGGACATAAAATCTTGGCAGCAAATCGAACTCACTCCCTATTAAATTCTATAGGATTGAAAAATTATATTCTGCGAATAAAGATTATAAGTTTAATGTCTCTGTCCATTTGTACAAAAACAACACTTGTGTCTTGTACAACCAAATATCACAGGGACCATAAGAGTGATGTAAGATGAGCCCAGACATCTGTGAGGCTCTAGTTTCCCCTAAAGACAGTATTTATGGATAGATACACGGATGGCAGGATGTGGATTTGGATGGTGGAATATGGATGCTACGCAATGCTGGAAGATATACAAGGAACTGGATACATAAACAATGAAATAAAGAGGGAAATAAACAAGCCGAAACAAATGACCTTTTAATTTTGGGATGCTTATAGATGTAACAGACCACCAGGGATTGCCGGCTTTGTATTTCTACACTGCATTTTTATGGTAGATAGAACAAAAGTAAAACATATTTTAGGAAACCCCTCCAGAACAAGCCAAACTTAATGCACTTAATGCACAACTCTGAAAAACAATCAAACCTTCTTTCCCTTTCCGGTAAAAGGAAAAAAGATAGTGCTGACGACTTGACCCATGCTCGAGAGGCCCTTTTGCATCCTGGCGCTTGCTTTGGAATGTTTCCTCTCGCTCCCTTTACTCCTCCTTAAAAGACTTCCTTTGACCACAGTAAGCATAAGGTCACCCCTAAGTTGTACAAACAGTACACTTACATGCAACGTAGCTATACTTCTAGCGACAGGACAGTGCAGTTCATGAGCTCTGTGACATTTTAATAACAGATTTTCAGAATTACTGAAAATATCTGTCAGATAAAGTTACGAAATTCTAGGTTTGCAAAATCCCAAATCCCAAAAGTCCAATCATAAAATCCCAAAAGTCGATAGCAAAGGCAGA
This sequence comes from Hemibagrus wyckioides, assembly GCF_019097595.1. Classification (NCBI taxonomy): domain Eukaryota; kingdom Metazoa; phylum Chordata; class Actinopteri; order Siluriformes; family Bagridae; genus Hemibagrus; species Hemibagrus wyckioides. The sequence goes on from NC_080715.1 coordinate 21,401,946, forward strand.
AAGGACCCATTTACTGTACATTATGCAGCTGCTTTCTGGCATAACTTAGTCATATTCTCCACGGAAGACTGTATAACAAATTTTGCTGAAAGACTGCACACATTTAATGGTTATTATTGAGGCCTCCTTATATCTTTGCGCTCCTATTATGTCATTAATGCATACTGTTTGGTCTTCTCCTATGTGCTTGTTCTCATAACATTTGGTCAGCTTCTTTGAAATGTCTCCCACTCCTCTTTGCAGTTGACCTTATGAACCTTGACACACCAGAAAGTTGGAAACATGAAAACATACAAAGACAGGTGTGAGAGACATCAAACCAAAAACAGCCGTATGTAACTGATCCGTGACCTTTGAGGTCAAAATGAGAGAGTTTGTAAGTGTGAGGTGTAAAATGATAGGTATTTAAATGGTTCTACAATTTGCAATGAATTATGTGTTTGAGGTCAAGTGCATAGGAACTCGTTTTTTGGTGTTAGTCTTTTGTGGTGTTGTAAAAAATAAATGAAAGAAGAAAAACCCAGAACATTATCCTCTCACATTGTTTCCTAATGATTTAGGCTAAGGCTAAGTCCATAGAGATAGCAATGATAAGTAGTGGATGGTTGGACAGACAGAGAAACTTACCCTTGCACCTTTCTCAGGATAGCACTTACAACCGCCACTGCAGTCTCTGCCCCCGCATATCTCACCATGCTTCTTACCACCCTAGAAAAGAAAAGATAATACACAATCATTAGTTTGTAAGGCAATAAACACTGTTAACTACACACTAATGAAGCCTGTAGGTAATCCTCCACTATGAATCTAATTTATGACTATATTAAATAGCAATTTAATCTCAGTTGAAATGGTACACTACATACTAGACTGTTGTTATTCATTAATTAGACCAATTAATTATTTGCATACCCTATTGACTAATTATGTAGTCATCAAATTATTCTGTAAAATATTTTCAACAATGTTTTGTGATAGTCCATATATGTGTAAGAGGTCATTCACACTCACTCCATAGATACTCTGTAAGACCTATAATTCAAGTGTTCACATCCTTAGAGGCTTCATTCTAAGACATGACCCTCCATGGAGCCACAAGTCAATATGTGCCTTCTGTTTCTCCATAAAAGTCAAGAAGAAAACTGGTGGGTTTTATTCTTATAGTGCAAAGAAGTGGAAATATGAATAGAAGGAATTCTGTCTTGTTACGTAGACATGAGATTTTGGATGTAAAACATACAAAGGCCACATTGAGACATCTGGCCTACACCACAAAGAGTTCCATTTACAGATTCGGTCTCCAAAACACAAAACAGATATTTAAGTCTCTAAGTAATGCAATGTCCCGAATCTTATTCTTGAAACATGCACATGAATTAGTATGAGTTGCTGCTATGCAACAATTTTTGAGTGGAGCAAGTAACTGTTATAGACACATCAATGTTTTTTTTTTTTTTATGGCAACTATCCTTAGACAGGACAAAAATGTCTAATCTGTGGAATCTTCATTTGCGAACTAGTCATCTCATAAACACATGTGGGGGATCTCCGGGGGACTAAAGACATTGTTCTGTCAGATGGAAAAGTTGAAAGATTAAACCATGGGACAAAAGATACCCAATGCGGAAACCCAAACAATGAAGAAAACAGTAACCAACTTTATTGCTGAATATCTGATTAGTGCAGATTAAGGTCAAAAACTTCAAATTTTCCACCTTTGTACAATATTATTTTAAACTCCTTATATGCATGTATGTGGTTGGGTTAATAGTTAGGCGATACAACTCGTGAATCAAACAGACAACATATTCAGAACATCTCATATTTACCATATGTACGTCATTCATATAAATAATTCATAAAAACTATTCTGCTTTAGTCTGAAGTGCCTCTTTTAAGTTCTTTTCACATCTGTACACATCTGTTCATTTCTGCACTGTGAACATGTGATGGATGGTATACCGGAACTCTTTAGTGTGCAAAATGTGTCAATTACTTAAAAATAATGTCAGGTTGAACATAGTCAGTGCTGGATGTTGAGTAAAAGCATGTGTAAAGCCATGAAAGAAAAAAAAAACAGTTGAGGTCTGTGCAGTAGCACGTATTCAGTCATTAACAGAAGGTCAATAGTTGGCAGTAGGCGGTGTCTAAAGCTCAGAAGGGTCAGAAATCACAGTCAGATAAACAAGAAGATTAATAACGACATTGAATTCCTAGGATGTTTTTTAAATGTTCAGACTACCAAAACACTAGACCAAAAGTAATTACAATACAATAAGCTGTACTTAAAAAGGTTGTAAACAAAAATAGAACAATGAATTGTTACAGTCCATAAACAAGGCACAATAAAAAAAAACAGCTTAAAAAAAACAACAATTTTTCCTGACCACATTGTCCAAACACACTTCATAATCAGTGAAATCTTAAATCTCTGTGTGAAACCTGTATTTTTTAGTCTGGTTAACCATGTTTGCCAGGACTTAAGCAAGTACACAGAGACAACAATCCAGATAAAATAGCCAACCCCTTCGCAGAGGAACATGGAGAATGTGCATAGTTAAAAATGCCCAGATAATTGGACACTATAAAAGAGTTCAACTGTTGGACATTTGGGTCCCAAGAAATTGAGCTTTTGTAGGCCATGCTCAAAAGCAAAGAAAAGATTTCATAATAATAAATTTAGCAAAGCATTAAAATATCCAGAGGAAAATCTAATCCATCTCTTTTGTTATAGTTTATATTGTGCTGCTTTTATGGCCACAGCATAGAGCAGTAAGCATCTCACAATGGTTTATTAAAGACACATACTTATTTCACAAAATTATTGTCAATTTCTTACATCATTACACACATTTTGCTAATTTCTAAATGAGTTTCTGTTCAAAATCAGAACATGGCAGCTAGAATCAAAGTGAACTGTAACTGCAGAATGATATTGGTAGGATCTTAGTGACATTTGGAGTAATTTCTAATATTGCTTTTGTTATTGTGCTTCTACTTCAATAAATGACACTGGAGGATATTCTACATGAGCATGACTTTCCATCCCACCAGAAGAGAGCTCTTAAGAATCTCACAGTTGAGGGCATTGGCTTCAGTACAATCATCACTTGACAATGAGAGCACTGAGGAACTTGTACACTTTTCCCTAGTCTTTAGGTCTATAAAAATAAAAGAAGCTGACAATACGTATATCTGAATGAAATGTGCTAGTTACTGACAGTGAACACTGATGAGTTGAAGACATAAGAGACCACTTGTTATGCAACTAAAAACCATATTCAATGGTCTTTATTCACACTGAAACATTTTCAGACCCCCCAGAACTAGACGGGGGAATTCCCAGCCTCATTCCACAACTCTGACACACGAATGCCCTGAAACCATAAATGTCCGTGACAATTTTATATTGCATATGCATGTGGTATTTACTAATTTCAGGATTTATGCTTGGAATATTTGTAATATTAATAATTAAAATGTCAGCTAATTTCCTTACATGACTGCATACAGAATATGAGAAATCTGGGAGTGAACTACAGAAAACCTTGCAACCCCTGCTGTATACTGGGAGAAGAAAGTGACAGAAAGATTTTGTTTTCTAATGAAGATTTTGTTTTCTAATGAAGTGGGCTATAGAGTAATATATGTCTCCTATTTTTTAGATAGCTTTTTCAGAGAGACAGGTCCAAACCTATTGTTTGTCTTTTCACATTGTATCTTGTGTTCACAGAACATATTGCTGCACTAAGGCATTCTTAATTAATACTCTCTCTTTTGCTAGGAACACCTTGGGGTATACTAGCAGAAACTGCTCAATGAAGCTGTTTATGGAAGTGACTCATTTTTTTCTGTTTGAACATGACATGCAATTTCTTTTTATAGCTCTTTAATTGCGTAGATAAAGGTCGTCACTGAATTTAAGCCTGTTTCATTTTGGCCTTTTCAGCAGACTTTTAAGATCATTACTTACATCATGAGATGATCTTGGAAAATTCTATAACAGACGATAACATGTGTTCTACATGTCAGATTATATGATGAAGATACTCTACCAATAGACCTGCAATTAAAGAAATTCACTACACTCTGCTTACTGCATCAATCAGTACGGTAAAGAGCTGCGCAGATAATGGACCAAGGATGTAGGCTGTTAATGGTTAATGGTTAAAGGATGTAGGCTGTTAATGGCTGTTAACTAATTATATTAGTTAATGCGAGCATGCATCTGAAATCATTTACTCAAACAAACATTTAAACACTTAAAACATTTAAAAACAAAAAGATATGGAATTACAATAATTTGTTTGGCTTTTGACTGGCTTGTTTGGCTCCCATTGACATTGACAGTGGTGGCTTAATTTTTAAGGCTCTGGGTTACATTCAGTGAATTCAACAAAGAATGTTTGTAATCTGATATATCCCATTATTGGGTGGCTTATGAAGTCTTTATCACAGTAACAGTAAACAATCTGTAGTTACATTTGAGTTCATGGGATTGCTTTGGATTTAACAGTAAATTATGCAACGGTAAATGAAATTTTAGTTTATGGCTTTGACGTAAGAACTTTCTAAGTGTGTTTAGATGAAAAAGCCTGATGACTGTAAGATGACTCAGAGAAGTTATTCTAAACACTGCATGTTTATATGCTTTGTGGGCACACCAAGGGATGCTACATATTCCTTGTCTAATTTCAAATCAGCTCAGACTAAGCGGAAACTCCACGGTCAGGCTTGAGCAATGCTGTGGCTATTGACTAACCGCAAAGACACAACTTCTCTAGCCACTTCCACAATATTCTCCCAGCTCTTAGAGAACAGCCATAGCTAAGCCAGATGACAGGTGTCTGGCACAAACTGAGCTCCAGACGCCAAGTTTTTGCGTGAGAGCTGGAGAAAAATCACAGTAAGTCTCTGTTCACTGAAGCTTCTGACTGAGCCTTGATTTGTGTGATACAACAAAAAAACAGATTGATAACAGCAGATGTGCTATGATGCTATATACACTGACTAGCTTTTTCCATGTGCTTTAACTGTAAATGAACTAAATGAAGTGTACAATGATTGAAAATGACTCATAAGTCACAACTTACTAGCTTGAGAAGTGAAGCGATTTAACACGGTGTAAAACGGAAGGGCTTGATTTTAAATTAGACATTAATCAGTTGTCATTAGACATTAGTCATTAGACATGAGTACTGTGCATTGCTGTGGAATCATTTCAAGTGCCACTGGGAATGCTGTTACTACTTTTGACCTCCTCATGGGGAAAAGGGCATCCTGAAAAATTCAGAACGTTGCTTCCAGCTACCAAATATGGACATGCAATGGTTTCTGACATTCTAACATAGATTCCAAACATTTTTTTGACTTGTACTTTGACATTTTAATGTCTGCCAAATCTATTAGATGATAGATAAGACAAACTTGAAGTAAGATCTACACTGTATGGCCAAAAGTTTTTAGACACCTGGCCATTATATCCACAGATCCCTTTTAATCAGCTAATTCCTGATTTATTCCCCCTTTGCTGTTATAAACTCCATTCTTCTGGGAAGGCTTTCCGCTAGATATTGGTGTAGCTGTGGGGATTTGTGTTCATTCGGGTTCAAGAGCATGAGTGAGATCAGGCACTGATGTTGAGTAAGGAGGTCTGGGGTGCAGTCAGTGTGCCTGTTCATCCCAAAGGTGTTCCAGTTGGGTTGAGGTCAGGTGTCTGACTACTCTGACTTCTAGAATCCATATCTCACGGACCATGATTTGTGAAGGCATATTGTATTGCTGCAGCATACAAAGACATACTTTACATGGGTGTTAAGGTGGTGTGATGGTCAGGTGTCCACAAACCATATGATTAGATCTGCATGAATAAGAAATAGTCTTCATGTCACAGAATTCATCTAAAATAGAGGTCTGAGCTATAGTATAGAAGACATACATATGCTCTTCAAATGGCAAGAGAATAAACAGAACAACCCACAAAACTGCATAACTGTCTTCTATTCCATTTTATTATTTTCACAATCAGCTGAAATGCAAAAGCCCAGTGTTCGATGTGACTGCCCGATTTGACGGCTAAAATGCAACTCAATGCAGGTTCAGCTACAGAACTGCTCATTAGGATTGTAATAAGGTCCTGGGGTCTCATAACTTGAATTACTCAAAGCTTTCTGAACCCTGACCTTCTGCCCTTTGTCTCCTGACCTCTGACCTTTGCTGTGATCCTATCTGCATGAAGCATTGACCCTAACCAAGTGTCAAAGGGTAACAGCGATTGAATATCTGCAACACAAGACCCCACTGAATCAGTGATCACCAAACATTGGCTTGATGTTTTGACTTGGAAAAGCTTGGAAACGTGGATTATATAATATTTCTGTGACAAACTGATCACATAGTAAGTGCATACTATTCTGCTACTTTTATATCCAGGTGAACTCCCACCTCGTATCCAGTTTTCCTGGAATAGGCTCCAGATCAAGCATGATCCATCCAGATCAGGATAAAGTAATTACTGAAGAGGTTTGAATGAGTGAAATGTTTGTGCAAGTCAGTTGAACTTATTCTCGTATTCATTTTTTTAATAGGCTATTAATCCTGTTCATGGTCATGGCTGATCTGGAGCCTGGACAGAGGTAGGAATATACCCTGAATGAGATACCACAACACATGGCATCATACACACACACACACACACACACATTCAAAGTTTGGGTCAATTTATTTCAGCTCAGAATCATACCAGGGATCATGGAATTCTTAGGCAGTAATGTTGCTACTCAGTAGAACCATAGTCTTATCCTAACTCTTTATCTAACTAAACTAATGATAAGACTGATGATTTAAGATGCAGAAAACTCCCCTTTCTCAATCTTAGATAAACTCAATGATCTAGATTAGGGGGAGCTGCTAAGTTGCTGTTGTGAACATGACATGGGGGAGGAAGTCTAACCCCCAATAAGGCATATAGGGAAACTGCCTGATTGCACAGGAGGAAGGCATCCCACCTTTCAACAAATGTTTAATGGTTTAATGAGATAGTATGGTGGTAAGAATGTGCCTTGTGGGTGTGTTTTGTTATACAAAAGTAGGCTGCTCTGCTTCATACATATAAGGAAGTATAAGATGTCTGCTAAGCAGTAGGAAAAAAATGCCAGCAATGCCAGCAAACACCATATGGCTTTCCTGAACATATCTTAACTGCCTCCTGCAAAATTATGGATGCAAGATAACATGCGATGAGAAACAGTGACAGGTTCAGTGCAAATGCGTTCAATATGGCTTTTCAATGAAATGAAACATCTGCACATCTGCTCTGTACAGATGGGGAAATACTGTCCATATACAGTACATACTCATGTCTGTGTGTATTTGTGTGGGTTAGTAGGCTAATCTCCTTTAACAGGCTAAACTGAAGCACAGTGGCTGTGTCTTTCAGAGAAATGATTAGACGATTCAGAGGCATAGACCTATTTCTCTCTTATGGAGCCAGACACAGGACTGAAAGGAGGGAATGAAAAGGAATCTTAAATATTAAAGACACACTGCCAGACACTTCTATGTATTAAAATGAGAAGCAATCACTAATAATAACTTGTATAATATTTGTCTAATTCAAATAATGATTAATTCTTGGATTATATGAAGCATGCGCTATGTCAAGACCAAACTCAATAACCCTTAGTTTTGTCTGTGCAGTGTGTCTTTAATCCACTCTAGCTTCCCTGTTAGTACAGTGGTCCATACCTTCACCTTAAGGAACTCATTCAGTAACATTTTTAGACCTAACTTATAATCCACACTGATAAACCCTTCCTTATTAAGGGTTCTTTTTCCACAAGAGAACACCAGCATCCCAGACTGAGAGGAACAAAAAGGTAATGGTAATGCCCTTGTTCAGCTGCAACTACATCTAAATGACTCTTATGTAGGGACAAAATGTGCAGAGAAAAAAATAAAAAGAGACTAAAGTTAAAAGAGGGTATATGCCATGTGAAAGGGTATTAGGGGAATGTTATGGCTGGGATGACTGACTCGTCCTAGTCAGAGACATGTATTTTGTTCTGTACTTGCTCTAAAGGAAAACAAGTGGGTTTAAACCAACTTGAGATACAAACCAAAAAAAAGATAAAAAATCAGCCTCTGCAGCAAAAGCATGAACACTCATCCAGACATCATACACATCAACTGTGATGCAGAAAACCAACATTTACTTTGCCAAAGCTGATTTACTTACTATATAAATGATTAGTAACTCTCTCTCTCTCTCTCTCTCTTACACACACACGCACACACACACACACAGAAAGAATATCTTGGCAATGGCAGATATTAATACCTGTGTATGCTGCCATTACCTCAAGAATTCCAATAGTATAATTAACTGTTAACAGATGCAGACGCGTCTTTTTACACAATTTACATCCAAATGCAAAATGCCAAAAAAAACAAAACAAAAACAAACACACATGCACTCAAGGTGTTTTCTTTTATTTTCCACATACTGTAACAGTAAATCTTCCTAGTTTAAACAGCACATCAGATAAGCTAGTTTCCTTGAGGTCAGTGTTTATCTCATGTCAATTGTATTTTGTCCTTCCTCTCTTGCCCACCTTTCCATCTGCCTTTACTGTTGCTCCTGGAAACAGTCCATGCTTCCTCTACCACTTGCTTCTGTCTGAGCCCTACAACATTCCTGATTATCCTTAGCTGGTCCTCATTTATATCTTATTAGGGATATATTGAAATTTCAGCCACTCTAAATGTTTTGTCCAAAAATGGTCAAAATTTTCACTCAAAAAAGTACAAGTGCCAAAAAATGTTCCAGTTACAAAAGCTGACCTCATATGTGTGACATTCTGGGAAAGTTAATCATCAGCCAAAAAATAAGTAACACTAAATTTATCAAAAGGCTTTTTTTTTTAAATTATTATATGCTTGGCACCTCAACTTAAAAAACACCAAAACATGGAAATCATTATTATTATTATTATTATTATTATTATTATTATTTGTATCATTATTATTATTATTATTATTATTATTATTGTCATTGGATTTTATGACTGATGGGCTGCTAAGAGTAACAACAATAAACATGCAGTTCTCACCAGTAAACCATGCTCTTTACACAGTTTGGTGTGCGATTTTATGCTTTACTTAAACCTGAGTGCAAGAGAGAGAATGAGAGAGAGAGAGACAGAGACAAGAATATAGGAGGTATATTCTTTTGGCCCCTTTCCATGAGCAGCTGTAGGTCAAAAGTGCCTGTTTTACTTCCATCTCCCATGGGGAAGATTCCAGAAGCTTCCAGACTCTGTTCCATGTCAAAAGCATGGGAACTGTTTGAAACAAATTGTGTACATGAATGCACGTGCAATAAATAGAGGATAAATAATGACAAATCTAATGGACTAGAGAGAAAAATACACAGTCACTGTAAAGACTAACACTGAAATATAAATCCTTTGTCTCAACATTGTCCATATTAGGTGAGCCAAGAGACGAAGACATTTTCGGCTCTTTTCTGTGAATGTAACGCAATTTGATGAGTATAAACCAAAACACAGATATTTGAAACCAGGGAGGAAGAGAAAATGACCATGCTCTATCTCTGTTTGATATTCTGGCTCTAGTTTTATGTCAACAACACATCCTCAAACCGCCCTGAGCAGCCAAGCACAGCTGGACCTCTCCACACCAAACTGGTTCTCAGTCAAGAAAAACTGAACTTCAACTCCCAGGGGCCCACAGCTCTAATCAGTGCTTCCTGTTCTTGACAAAGCTAAATGAACCAGGAGATTAACAAGAGCTGTACTGCACAGGAAAGAGTGTGGTTAAACAACGAAAAACGAAACAAACAAAAAAAACAATATATGCCAATATAGACATGAATTCCACCTTTCATAGTTTTGATGGATTAGGGGTTTGGGTTAAGAGTTATGTCTGTAGGGAATTGTATAAGCATCTCTTTCTAGGAAATGAAGCTGGTCTTGAGGAAGAGAGGAAAAGTATGGGGGAGTAATAAGGTTAACAGGGAGGGAAAGATACTGGACAGATCTGAGATATCCCAGGAAAAACGTTTTCAATTTCCGGAAGACACAAACAAATTCAGCAATTACATCATGACTGAGACGTGTGGTTTGTGCTGGTGAACGTGTTTACGCTTACATTTCTAGACACTATGTGCATATCATACTGTATGTTTTTCATTGTGTGCACTGTGTATTACACATAGCACTTTCTAATCACAATGTATTCTTCACTTTTATAACACGGCCAATTGATCTGAAAGCAAACTGCTGGAATCATTTATTTACCTGCGTAGGCAGATGGAAATGCATGAGATGGGGACAGAAATATGTGAAATACGCCATCATCTTTGTTTATCTCTTGTTTATATCTTTCTTGTTGATATAATACATTAATAATAATTAATATTTAGGTCATTCATCATCTACAGCAATGGTGGGTCAGAGTCTGGTTAGATTGTCATCTAGCAAGGATGTGGGCCTAGATTTAGGGATAGGGTTAGCCTTATGAAGCTATCTAATGTATCAGGGATAGACAATTAACAGACAAGCGGATTTTGTTAGTGGCCCCAATTGTTTTTGTTCTTAGTTGCCTGGCATATAAGTAGTGCTCAAAAACCAAAAAAAACCCCCACTAAACTCAACACCTATTCACCTCACAGTTCAAAAGGTCACAACAAGGACATGGACAGGACACAGACACCAAATCTTTATAGCTGAAATGTTTGCGAATGACCTACAGACTTTTTGTCAACATTCAAACAAAATATGCTTCATAGAAGTTTGTATCCCTTCATCTTTATTAGTGCCTTAACTAGTTAACTAACTAACCTTTTTTACATTATGTAATGGCTGCCCCTTTTTAGCCTTGTCACTTAGGCAACCCAAACATGGCACACATTTCATTTCATTTGCCTTGTAGACTAGCTAATAAATTTATGATTAGCCCATTCCTTTGGATTGTACATGTTTACAACCATTACATTCTAAGTACAGGAAAGAGTACATAAACTATAATAATGAACAGCCTTGCTTTTACACCAGTTAGCGTTCAGTAAAATCAGAGCACCTGTACTCCAAGGTGGTCTGTTACTGATCTAACTGTTCTAATGAGCAATATACAAACACAGCTGAGACTTAGCTCACTTACGCATACCACTATCTAAAAGCCATTATCCATCTTTTCCCTCAGGACAAGCTACATGATCAGCACTGCGTGTGGAGAGCGAGAGATGACACGGGAATGTTGTTTCCTTGACTACCACTGCCAAAACTAAACCACCACCCACAGTAACTTCACAAAGACAAATAGAGAGAGGGTGAAATCATACACTATGAGGGGTAGCTAACAGCCTATAAAAGGAAGTAAGGAAAGCCCTGGAATCCATGGGAGTCCTCTCATGTTTGTCTAAACTGAACACAACAGCATGAGCAGACTGTTACATTTAGACAAAAGTTTTACAAACATAAGACCTAAAAATTGCAAATGTTGTGTTTCACATATTTCAGAAAGGACCCTTAGTTTGTTAGAGACTAAACAAACAGAAGCCTGAACTCTAAGGAGCTATTCAAGCAAGATGACACTTTAAATTTCCACTCAAGTAAGTACAAGTGCCAAAAAATGTTCCAATTACAAAAGCTGACCTCTTATGAGTGACAATCTGGGCAAAAAATTTTTTTTTTGCTTATTTATTATATGTTTGGTACCTCAACACCAAAGTATTTCAGTATTTTAAATGTATTATTATTGTTCTTATCATTATCACATACAATTTAGGCTAAGCTCCCAGCAGTTACCTAAGCTGCCTCATATGCATACTAATTTTATGACTGATGGGGCAACAAGTTTCTAAACAAAACAGTGCCTCCCTTACTATATTTTTTATCTGCCTAGAGGAGGTCATTCACCAACTAATAGTTTATAAATGCCATGTCAGTGAACAGGTAAGGTGGGCATTAATCAGGGACATCAACCAAGAGGCCAAGACTAATGCTTAACAAGATGCTGCCACCACCATGCTTCACTGTTTGGATGATGTTCTCAGGGTTATAAGCAGTGTTTGTATTCATTTATAACATAATCCCAGCTAAGTTTCAGATAACACCACACAATGTGGAAATCTTCTGGGGGAATAATACTTTCCAATACAATACAACACACTGTTTATAGTTGCATGCCCTGTATCAGATTTATCAGTTCATAATGGACCACAGAGTATATGGCACTGGCACTGCAATGGCATGTATGAAATCATGTATGCCCCTATTTCATAAAAGGCTTACAAATGTAGAGGATTTTGCCAGGGTTGTGAACATGCCATGAGCTTACTTGAAGATTGACCAGATGATGAGCTGAAGTGTGTATTAATCATCATTAACCAACCATTATCCATTAAACCCAACTGGAAACCACAACATACCCACTTGCTTGTGTATGACATCACTGAAGCTTTCTGTTAGTCAGTATACAATCATTCATCATTACATGAAATCACTGGAATCCTCCTAGTCTTCTTTAAAAGCTATGATGTGTTTGCCTCCACATTACGGTTTGTTTGGACAAGTGTGAATGTGATGTCATTTGAATATGATGTCAGGCTCTGCTTTCAGCACAATACTTATATATTAATGAAGTGATATGAAGAAGACTTGTATATTTTTTTGACGACTTGTATACCTTATGCCTTATGTAATCTATATTTGTTTGAGTTGGTTTATTTGAAGCTCAACAATATTGCAAACAGTGGCGGGCCATGCATTTCAAACCTAGGCCTTCACTGGTGTCCTTCCTGAATTAATCCACCTCTATACCATCATTATGACGCCACAGCAATAGATACTAATCAACCGTTAAATAGCAAAGTAAAAAAGAAATTAGGCTACAGTATTTCACACCTCACAAGGAATTGTCATTTTTATTACGGTTACTTTTCTCAAAAAAGACATTCTTGATGTATGCAGCAAACTGCAATCTTCGGAGGATGCAGCATCCGAAATGAGACACAGAGAATATAGAAACAATGTATATGTGCGGTTCGCTGCCTCTGACTACTCCAATTATCCAATCAAAGGACGGGAAATTGCTGATGTAATCGTATGCCTGCAAGATGGCCCCAGTGACGCCAACTCAAAATCTGATTGGTTAATGAAACAATTTCATTGCCACTTATTTTAAGCTATGGGCGCCTGCACTATTGATTCTGAAGGCCTTAAGTCAGATTTCTTTCACCCTGGAAACACATGATCATAAATTATCTCTTATCATCTCTTACTCTTATCATAAATATACACTACTGGAAGCAACGCAACAGAGAAAAAAAACTATGAAATGTAGAGAATAGACTGTTGGACATAATTTAATACACATTCATGGAAAAATATATTACATATATTAAAATGCAAGTCAGTGATTCAGATCACTGCTGATCAATGCTGCCAGCAAAGAGGCCTTGCTGGCCCTGACGGCCCACCACTGATTGCAAGAATATACAATATTGAGGTTTGGTGCAAAGTAAAATTAAAAAATATTCCAGGTCTGCAAAATGTCCTAATATCATTTACAACAGTACAACAATGTAACATAAGTGTTGTAATAAGTAATTCCATTGATATTGCTATGTTTAAATGAGTTTAGACTTTAAACTAGTGTCAAGAGGGACATCTGAAGGCTTTGTAATGACACGTAAAGATTTGTGTTAAAAAAGAATTCTTGAAATGTTTAGTTAATTCAGTAACCAATTCTCTACTTCAAACATATTTAATCTGTACTGTTCAGTGTAACATTGAACATCAGTGGAAAAATATAGCACAGGGACTTCTTTTCTGGGAATGTCATCTTAAAGAAATTTTTTGGCATGTATCCCCTTCCTGTTCCTGACTCTCTCAGCTGAACGATCTGGTGAACCCATTAGTTTACCATTCACAGGACTATTTTAAAATCAGGATGTTTAGCACATTGTTTCTAAACAGATGTACATCCTCTTCAATGAAACGGACAGAAAGATAACAACAGGAAGAAAGAGAGACAGAAGCATACGCAAAAAAAGGAGGGATCGTAAAAGTAAGTAATATGTGCAGCAATTTTGTCCAAAAAGTGAAGGCCACGATGTTCCTTTCGAATAGAGCTTGTGATTCTTGAAACTACTTTTTATTATGCAGTTAATTAACAGGCCCATAAGAATACAGCAGTGTTGCTTTCAATGCACACGTCAAAGAACACAGTGGTCTTGTGTTTCTTGGCAGGCAAAATTCTCTGAGTCAATACAGGGTCAAAAAGGTTTCAGGACAGTGAGAATGGGCAAAAGCCTCAGAACCCATTCACTGTACACCATTTTGCATCTGGTATTCAGTAAAAGGGCACATTTCAGTAGAGCATTAAATGTGCATCAACAAACCTATTCACATTCACACACAGGAGCTATTACAACACATTTACACTGTGTACTAAAACACTAAAACATTAATAACCAATTAGATCTACACTGCTAAGCTGAACTAATTTAAAATGAAAGCAATAAGCTCCTCCACACATGGTCTTCTCATCTGAGGCTCAATTCCTTTCCCATTTCCTTTAATCCAACACAATAGATCTTCCCTCAATTGTCTCCTTTTTCAGAGGGGATTATTTTGGCAATGATATAGCGTCTATTTTCCTGTTCTTATCACTCATAGACATCACACTTTGCCTAGATCAACGCCTTTCCTTACATGCAAATCCAAAGGTACACCCACCCAATCTCACATGCAACCACGCAACCTCAGGGAACACCTGTAGACAAAACCTGGCCAAAGTCAGAGGGGTTTCCCCAAAGAGGATACAACTCGTGTGGTGGCAAATGTGCCAAATATTTTCACAATGTCAATCCCTGGGAAAACCCTTGACAACCCTTCACTTCTGAAAACCACTGAAGCATGTTTCTTTTTTAGCATCAATCATCTCAATCAGGGGTGTACAAAGTACTGAGAAATTATCCATGCATTTTCTGCTTATCCTACACAGTGTCATGGAGAGACCAACCCAACACAGACATTCCCAACACACACACACACACACACATTTAAAAAAGACTAGGGACAATTTAGAGATGCCAATCAGCCTACAACACATATCCTTGGACTGGTGGAGGAAACCCCCAAAACCCCTCCAGGGAGAACAATCAAACTCTATACACACAGGGCGGAAGCAGGAAACGAACCCCCAGCCCTTACTCAATTACAGTAGACAGTAGAAATATAAGTGAAAGCAAAGTTGTGTTTAAATATACTCAAGTATTAAAAGTTAAAATGTAAATGCTTTTAACTGATCTAATTAAAGTCATGTTTTCATGTACAAACCAACTAATCCGTTTTACAGTTTTTCCTGAAAAAAATTCTTTGAATCTAGGTAAGTTCAGTACAGTAGCTATAACATAACTACATTGTACAGCATGAGACTACACAACTTGTGTGAATCGTCATAGTTCTTGAAAAAGTTTTCCCTACATTGGTGAACCTGATTAGCTGCTAATTGGATTAGACTGATGTGAAAAAAAAGAGATCATCTAGATCTGTAACAAATATTTTGGAGGTTTAAATTAAAATATTAGGTAAAGTATAAAGTAAATATAACTTTATTATGAGTAATACCTACATGCATATTAATAAGTACAAGTATGCAGGTATTTTACACCCCTGATCACAACAACATTTAAAGTTAAATTAAAGTGGATTTTAAATTCTGGTTACTGCCAAAAATGTGTTTTTTTGGCTGTCTGCAGAATTTAGCCACACAACAGCTGGCGATTTTCCCCAGACCGTCACAGTAATTTTAGCAATTTACTATATAATGCCTATTAAAAAAACTGAGTGAAAAGGAATGTCCATGGGAAAATATGCGAACATCATGTTTTCCATCAAAGCTGTTACTTTAGGGCCAGGCTTTTGTCCCATTGTTCAGCATTTACTGCTTTCCTCCTACATTCAAATTCAAAGCCAAAAAACCCACTATGACATTTACTTACGCAAATAATACAAATATATGATACCTTTGCATGAATCCGATACAATGGATTAGTTTTATGGCTTTATCTGGGAACTGTATTCAATACAAATCTAACCGATGATTTCACCAGGATGAAGAATCTTGTTCTGTAAGTTTTCTTTGCATATTTAATGTCTTGTCAACTGCTACTTTTTCTGCTGATCAGTGCAATTTAATACCACTTCTAATCTGATTACATGGCCCATTAGGAAATACTGGGATTTTCTCAGGACTTGATTTTTTAGCAAACACATGGGATAATTATTCTCATTCCAACAATGCTACCATATTTTCTGGGAAAAGGAGAAATCCTAAAGCCCACTTAATATGAAACATCAGTCATTCAGTTTAAATTCATCTTTCACTGAATCATTTAAGCACAAAATTAGGTTATTTGTCACATGTATACTTGTAATGCTGCACAGAGACGTGTAGACAGTAGACCACACTTTAGTGGGTTTATTGGCAGGTTAAAGGGCAACTATAAAGGCGCATTCATAAGGCATTTAGATAGAAAACCAATTTATGACTACCTGATGTAAACTTACGAAGACATGTTCACAGGACTGGAGCTAGTATTTCTGGAGCTAGTACATCATTGTATAACTGAGGTTTTACAGAATTCTGGAATGATGCTGAACTGAAAATAATCAGTGTGCTGCAGGTCAGCACAGTGCACAAAGTACACCCTTGACACTGTCACAAGCTTTTCATCAGGAAAGTACAAAATCAGATAAGGCCTATAAACAAGGAGCACCTTTCTTCCACTTTGGCAAATTACTTTACTTATGAAATGCAGAGTATGATATTAATATATCACTGTGGAGCAGTAGTTCATAGTACATGGTGTTCTGCTGGAGAACATGTGAAACCAATATAATGAATGTCACTAGTAGTAGATTGGGTTTCCCCCAATCTCTGGTGGCAAACTGTAAAAGTTACATGACATTTAACATGCACAAAGGAAAATGCACAGGACAGGAACAAATCTCGACACACATGAGAGAAATTTTATCTTTCCCACTTGGATCTTAACCTTTCAACAAGAATGTCTGCATTGACCTTTACAGCAAAAAAGAATAATGCCTGGAGTTTTCCTGACAAGTAGCAAAAGAGTATGTCAATGTGCATCAGATTACCCCTTAATTGCTAATACAACTATTTCTGAAGTGGTCAAAAATGTCTACCAGATAGTGGCCAATATATTATATATAGTATAACCTTCTTCTGTTTAGTTATGTTAGCACATCATTGCATTGGCACTGAACACTAATCATGGACAGATAGTTAGTTTACTCCTGTTTTAGAGCTAAATAACAAAACCTGCATTCAGGACATTAACATTTACAATTTAGTTTCTATAACTGTTTTGATTGCATAGATTGAGACAATAGTAGAAACAAAATGTTAGCATTTTGCATAGTCTTAGTTGCTCAAGACACAGCTTTGTGCAAAAAATTAAGACAAAAAAGCTTCATCAGAAAAAATAACCATAAATGGTTAATAACCTGGTTGCCACACCATTCAGTATGGTATAACATTCCTTTAATATACTACTGTTAATACTTATTAAATGACATTTTTAATACCACATATTCTTATACATTTAACACCATGAGGTCACTGTCTTTACTAATTAACTAGCTAGTTATCTCCATGGTCTCTGCTTACCGCCACCCATATCACAACCCCAGGAGTTGTCTTTTCCTCCTGGCTTTAACAGAAATAAAACCTGCCCCTCAGATATAATGTGCTCCACTGCATGGCTTGATATGAAGTGACTTTCACTACTTCCTACACTTTTCTCCTTATCCATAAAACAAGCAGATCATATCTGACAGAGATACAGCCATGCATTACAGCAATAGCATCAATTTCTTTTTCATGGCACCACTGACTGGCAGGTTTTGCTTTGGGATTGATATTAGTATAGTTCTACATCAGGACTTTGAAACACTGAATAAAGTTTTTTTTTTTAATTAAAATTTAAATGAAACTGCAGGGATGTGTATCTTTAACTTGTTATATAGAATCTCAGGGTCTCTATTATCAGGTTTATACAGTATTGTCATGTTTATACAGTATTTTTTAATAGAAAATAATGATTTAATAAAGATTTATAATGATTTAAACTTCTGGACAAACACTGTATATCTAAATTTCAGAATTTAGTTAGCTGCTCATCCACATTTTATGGGTAAAGTCTTAAACATTGTAGAGATGGCAAAAGCAAGTGATTTCTATTCATGAGTGTTTCAACTCTAAGGCTAAATCAATCATTCTTTCAGTTATCCTGTGAAATGCTGCTGATGTTGGAGCAAAAACCATTGTGGACCATTTCTCGGCTTATTTATTGGAGATATATTATAATAATATATATTATGTTATTTGTGCCATATTTATAATTTGTTTTTATATGATTCCTTTATAACCATGCCATGATTGGATTAATTCATACATCACTACTGCTGTGCAAATCCCAGCTAAATAAAAGTCATGGGGATATCCCTTTTAGGGGTATAACTATCTGTATCATCCTGTATCATCCATGTAACTGCTTACTGCATCAGTTCCCATCCTCCAGCTAGCTCTATGCATTTCAGTTAAATATAAAATATAAAATTTTTGAGTTCAATGCTGTGGCATTTTAATGCTTTCTTTTAACTAAAAGGTCTGTTATATAATATACAGACTGCAAGGAGCCATTTAATTTCAGATACATTACATGTCAGTAATTACATTATTACATTATAAAAGTAATTGTGACATGATTAACCACATTTCTTCCACATACTGTGAACATACAATGAGGGGAATTAAGTATTCAAACACTTTTGTTTTTGTCATTTAATCTACTCCCAGTGCATGTATCCATTATTTATTATTTTTTAATGGGATTAAGTCAGAAGCATGCAAAGACTTTTAAGTTATTTTATCTGTATGCTTGGGGCTTTCCTCCCTAGACTTGTTTTCTTGGCTCATGAGATCAAATTCTCCTTTAATATGTTCTGGTACATTTAAGTTTCTTTCAGTGATGTTTAATGTACCAGTACCATTCACAGAGAATATAATGATACTCCAACCTCCACGCAAGTTATGCTGTTCTTGGGGTCATATACACAATCCTTCTGTGAAGAGTTTTTAAATTTTCAGATTTGGCTGACTGTCCTGAAAGAGTTTGACTTGTCTAAACTCTTTTTGACTGCCTGGTGGCTTCTCTCTTACCTTTTCAGAGAATTGACAGGAATATTTAAGGCCTTTAAGGTCTTTTTGCCATGTCTCTTTGCTTTAACCACTTTATACAATTGTGGTAAGCAGAAAAGCACCTCAGAATTCAAAACACATTAAACTTTGAGGTGGATGGGCTACAATAGCAGAAGAGCATGTCAGGTTTCACTTCTGTCAGCCAAGAACAGAAAGCTGAGGCTGCAGTTGGTACAGGCTCACAAAAACTGGACAGTTGAAGACTGGAAAACTTAGCCAGGTCTGATAAATCTCGACTTCCGCTGAGTCGCACATGCTAGGGTCAGAAAATGGTGCCAACAGCATAAATCCATGGATCCAACCTGCCTTGTATTATTGATCCAGACTGGTGGAGGTGGTGTAATGGTGTGGGGAATGTTTTCTTGGCACAATTGATTGGTTATTACCAATCAATCATCAATTAAATGCCACAGACTATTTAAGGATTGTCTCTTCATGGCAACAATTTACCATCTTCTAACACATGACAATGATTTCAGGGACCTTCAGTGGTTTCTCCAGTCACCCGGTCTGAATCCTGAACACCTTTGGAATGTGGCAAAATGGAATTTCACAGAAAAAAAATTTCACTTAAAAAATCTGCAGGAATTGTGTAATGCAATCATGTCAACATGGACAACAGAATCAATGCTTCCAACATCTTGTGAAATCCATGCCATGAAGCATAGAAGCTGTTTTGAGAGCAAAGTGAGGCCCTACCCTGTATTAGTATAGTTTGCCTAATAAAGTGCTCAATGAGGGTATAATATAGTGTCCAAAACATTTCCCTTTCTTTCTATCTTTTTTTTAACATATATTTTTTAAGCTAAGGAATACACACATTTTGTTCATATATACAGTCATATTCATATGTAGGAAGTAAAAAGCCATTATGTGTATAAACATATACTATCTTAATAATAATAATAATAATAATAATAATAATAATAATAATAGAGCTTTCACGTGGACATTCATTTTACAGGGTTAAATATCAGGCCCAGCCCTGCTTCAACACTCCCTAGACACGCCCACTTGAGAAGTGCACACTATCCAGTCTGGCATGCTAGTGATACGTATCAAGGCGTCATATACTTTTAATAATAAACCAACTCACTGCGTTAACTTCTGAAGTCAGGGCGAGGACGATGAGACAAATCAAAAGAACCCTAAAAATAGAGAAAACACTCAAATGAGGGGTTTGTATGAATGCGTGCATGATACAAAGCAATGTCCAAAGTGTTGTGGTGTTTACCTCAGGATTTTCACTAGTGTCCGGTATTGTGGCTGCATCACTCCCTCCATCCGCAATGTACATTTCATTCTCTCTCTCCTGCACGCTCACTGGGGAACGCCGTCACCACATGGCAGCCTACACACAACCAAAGTTTTTTAGATTCCCAGTGCGAAATTAAAGACAAAGGCTCACTAAAGGTTTTGAACCATAACTTACATCTTAACCTTTAACATATCACTTGCAATGATCGTGATTGTCAACAAACCTTTTTCTAATCAAGACCTACATGCACGGGAAATTTAGGATGACATTTTATTCATTTTATTCACTTATCATTCTTTAAAAAAAGTTAACACTGAAATCAATGATTCTCTGTTGTGTTTCTGAACAAACTATATTGTAAACAATATATTTGAACAAAATATATGGTTAAATACACTGCTAAAGTTAATGAAGAATTAAGCAAAGTTGCAGAAGTCAGACGCGCTCTTACCTCGGCGCTTGCGCTCCTGGAGAAGCGATAGCGTTACGCGCGCACGTTGGAGGAAAGAGAAAATAACACGTCCTGGAATCCGACGGTGCAAGCTTCTTTTAGAAGAATATGTTAATCTCTGCTTGATCTGTCGGACTTTGGAGACACTTTCTCTCAACTATGTCGAAAAGTGAGTGCTTGTTTGGCGCACAGGGTTGTGCTCAGACGTGCTGAAGGTGGTGGGAGGTCTAAGGGGGGGAGTGTATTACACTCATCTAGGAGCTGTTAGTTTGGAAAGAACCGCATAACGTCGAGAGCAAAGATGCGGACAAAACCTGTAGATTAGGCTCCAGTGATATAAAGTAGGCATATAAGGAGGAAAATCAGCGGACAAGCTGTGCTTTTTGTGCTATCTGCAGTGTTGTACGGGGCAACTGCAGGCGCCATGCGCGTCTTGCTGATTCTTGTGGCGTCTGTTTTGTTCAGCGCACATCTGAGCAGAGCTGAGGTAAGTTCACTTCGTTGAGTTTATTTTTATGTTTTGTCACACGGGTACGTTTGATAGATTGAAAGATCTCGTGCAAAGTGTGTTATATAAATCGGTATTCCCAATCTAAAGTTATACAGTAGTTAGTTCCATCACTGTTTAGCTGTCTGTCACTCTTTATTTATCTTTAGGGAAGAGATCAAATGCAAAAAGTTCACTTCACTGAATAATACTTTCCAAAAAGATGCAAGCTGGAAATTAATATTCATATTTTTATTTCACTCAAAAATATGGAAATCTGTATTCCTATTAGTATTTCCGTTATGTTCTGTATAATTGGACTAATGACATAAACACTAATATGTAGTAATTTTGATTGTGATGTGATGTGATGCATTTCAGTACCACTGGCTATGAAATGCCATGGTCTGTTCATTCTGTCACTGAACAGATAAAAAGTCTGCCTGTCCATTCTGTAGCACATGTTGGCCCCTCCTCTGTGGGTCAGGACCTCTGGAAACTGGGTGGAGGCAGCTTAGATTCAGGAGGGTGGGGTGAACTGCTAAGGAGTATAGATACCAGAAAGTGTCATAAACCATATAGTCTGCATATAAATCATATTATTCCAATGCTTGTGGATGATTTGTTTATAATGCATCCTACATGATAGCTCATGAGTTTAAAACACCATCTAGTTTTAATGCCTCAAATGCATTTAAAAGTCCATAGTTTTAGGAATGAAGTTTGGGAGTGTTGGTGAGGGATTTACAGGCTCTCCTTAGAAAACGGAATACATGCTTATGTTCAGCATGATGAAGATTCATGACCTTGGATACTTCAGTAATGTGGAAAAGTTGCTGCTGTAAATGTAATCATTCCTTTTAATATAAACTTTGTGACAAACCTTAACAATCCATAATTTATGACCTATTCCATATGGCCTTTAGACCATTTCTGAATACCAGTGATCTGTGCTGGAAATGTCTGGAAAAGTTACTAACCTGTAACACCCACTGCTTTGGTTTAGTGATAGTCCCTTGGAGAAGTTGTTACATAACATTGCTGAAGCAGACTGTCTCATTTTAATTTCTTAGAAAGTCATTGCCATGCATATGGTGATGATTAAGTAAGACTCCATATTTAAATGTTCTTCTTTTTTCACATTAAACTTGAATTTTAGCCAACACTCTTTCCTTGTTTCTGTTGTATCCTTAATGCCTATAAATCCTATAAACCCCCGCTATGGCTTAAACAGTCAGTTAAATGGAATTCACAATAATGTTTAAATTAAACTTACAAATATTTTATATAGATTTTCTTTCCCCATACTAAAGACAGTAACTACTTCTGGACCAGAGCAGCTTATCCATAAGGGCAGGGGAGTGGACAGAGTCCCTCATAAATCAGCCTTTCAACAATTTTTAATCCTAATATGTTCCACATTCGTAATTCTATACATTTGTATTTCATTAAAAAATTTAACTCTTTTAAGTGACCAACAAACTTGTATTTTAAAATGTTGCTATTTGATAGATGAAATTTTATGTTTTGCTGTGCAACCATGGAGCTGTGTGCTCACTGCCCTACTTAGCATCCACATCTTAAGGGAACTGCAACAAAGGTCTAATAGAGGTCCAATGGGGCAGGAATCATGCTGCCCAACGTTTGTTCTATGAAAGTTTTCTGTGGGTGCAGCAGACAAGACAGTTAATGACAAGGCATTTTTATAGCAAGTATTTGAAAAAAAATATTCTGTGCCTGCTAAGATCCTGGTTTATATCAAATAATTGTAATGAAATGTAAATGATTTCCACAGACAATGGTAATGTCTACGTGCAGACAGTGTGTTAGGCCTATTTCTATTGTATTGAAGGAAGATAGAGTTCTGTAGATGTAGTTATACTAGAAAATTTGCTGAAAATTGGCAAGACTTGTTAATGATATTAGGTCTTCACCGCATGCCTCACATAAAACAAACCAACTGTATCAAACTCAGTTAAATAAAGGATGAACAACAAAAAATCACTAAATAAAAGCCTATAGCATATGTCAAGGCTACTGACTTTTGTTTTTAGGCCTTTATTGAGCTTTTTTGAAGCCTTCTGATAATATTTCTGAAGTTTCTTTGCTATGTCATTATTAGGGTTGTCCTGCCCCACGAAAACTCAGTTCAGTTAGATCATGATGATCTCTACCTTCTACTGTACATGAAGCAGAGTTACTGATATATGTATGGATTTTATTAAAACCAACTTAATAGATTGATCAATAAGATTGATAATAAGTTGATTAATCTATCAATCTAAGTTTGATTGATCTATCAGTCTTACATAAACTTAAACTGTTAAGTCTACTATTTTAATTTGATTATCATATTTACTGTACACATGCACTAGGAGAATGATCCAGATTCTGATTCCAGGTGGAAAAGAAAGAAACAGAAACCATGTCCAGAAATAGTTTTGAGTAACACTTTTGTTATTCATCTGCCTCCCTGCAGATTAACATTAATATGAAGCTGGTGGACCTGATTATTTGAGTTAGTCTGAACTTCCAAGTAGCTTTGATTATGGTTTTTGTTTATTCTTCAAGATTCCCAAGAGGCCAGGATAGCCTCATGTGTCTCCAGCTTAGCTCCTATCAGATGAGCATGTCTGCCAGATTTTTCACTTCCTGAGATTAATTGACCTTGCTAAGGTTGAAGGCTAGAATAAATCCTCTTTGAGTCAAATGGATTGTACAGAATGTTGAACTGATCAGATAAGTAGTAGAGTGATTTAGAATAATGCAGCTGAAACACCACATTTTGGGGTTTGGGGAGACATCCTGTTCAGATATAGCAAATAAGGATAATAACTATAACTTCTAGATATAAACTGTGTTCCATCGATCGAAAAAGAAATGTATTTTTATGTACTGGTCTGCACTACTAAATCATTTGGCAAATGACCTACATTATGCAAGTTCCACCTTAGTAGATTTGATATTCTGCAGTATACCCTGCTTCTTTGAGTTGGCAAAGGAACAATTTCATTGCTTTATCTGTTTGATTCCTGGAACAGTCATGTGTAAAGAGGAGAAGTGGATTAAAGGCCAAGAGGGAAATCGTGATAGACTTCACCATACTCATATGACCATCCTGTACAGGTCTTACTGTTCTGCTCTCTGTCAAGAGAGGAATGAAAAACAAATCAACAGAGGAAATAACAGTAACTACTGTTTATCTTCCTGACTCTCTGTCCCTAAGTATCCTTTCTGACTCTCTGTTTGGGGGCAGTGTGGGAGAGGCGTGGGTGACATTTTATGTAGCCAGTTTTGTGCCAAAAGGATTTAAGAAATATGTGCAAGATCCACAAGCCTTCCTTTTCTCAATCATGGCTAATTCTCTGTTAATGGGAGGTATTTGGTAAATTTGAACGCAATGTTCAGAATTAATCTCTGAATTACTGTTTATTTTAAGTTATTTTGGAGTATTTTCTGGATCTATTCTCTGAGAAATTAAAACTGAACATGGCTTCATTGACTAAAGATATAGCGCAAAAATTCCCCAGGTTTGATAGGGATTAAGTTTATGTTGCTAGTTAGATGATAACTTCTGTGTTTAGTTTTTGGGATGCTGTGGATAGAAATTATAAGTATTATTTTTCTTTATTTAAATCCTACATAGCAATTAATCCACTAAGTTTGTGACCGAAAACTAGCATGAAAAATGCTATTTTCCCCAAACAATTTGTTGTTTGCTGTTAATGAGATATCTAATGTTAACTTAAAAGTGTCAGCTAGCTGATTTAGCTAGTTAACTACAAGCTGAAAAACCACACTATTCCTCCATTCTTCCAGCATTGCAATGGTATAGCTTCTAGCCAGTCCTGTTCACTATTTGGACTCGCCTGATTCATCCTGATGTCCTTCTGGCTGAAGTCTCATCCCTTGGAAATCACTCACTGCTGCTGAGGATGGCTCCACATTTACAGCCTAAAGATATCTAAGATTGCTGAGGATTAGTAACCATGGAGATAACTTTGGACTGTAATTAACAGTTAGCAGTTTTGCACTCAATTCTCCATCAATGGACAGTTAATTATTCAACAAAATAGACTTGTACTTATAGAAGGGAATTGAGGATGAGGTGGGCTTCCCTTCTGAATTTGGTAATTAGTGATAAACTACAGTAATATATATTCTGCATTTATATATATATCTGTAAAGCTGCTTTGTATCAATGCCCATTGTCTAAAAGCTCTATACTAATAAGATTACATTTAATTAATAGTAATTGCCTATTTTAGCTACTGATCTGCTATTAGCATATATTTGAGTGCCCATTATTGTTTTTTTCTGAAACTTGGTAAAACTTCGAATATTTCTGATATTTCTTGGTAAAAATTTGAATATTAGAATTTGAATATTTCTGAATATTTTTATATATTTCTGGTGAGTCTGAGACATTTCCCTGCATATATTGATCTAGTTTGTATATCATTTTATAAATGCTCAGGTGTGAGCATCCTTAAATTCTGGGTGGTCCTGGAGAATAAAGCCATTAGGTTTCAATGTCTCTTAACCCACTTCACTATCCAAAGATCTCCAACTTACCCGAAGATTCTTGTGAAGCCAAACACAAACACTATGTTTGGAACTCTCATCTTATGCTTTTACACTTTTTTCAGGTTTACTTTAAGGAAAGCAAGAAACACACACATATTGTTACAGACACCAATCTGCATGTGTGTTTGAACAGCAGAAGTGTCGTATATCCTCTTGTATCTGTGACCCCAAGAAACCTTTGGGTTGTTTGCACAGTTGAGTCCATCACTTATACACCCTCACAGCAATAATAAAATCTGTCTAAAACTTTGAGACTTCTCAGACACCCATGCTGTGATTTGCAGGGCATGACTTGGCCATTGGGAGCTGTAGAATCTCAGCTTCCTGCACTGAAATGATAGCTTGAGCCTGGAGAATAGCTGTAGCAGATTCTTTGGGCTCAGCACTGGCAGAGTGCCTGTTCAACTGTCCACATCCTGTTTGCACCTTCCACCTGCCTTGTCATTCAAATGCCTAAAGATGAAGCAAATGTTTTGGCCTTGCATTAGCTCTTAATGAGTTCTGAAACATTTACACTAGCTAAGGCTGTGGCTATTGCACGAGTGCACTGACCAAGTAGGGATTTTAGGTTAGCAGAACACTTACACTTAAGGAACATTTGGCTTTGAGAATCTGGTACCCTTCGATCTTAATGTTTATTAACCTTCAAACAATGTTACTGTAACATTTTAGTTCCTATTTTTCTAGTTATTTTTCAGGTAACTGGAAAAATTGTGTTTTGTTTTTTTTACATAACATTGCAAATCCAACCATTTAACAGCAGATAAATTAAGAACATTGTAGGCACATTGGTGTTACAGTTTATCCTTATTCAAACCTGTGGAATACCTCCTGAACACTCTAATCCTGTGTTGTGGTTAAAATGGCTTTTTGTTACCTGGGTGGATGTTTTACACAAGCTATTTTCAGACATGGAAACAAAAGGACAAAAAAAATCCACAAAAAGTGCACTGTACAGCAAACAGGGAGCCGCTTCAGACCTAGCATTACTGTCTTTATTTAATTTATTGCCATGGCTACAATCTAAACTGCATGGTCATGTGGGACTGTGGGACTTTTTCATCAGATGCATGACTTTTGAATTGCTCACTTGTTTGGGCACAGGAGTCCATTTAGTGTTGTCTCTCAGCAGAATCATGTCTCAAGGCATCCAAACTAATGTGGTTAAAATGGCTAGATTGTGTTTAGAAGTAAGGTAAATTAACTTTCCTGTTTCATGCTAAACTCTCAGTTTGCTCTTACTGATAGAACAGTGATTTTCAGGTATGTGTCCTCTTTTGTACCCCAGGAGGCTATCATATTAAGTGAGCACATTTAGTGTTGTCTGGAGGCTTGCTTTTGCAGCTGGCTTTGTGGATCTCAAAACATAATGGACAGGCAGTCCATCACTGCTCTAGGCAATGTAAATTGTCCACGAGGGAGGACAGTTTCAGGTGAATGTGATTAAGCTGTCATGTCATGTGAGCAATTATTATTATTATTTTTTTGGATAGAATTTGTGATTAGCTACATTTATAACACTGTGATCTAATTGATAGGAGAGATGAGAGAGGACCCAACTGTAAGAACAGTGTCTTCCAAAGATACCTTGTCCTACACTTAGAGGAAGAATCAAACATTTTGCACATATATGAACCCATAATAATAGTTACACATGATAGCGATTTTTCAATTTTGTACATTACCTCTCAGGTCAATAGTCAGACCTGTTTATTACTTCAGCTTTTACACTATGGTTACAGAAACATGGTTTTATATGTGATGGAAGTTCTCTTAAACACATACGGTAATTAAGTGCAGAAAATCCTTCTAATGTGACCCTCACTGCAGTCTTCTAGAGAGAGAACAAGAGAGAGAACCTCATTATTGGAAAAAAAACCCTAGTAAAAACCTAATTTTCTCATGTATAAGTAGGCTTCACAGGCCTCCATGCAATTCCTATGAGAACAGTTTGCCATTGTTGTATACAGCACCCCTCTGAATGCAATGTTTCATATGCAGCCTGATCCTGCTATTGTTTGGGCCAGGAAGGCTAGCTTATTTCCTATAAAGCTTCCTATACCACACAGATGAAACCGGAGGCTGTATGTTTCTTTTTTCAAGTAATACATGCATATCTTTACTAATTAAATACAGTTTTGTCCTTGTCTTGTATTCAGTTTTTTCCAAACTGCATAGCACAAATATCTGAATGAGTTGAAATAGATTTTGAGAAGAGAAACTGACTGGTCATCTAACTAGCTCTGACACCATGTAAGTGAACAGAACATTTTTTTTTGTTCTTTTTGTTTTGTTCTTTTATTTGTTGACAGGATGGAGGCATGAAAAGAGAAGAGATATCAATAAAGCCAGTTCAGCCTTGGATACCAAATCATATAGATCAAACTTGAAAAAAAAAAGCATTTAGAAATTATATATATTTTAGAGAGAGAAAGAGAGAGAGAGAGTCTTTTGTGTAAAATAAATGTCCTCATTAGGGCAGCATTGTGCTGTAGCATTGCCACCTCAAAAGTCCAGTGTGTGTGTGTGTGTGTGTGTGTGTGCATGGTGTCCTGCATGTCATTCCTGCCTTGTGCTGAGTGTATCTGGGGTAAGCTCTGAACAAACCACAGCCCTGACTAGGATAAAGTGCTTACTGAAGATAAGTGAAATGAGCTCATTATGACAGTAATACATGATTACTATTATGATCATTCATAATTCAAAATTTGAGATTATAGTGAAAGATAATGTGCTGTGCAGCACAAACATACAGCTTTTACAGCATATAGAAAGATTACATTTTAGTTAATGGGCTCAAGTTTAGGATAGCTAGAGCATTATTTAACAACACAGTGACAATAAAACCCGTGTGTATGGGTGTGTGCATACATGTGCATGTGTGTGTATGTGTGACTCATACCCAACAGATCTAACAGATTGTAACATCTTGGTGATTTTGTACAGGATTTGTTCCTCACAGTTGTCTGAGGTTGTGGTCCCTCCTGTATATATTCACACATCAGCAGATCTAACAGATGCAGGGTCACTTATATCTTGAATACAGACACTGGTCTTAGCTGGATGAGGTGCATATTAACCTGAAACTGAAATTAAAGACTTTGTTTTTATATTTCTCACATTAAAAATGATGTGTAAACATAATAATTGAGTGTAAATTAAGGGTGTTTCCCACATGGATAGAGAAAAATACTCTTTCCTTAATGTATTACAGAGACCTTAGGTAAGCAGTTTCATTATGACTGCACTTACCTGAAGTCAGAATCAGCCAGACACGTTTCAGACTGAAACCAGACACAGATGATTTGTCACTTAGGCAGTCTGTGTACTGGAACATATCTGTCTATATATAGGGTTTGGCAATGATTTGAATTCCAAAAAAATGTCCTGAGTTTCCATTCGAATCCATCCTCTCCTGCTTGACCTATCGTGGGAAGAGCATCCTGTCTGAGAGCGGGTCACTAGTGAATATGGGTTTATTGTTATTCCACACTACATCAGACTACACAGGACGTCATCATGTTGTAAACAATGTAAGTTTATCTCATAGAATAAGAATAGAATATGTTTATCTTAGTTTGCTGGTGCTATGACTGTGACGTGATTAAACAGTCTAGTCATAAAAAATGTCATAGTGCTTTAGTGTTCGGTTGCTTCCTATGTGGTTTCCAACTGGAGTTTGTATAGAAATATTTCAGGATGTTCAGTCTCCATACTAAATCTTTTCAGATAAATAGGAGCAGATAGATGGATAAAGAGAATTGTTGTGGGAAGTTCCTGAGCTCACCACATGTATTAGTAGCTGTCTGTTTCACAAGTGAGGAAAAGCATTTAGGATCGTTAATCAAATACGTGTGTGTGTGTGCGGAAATTATTTGTATTACATCTGAGATGCATTGACCTATGCAGCTGGCTTCTCCCTAGGGTATTTTGCTTATCTTCATGTTCACAAGCAGTTTGCAAAGGAGTCAAAAACCGACCACTGCCTCATTCTTCTCTCCTCCTCCTCTGTTGTTCTCAATGCCCTATTTGTTCATAAGAAAAACTGGACCGTTGCAAAATCTCCCTGGCCTTGTTCAGAAGACAGTTCTATTTTAAGTGCTTCCAAAAAGGACCTTGGTTTCAATATAACACAACACTACAAAGCTCATCAATTACATCTTTTGTTTAAATTCTCCTTTTTCCTTTTTTATCTTTCATTAATGATGCCTGTTTTTAGAGCCAAGAAGGTTTGTTTTTTTCCCATGTGCTAGAAATTGTGTTTCACGTGTTTGCCTTGTGCTGGGAATCATCTGTTTTTACTGCATTTATGCATTTTTCTGCTCATGCAGCGAAGGGAACGTGAACGGAGCAGAACTCCAGAACTGTACAAATAAATCACTGGGTTATTTTCACCTGTTGCCTAAAAAAGCCACATTACCTTCAAACACACATTTAAAGCTTGGCAAACAGATGAGAATGTGAAATCTCTCAGGTCTTGACAAACTGAATAGCTTTCATTCTTAAATAATGAAACAACATAATAAAGTGCGTAAAACAGTTTGAATGTGCGTTCACATGGCAAATGAGTACTATTTGTATATATTCTATTCTAAATGTTTTCCTTAACGATTAAATAACTACAATGCAAAAATCACAGAAACGTGAATCGCCAGACCACATGAGTAAACAGTGAAATCCTCTTTGTAAATCTTTGTTCATGCCAGTGCACTGAGCTTTTTGGATTGTAGCATGTTTGTTTTGAATTGTTTCTTGGATGTTCTCAGTCAGTGTGTAGAGAGGAAGAGTTCAAGTATGCGTACGTGGTTATAGGTGAGACAAGAAAATCACTTAATGACTAAGGCTTTCCTTCAGACTTTCAAAAAAAGACCTCAGTTTACACCAGCGAAGAATGTGAAGGGCAGAGGTGAGCTCTGGGTGTGTGAGCAGCTGACTGGCTTTAGCAGCACTAACTGACCATGTGTTCTGTTACAAGACTGAGAAATTATATTTTTTCAATTTATTTAAGGTGCAGAAATTTGAAATGTGTTTGAAAATGAAAGCAGATTTTTTTAAATTATTATTTTTTATTATTTCTATGAGTGTTTAACGAAGCTAGTTTGCCAGTGCAAAAAGTTTCTAGGTTCTTCATGGACCTCTAAAGACTAAATCAGCATGTGAAGGACCATTTGTGACATCATTTTGAAGCTTGTGACATCTTTACTGGTCTGGGTGCTGGCCTAATGGGGCCATGATGTGGTCCATTTGTGTTTCCATTTGCTATGTTTTGCCAGCATGAATGGCTGTCTTGTCTCATCATTACCTCTTCCCACTGAAAGCCTGATGAATGGTTTCACTTAGCCATCAGCATGGCTACTGCATAACAATCTAAGTGCTGATGGGTCCCATATCTCTTATCTCTTTCCTACCTACACACTCGGTCATATACATTTCTAGGAATTTTCCACTTTAGGTTTCCCATTTTTTCAACTTTCTACACAACCTTCTTTGCAGTCATTGACTTTTCATAGTCATAGTCTGGCCTATTTTTCTTGTCACTAGTGTGTAAGTATGTGTGTAAATGTTTGTGCACATGTTGTCTTACATTTCTTCCCATCCCAACTGTAAATGAATTCAGAGCTACACAAGGACATTTGAATGTTTAGATGTGACTATGCCTGTTCATACAAGTGTGTATGTGCTGCTTAGAAACCAGCTCCCTCTCATCTACCATCTATGGCAAAGGCACAGCAAAGTCTCTGCTTCCATCAGACCAGACGACACAAGGAAAAAAACAACAGCTTCAAATCCATCCATGTGGGAGGTGTTTAGTGACTAATGCTTCTGCCCTTTCTCCTGTCTGGTGGTAATAAATATTTAAAACTGATTGAAGATTAGCTTCCATCAAGTCTCCTTAACCTTAAGGTGTAAAATATTCTTCTGGCCTCAGTGCTTAGTTCATGTCGTGGGAAATATATCGGATATACAGCTCTGGAAAAAAAATAAGAGACCACTGCCCAATCTCCAAATTTGAACCCTACTGAAAACCTCTGGAATGTCATCAAGAGGAAGATGGATGGTCACAAACCATCAATCAAAGCTGAGCTGTTTGCTTTTTTGCAAAAAGAGTGGTATAAAGTTCCCCAACAGCAATGTGAAAAACTGGTGGAGAGCATGGAGCCAAAACGCATGCAAATCAGGGTTATTCCACCAAATACTGATTTCTTAATGTTATTTAGCCAAAGCATTAACACAATTTGTTTACAAATTATTTGCATTTTGTTTTATTATTAGTTATTAAAGGTCTGCAAATACTGCATGATCTTGGGTTATTTTGATGTGTTGTCATTTCCTTTAAATATACACTCTAAATAACAATAGTTATATTTTGAATTTAGGAGAAATATTGTCTGCAGTTCACAAAAAATGAAACAAAACTCTTCATCTCACCAATACATGCACCTGTAAGAAAAAAACATAAGAAACTGGTTATTTTACAGTGGTCTCTAATTTTTTTTCCAGAGCTGTACGGTAATTTATGAGGTTGTGGTAGGTAAGGTCAGAAGCTGTGTGTTATAGTGAAACCACAAAAACCACAGGAAGCATGACGACATACCACACATCAGGATAAAAAGCCCTAAAAACCAATACAAATATAAAATGGTGCATGTGATTAATACTTCTCATTCAATGCTTAATATATTTATTATGTTTTTATTATGTGTTTTATTTATTTATTTTATAAAATTAGCATATTGGCATTGTGATATGATCAAGCATGTTCTATGTTTTCTGTGCAGAAGAGATTCTAAGAGTTTCTAGAATATGTGTTCATCAGACATGTGGGTTGGTGCATTTCAGATGATTTCAGGAATGCATTGCTGATGGCCTCAGATGTACCCACCAGTGTAGTCTCAATATGTGCATTGTAAGATGACAGAAAAGCCTGATTCCATATCTCTGGCAGTGACTATGAGAAACATTTTTTTCCCTGACCAGTGAGCTGTTCTACAGAGAACAGATAACGCCCCAGATAAGAGCTGACAGTATGAGACTTCACACTGTATTGAACAGTGACTTCATCCAAGTAGTGACGGTTGCTTCTCTGCACAAGCTGGGTTCCCTTGTGTTTCCGCCTATTCTCCCAGTTCACATAGCTTTCCTCGCTACTGTTCCACTTGGCTTGAGTTTAGAGGATCCAGTCCAGGTTCTTTTGTTAAATACTAAGACAATGGTGTTAGCGCCATAGAATTTATTCAGGATTGACTCATATAGGAAACTTGTGTTTCCTGCTTAAAGGATGTCAGACTTCCCAGAGCAAGACATAAGGCGGTGCATACATACATTATAGAGAAGTTTACACATGTAAAACCTGTGCCAATTTGCTGTGCGGACCAGTTGGTCCGCTGTGGCGACCCCTCACGCACAAGGGAGCAGCCGAAAGATCAACAACAACACTTTCTAACTTTCTAGCAGTACAACTGTACCATTAGATCTGATGTCTGAACTGAAGAGTTTTGCACACTGTTGTGTCATAATTGCTTTGTGATCGATTTCTCAGCATAGATATGTTTCTCACTTTCCAAAATAGTAGCAACTGTTTTCAAGCAGTATTCTGTTTAACGCACTTTCCATTTATTTGACTGACTTTATTGGTCAGTTTTCTAGCAAATAGGCTTATAAAATGCTCTTATCATGTGTGGGCTAATTAAGCCTGATTTTTTAAATTAAAGTGGCTTAGTGGTTAGCATGTTTGCCTCATACCTCTGGGATTAGGGATTTGATTCTCAACTACACCCTGCATTCAAAGAGTTTGCATGTTTTCCCTGTGTTCCAGGGTTTCCTCCAAGTCATCTGGTTTCCTCCTTCAATCCAATGACATGTTTTAAGGCTCTAAATTATCCCTAGTGTGTTGATGGGTGTGTGAGTATGTGTATTATTGTGTTCTGTGATATACTGACACCCTATCCAGGGTGCCTTCTGCACCAAGTCCCCTGGGATAGACTCCAGGCTTCCAGCAACCCTCTGTAGGATAAATGGTACTGAGAAGAAAAGCTATCTTAGTTGTCCCCATATGACCACTGCAAATACGCTGAGGTTTACAAACACAAATCAACTATTATGAAATATTCAACTCCACATTTATTTCCTTTATTATTGTCACATACACATAACAGAACAGTGAAATTCTTTCTTCGCATATCCCAACTTTGGAGGTTGGTGTCAGAGCGCAGGGTTGCCCATGATATGGTTCCCTCAAGCAGAGAGGGTTGAGGGCTTTGCGCAAAAACCCAACAGTGGCAGCTTGTCAGTGCTGGGGATTAAACCCCAATCTTCTGATCAACTATCCAGAGCCTTAACTACTTGAGCTACCACTGCTGTATTTGTTATAAACTTTCATAATGATCAGAGTGGTCTGATATCTGAAAGTATTTAGAGAAGCATGATCAGCAGTACAAGAAAACAGAGTTAAAGCACCCAGATTGTCCACAAGATGTATTACAAGTGATCTGATGCCCTCTTTGTACACACAGCAAATATCAGATTTTCAGACATCATGGTCAGCTCAGTGGGTGTTAGGTTTCATGAAAGTTATGCTACTTTGTACAAGTACTGTGCGTTTCATATGAAGAATACAGTCTCTACATATTCTGCTAACTATAAGCTAAATAACTGTGTCGTTGTTACCCTCTGTACTTAAAAATAATTAGCAGTTAAATAAATGACCACAACAAAGGCTCTGCATGATTTTCCCTCTTGGGGGAAATGTTTTGGGGTAAACTGACATTCATACTGTATAGGAATGAATATGAGCCTGAGGATCTTGCAGCTTGGTGGTTAAATTCTTGAATGACTTTTATTTAAAATATTTAATTCTAGCAGTACAAAAGAATATATTAAGTGTCTTAGTATTGTGTAGGTCCACCACAAGCCACTAGAACAGATTCAATATACCTTGGCACAGATTCTACAAATTTCTGGGACTATGCTGGATCACCATTCTTTCAAAGGATATACCCTCAGTTACTGTTTTGATTATGTAGGTGTATATCATCTATGCAAAATTTGTGATAGGTCTTGAAATCTGTTGACTATAATTAAAACATCTTAATTATCATCAAACTATTAATTTGCATTTGCATTTCTGGAATTTGCCAGATGCCCTTATCTAGAGTGAAATACAGGAATGCTTTGAAGTCTCTATCAATGAATACATCGACACAGGTCCAATGGGTCACAGACTTAGGATACCATCAGCCTAAACACTGTTTTGGGAGGTATTTTTTAAATCATGAAACAAACAGGGAAAATAAGAGGTAGTTTAAGTGTTTCAGGAAGAGGTAGGTCTTCATCCATTGTTTGAAGATGGCCAGTGACTCAGTTGTTCGGACATCTAGGGGAAGTTCATTTCACCACCCTGGTGCCAGAACAGAGAAGAGTCTTGACATATACCTAGCTCTCACGCTGAGAAATTGTGGGACCTGTCGAAAAGTGCTAGTAGAGTGAGCTATCACAGCTATTTGGTGTAAAGGTGTTTATTGGAGCTTTTTGGCAAACAGAAACAGCAATAACTCGTATTCTTTTCAGATAATGGACAACAATAATGTATAAACTAAATTGAATTAGTCTATAAACTTTCCTCTTGTTTATTAAATATATGGGAATCATGGGCCTCTGTCCGTATCAGATTTCTAGGAAACCCAGATTAGTTTTGCTAGATGACACAAGCGTGGGTGATTGCCTTATAATAAATCTGTTTAGAATTTCCTGAAATTTCAACAAGTTAGGCCAATTATCACCATTCTGGGAGACATTAACGAACAGCGATTTCGCAAATCAGTGTGATTCATGAGTTCTTTCCACGGTCCAACAAGCAGATGTTCTGGCTTCACACATGTGCTGCTGTCTTATTACACTGAGTCTACACAAATATATCTTGGCTGGATGATGTCACCAAATTCCTTGTTGAGGAATTGCACATTGGTTAATGCTGTTGGTAGAAATTTAAGATAATGATTTTTGGCTCAGAATGAATGAGGCTTTAGTAACAAATCATAGCATTTTGAAATAATGTGATATTTCGATTTAATATTTTTATTGTTGTTTAATTAGTCATAGAAGGCACACAGTGGCTTCGTGGTTAGTATGTATGTCTCACACCTCCAGGGCTAGGGGTTCGATTCCTGCCTCCTCCCTATGTGTGCAGAGTTTGCATGTTCTCCCTGTGCTTTCCTTCCCAGTCCAAAAACATGATTCTCTGAATTGTCAGGAGTGTGTGTGTGTAATTGTGCCCTTCTATGGGTTGGCACCCTGTCCCCTGCCTTTTGCCCCGGGTCCCCTGGGAAAGTCTCCAGGCTCCTGTATACCATAAACGTGATGAATTACTAGAAAAGTATAATGAAGGTCATAAGAAACTTAATACGTTTCTTGGTCAAGATACAGACTAAAACTTGACTGATGCAATCTATAATTCAAGGTTATGCTGTTTATATTTAGTGAATAGTATAGGAGGAAGCACATGTATAGATACAGCTAAATGTATAGAACTACCAGAAAATGTTTGACTATAGATGGATGAATCCTTAAGCTTATCTGGATTTCAGAAAACATTTTTTAACCCAGTTGAATAACTAAGTCATCATTTATGAGAGATATGCCATGAAACAGACATCTAATTTCATAACCCAAATGTTCTGTGTTTACCTTATAATAAGTGCTAGATTTTAGCAGATATCTCTTATCAGTCTTTTACCACTTCATAGCATCTGTGTGCTGTTGTATGACATCAGCATGACGTCTTACACTATTATGTAGACTGAGTGCTCAACTATCTGGTTCCTGAAGTGCTGAGAAACAGATGGAGAGATGCCAGGGTACTGCTGGTTCTGGTCTTCACTGTGCCTCATTACACACTTTTTATCACTGTTTACCCTTTAAATGATCAGAGAAAAAGAACTTATTTTCTTCTTGGAAGTATCCTGGCTGACTGGTATGCGTCCCATCTATACACAAGATCACAAGATCTAAACAAAATAAAAGTCCTGTAATCCTTTCATCCTGTAAATGTGCACATTCTGTGAATACTGAGAACCTTCATCCATTTACTTTGCTGTGTACTTTTCCAATTATCTTGCTAGTTATTTGCTTGTTGAAATTTTCTCACCTGAAAACTTGGCTTTGGATCAGCTAAAAAATCTTTCCATTCTCACCTCTTTTTTCAACACTTTCTCTTATTCCAGTATATCTATACTAGTTTGTTCTGAAACACAACAGGAAAAAAACCCTCCAAAACAACAGTTTATGTATCTGTGGCTTCATGTTATTGCTCACAGTCATGACAGTCACACAGTTTGTCCTCATAGCACACAATGTACATAATATTAAACTCTTATATTTTCCCCCACAGCTACAGAGGCCCTATAGGGAGCATATTGAGATAATTATCATCTAATCGGTCTTGTATGTTTTTTGTCTTTTTTCTGTACATGTCATGTTTGGGTTTTTGGGAATGCAAGACTGGCATAAGAAGGAAAATAAGATCCATGTTTCAGTGCGTGTGATCCAGGTCTGAGATTAGCATGTTGGAGTGGAAGATTGGAAGATGGCCATTATAAGAGGACTGGAGTGATAAAAGGATACATGAACATGTTTCGAGATATGACCCTTCATGTATGTCAGGGTTTTTTGTGGATTGCAGGGCAATTTAATTACCTCAGTCATGCAGTGAAGATTAAAGAACATCAGAAACCTTATATATAGTTATAGAAGGCTTTATTATCTGTATTAGAATTTTTAAAGGTATTGGCTATGGTAAAGGCTGTCATTATACTAAGGTTAACTAAGCAGGGTCAAATATGTTAAACAGACTTGAAACGACAGTCCTTTAACTCCCTGCCCGGACAGCCACTGATGGTCAGAATGTACTGACCTAGAGGAAATGATGAGATAATGTTGAGATACCAGCAGTTCTCATGGTCCTGCACAGCACCCACACACTGATCCAATTACCCAAAACACAAAAGGAGGAGGTGGGGTTGCGAGGGCAGGAGTGGATTGAATCTCAGGCCTGTTCTTTGGCTGCAAATATTTGGCCAAGTGCCTCACATACAAGCAGAAGATGAGTGCATCTCCATTCCCAGGATATACTGCCAAGCACACTGAAGAGGACTGGGGTGTGAAGCAAGGAACATTTGGCCTAGCTGGCGGTGTGACATTGGTCTGCAGAACTTGTTTATTAGGGTGTAAACAGCCAAGTCAATTGGATGTTGTTGTCATATACAATAAATACACATGACACACTAACTAGACAGAACTACAAAACAGCACTGGATAAAAGAAAACAAGTGCAAACAATTCTCTGTAAATTGTAGACTTTACAGTGTAATGCAAAGGAAAATGAAAACTGTCCCAGTAGTAGCAGGATGGAAAAAACATG
This sequence comes from Hemibagrus wyckioides, assembly GCF_019097595.1. Taxonomy (NCBI): domain Eukaryota; kingdom Metazoa; phylum Chordata; class Actinopteri; order Siluriformes; family Bagridae; genus Hemibagrus; species Hemibagrus wyckioides. The sequence goes on from NC_080715.1 coordinate 21,440,458, forward strand.
TTGGTGAAAAATATCTTATAGCAACATTGTCTCTGAGGGATGATACAGTCCATGATGTTTTTATTTTTACATTTTAATTACCTAATTTAATATCAGTTACTTTCAGACTACTGGAGAGGCCGTGTTTGAGTGAATTCCATTATTACTGGAGTCATACTGTATGTGGTGTGTATTTCGAGTGTGACTCTGTAATTGGAGGATGTAAACCTGCTGCCACCTAGTGGTGGACTTTAATAATACATTATTATCTCTCATTATGTTCTCTACAGGGGTGTTCAGGCTCATCATGTGGGAAGTGTGACTGCAGCGGTGTAAAGGGGTCAAAGGTATGTGTCCTCAATTCTCACAGTCCAGGTCATTGTTTTGCTTCTTTACAGTCTTGTGTATTTGAAGATTTTGTGTCTTTTTTTTTGTTTATGAGACAAACTCAAATTTGAACTGGATAATTATGTTGAATTTATGCAGGTTAAGGATGTGTATTGGTGTTCTGAACACATAAGTGTATGAATAAATAAACATTTTAAAATGTAGTACAGTCTGTGATATGTTTATTACGTGTTAATTTACTATTTTCTCAGTGACATTCCCCCCCAGCATATACATTCTACCACATGATAAATTATGAAATGTAAATAAATATTTTACGTTATTTACTTTTATGCTAAAATAATTAAATAATATTTTTTTAAAAATCAATTACATTTTATATTAAATAATTAGTCATGTATAATTATAATAAATACTCACTATAATATAATAATAATAATAATAATAATAATAATAATAATAATATTTTTAAAATACAGATTCATACTTAGGGTAAATATATAATTTAATGTACTCCAGAATTAAATTAAAATGTTATGCCTACAAGCAGTGGTGTTTTATATGTGTAATGCAATATGCCTCATTAATTATACAGTCAGTACAATCAGAAGCATTTTATTCTTATTTTATTTATTTGTCTTTTTTTTTTTTTACACATGTACAGCACTTTGAGATGCTACATTTTTTTATTATAGTGTGAAATATTTTCATACTCTTATTACTAGCTAAATTAATACATTTATATGTTTAATTATATATTAATAATTATGATAGTTATAATATTATTAATATTAATTATTTATATATGGTATAATTATAATTTGCAAAATATTTGTATAATAAATAGCATTTGCACATTTAATTTACCTAAACTGAGTTATCCTCTAAGCACCCAGTGTGTTGGTGAAAAAAATACCCATAAAGTAAATAAAGAAAAAAACCTGTAATATATGGCCTATTAGACATGATTTTGTAGGCAGGTTTTACTTCCACAATCTGTTGCTCCATCTAGTGGAGTCCTCTACTTTTGTCCTCTGCCTTTGTCTCACTTTAGTAAACCATCAGAAAAATGATATTTAAGCATAATATATGCTCTAGTATGTCACAAATTCAAAAAAATTTTTCTTTTCTTGGTACAGGGTGAGAGAGGTTTACCTGGCTTACAAGGCAATATGGGATTTCCTGGTGTGCAAGGTCACGAGGGCCCCCAAGGGCCAATGGGACCAAAGGTATGTAATAACCAAAGCCCAGATAATTCACACTCACTGATGAGGGTGAATTCATGACAATATACAATATAAGTGTGTGTTATTAATTTTAATTAGTAGAGTCTAGTAGTTCATGGGTAATTCTGCTTCTGATTAACTCCCTGAATTATTCACCAACATAAGCAGAGATTTGAGAATGTTTTCCAGCAAGAATTAAATGAATCAGTTACTGGAAGATGACTTATGCACTCTTATAGGGAGATCTTGGTGAGTCAGGAGCTCCAGGAATGAAAGGAATACGTGTAAGTAATATTTCTTTTATTCATATTTCAGTATTTATTTATTTATTTTTTATTTGCATAATAGGAATTGTGATCCTGAAATGAGTGAGAAATCTGAAAGGCTTTCTGGCCAACTGTTCTTTTATCAGTATTCTTATTTTCTGAAGCATCATATATTTATATATTTATTTTAACAAAGACAAACAATGTAAAAACATGTAATACTAAATATCAATATTTTTGTTCTAGGGCCCTCCTGGTTTACCTGGTATTCCAGGAATTCCTGGGCACCCGGTAAGTTCTGCAATGTTACTCTGATCAGGAACTGAAAAAAAAATCAGACAACTAAGTAGTAAAGTGAACTAACTACTATTCTTATCTTTAGAATAATGGAGAATTCCCCCAGGCCACCTCTTTTGATCAGCTTTAAAACATTTTAAATTCATCTGAATGATTAGAGGCTTCCAGGCTGCACTGCCTTATAAATTAAATTTCATAATTCATTACTGCATTACTGTTTGTTAAAAATGTAAACGCTGCTTGAATCTAGCTGCATAACAACTTCTATTCTGGTTACAGTTGTCTTTAACTACAGCACAAAGCTTTGACACCTTTAATAATTGCTTCTTTATGTTTAGTGTATTCACTACCATAGATATTTTCTAGTTCATTTAGACTAGCCATTATAATTACAATGCTAATTCAGCAGCATTGGCATAAAAATAACACAATAACACCAGATATACCCGAGTTGAGACAATGCCAGATATAACCAAGATGCAGTCATCTATAAATTACTAAAATGCATTAATATGATGTTCAGTATTGGTAAAGTAGTACATACTTTGGAAAAAGAAAGATCACATTTCTTAATTCTGTGTGTGTAATTTTATATTTTTTCTGTCTAAATAAACAATTGTGCGATCCTCATCAGCTTCTATAAACAAATAAGCTCAGGTGAGCTTCCTGCTTCCATAATCATTAAGATAGTTAATTACTAATGAAATGCACAAGTTCAGGTAATCATCAAGAAGTGTGTCCACCTCTAGAAAAGCAAAACATTTGGCAGTTTGGTGTTCTAAAATGCTCAGGTGTGTGTCTATATCATGCCAAGAAGAAAGAACATCACCCACAACCTCAGGAGTTGCGCCTTCAAGATTCTCCAGCTCTCCTGCTCTCAGTCCTCATTGTAGAATGGTGAACCCTTCCCATATTCACAGGGAGCAACAATCGTTTCTAATCTTCTGTTTGGAGATCCTTTAAGACTGTTGCCAGTCTTTCCGAGAGTGCTCAGAGGTATAAAGTCCAAAGTGCTGTATCATGTGATGTACAGGCCTCTGTAAGAACATTACATTTATGTTTATGAAAGCACAGTCAGAAAAGTTGAACAAGCATGGCTTTCATGAAAAGGTTGTTAGGAAAAAGCCTTTGCTCCAAAAAGAACATGGCAGCATTGCAAAATTGCATCTAAATAAACCACAGAAGTTCTGGAACAGTATAATTTGGACTGATGAGACCAAGAAGAAGATGTTTGGTCTTCATGCATAACATCATATTTGGTAAAAAATGAAATACAGTGTATAACCACAAACACCTCATACCAACTGTTAAGTGTAGTGGTGGACATGTGATCTGTCAGGCTTGTTTTACAGCCATGGGTGTTAGAATGATCCAGACCCCAGTCATACTGAGATGCTGTGGTGGGATCTTAAGATAGATGTGCATAAAAAATTCTCACAAACATCACTCACCTGAAGCAATGTTGTAAAGAGTCAAAATTTTCCAAACTGATGTGATGGACTAAAACTCCTACAGAAAATATTTACTTTAATTTATTCATGCAGAAGGTGATAAAATGAAACAGAATAATAGGCTGTACTTACTGTTTCCTACCTGGTTACTACCTGGTTAATTTTAATTTCTGTACCATCGGTCACATGCATGCTCAGCACAGTAGATGGCAGCATAACAATTCATTATTTTCAAAACAATCATGTGTTCATGAGTTAAATTTCCTAATAGACATGACCCTTGACCCTGTAATGTGATGCATACTCTTTCTATTTTTATACTGAATATATCAAATTATTTATTTATATTTTATTCCTTGTGTGCCTTCAGAAATGCTGAAATAAACTAAAGTGTATGTAACTAGATTGTGTGTCGTATTTCCACTTCAGGGTATCCCAGGTCAAGATGGCCCACAGGGACCACCGGGTATCCCAGGCTGCAATGGAACAAAGGCAAACATTAACATTTTGTCTTTTTGTTACTAAATAAGAAAATGTGTGTTGAATCTAGAATATCTCTTGCAAATTTGCATATTTTAGCATTTCAAATCCAAATGAAGGAAGTGTTTTTATATTGCAGGGGGATCAAGGTAGAGATGGAATCCCGGGCATACCAGGATTGCCAGGACCACCAGTAAGGAAAAGCCAACTAATTTCACAGAAATAGCAGCTTTTTAGACTGCTTAGCTATACACTTGCCTCTGTGATTATCTGAAATAATTATATTTAACACCATTTAAGTTTCATTAATTAGATTTTCCTATTTTTTATAGGGTTTTCCAGGTGATCCAGGAATGAAGGTACAAAAAAAACAAGGCCTGATGTTGACATAATTTATTACATTTTTCATTGTGTGATTTTTTTAAAACCCTAATTTTAACCTTTCACTTGTTCATTCAGAGAAGTCTAGTATACACATTATCTTATGTTTCTCTCTTTCAGGGTGACCCAGGTGGTGTTATTGGTGGGTTTATTCCTCAGAAAGGAGAAAGAGGATTTTCAGGAACACCAGGAGAGCAAGTAAGTGTGGCCTTGATACAGTTTTATATGTTCTTATGTTTTTTTCCCTAATTAATATGCATATGTTATATGTAGTATTGAATTTTCTCTCCTCTTTTTAAGGGGTCACCAGGAAACCCTGGACCACCAGGACCAATTGGCCCACCAGGATTAGATGGGAATCGAGTGAGTGACTGCATCTAACCAGACACAGTAAATGCTTCAAACAGACAGAAAGAAATATACAAGCATTATTGTACATGAGAATAATGTTTGCAGTAGCTGTTTATAATTGATATCAATTCTAAACCTCATCCAATGACATCCCTCTTTTCCTTACCCTTCCTTTCAGGGATATCCTGGTGAACCCGGCCCTCCTGGCCCTCCTGTAAGTTTTAAAGTTCTTATTATTTTATTAATAAGTAGTATGCTGATAAAAGTAAATTGTATAGATAACTGTTTGATTTGTATTGCAGGGTGATAGGCTTTCTTTTGTTGGTCCGAAAGGTGAAAAGGTGAGTAAGGCACACACACACACACACACACACACACCTGTTCATCATGACAACAAGGTAAACACACCTCATATCACCTAGAAGAACACTTCTTTGTCACTAAGCTTGAGGTTGACCGACATAAATATCATTTTCAGGCACTTTTTCCTGAGTGTAATGTTTCCTTTTCAAGTGTAATTTTATTAAGACCAAAGGTTGGACATATAATCTAGTTATAATATGAGAATAATCTTTCTGCTAGTTGGTTTTCAATGTTTATTTTCATGGATGTGCACAAATTGTAATTAAAAAATTAGTCGAGGTAATGAGGCCACCAGACACAGACATACTTAGAAAACAACTTCGTATTAAACATTGATAATGTAAACTTACAGCAGCCTTGATGCAGTCTTAATAAACATAAATACACATCCTGATCAGCGTCTAAGGTCATATCAGAAGACAGTATTATCTCAAGAACTTTAAATCACCTGCAACTAAATTAAGTCACTCATTATGCAAAATTGCTCAATAAACAGTTCGCAAAAACATATGACCAACCTGAACTACAGTAGCTACCTGGTACAAAATGTGGTCTGCATCCACAGACAACATTGTATGCTACACAAGTCTTTTTTTTTTTTACTTACACACAAGAAAAATTTGAGGCTTGAATTTCATGTGAAGGCTGAATTTATATAGTGAATGTTAAACTGCCCAGTAATCAACACTGCTGTCAGCTCTAGAAATTTAACATCATTCAATTCGCTGTGTACTTCCTTTATCAGGGTGAAAAAGGTCTCACAGGTCCACCAGGGCCCCCTGGAATTCCTTTAGGGCAAGAAGGAAGTTTATTGGTTTATCTTAAAGGACTAAAGGTATGGCTTTGATATTTTTTAGACTAATTTGATTGATAATCCAGATTTCTATTAATTTACCCACAGCTGCAGTAAGTTCAACTAATAAATCAGATTGCTTGTCATGCATCAGTGAATTATTTAAATCTCTGGAAACCTGTTACTCGAGGGAAGTTATTATGAAATTATTAACTTTATTTGTTATTGTAACTTACAACTTCAACAAACTGTTTGTTTGTAGGGTGATAAGGGGCCTCCTGGACAACAGGGTGAAAACGTGAGTGATTTTAATCATATCTGTGCCCAGACATGATGTGAATGTTTTAAAGGTTTAACATAGGAGATCTGAAATATGGAAAAATGCATTTTTATAGTCTCTAAGAGAAAATACATGTAGTCAGCAGTAAGATGGAATTCATCCTTTCTTGTTATGGTAATGGTTAACCATTCTGTGTTCGAGCAGTGTTCACCATTTCAAGCAGGAATTAAAGGCGAACCAGGATCTCCAGGCCCTATAGTGAGTTGATGTTTAAGCTCTGACATCATTTTTGCAACAAATTCCTAATTGTAATGATCTTAAGCTTTTGAACTTAAAAAATACAAATATAGGTAGCTCAAATGCACATAAAGTAACCTAATATATTTTTTTCCTTGTAGGGAAAAGAGGGAAAGCATGGAGAACATGGAGCTAAGGTATTATGCACATTTTCTATATGTGTTACCTGATAATGTACCTTAATACCTTAGCTTAGGGCTAATATTAGGTACATTCTACCTAAACAAAGAAGATATGTGGGAAATATTTTACAATATTCTTTCTTTCTTAAAGGGGGAAAAGGGTGATGCTGGTATTCCTGGCTATTCTGGCTTAAAGGTGAATGCATTTTTTCTTTTACAATATGCCACAGCAACAGGTATATTCATCTCGTTTAGTGCTTTTGAATGGAATTTGATATTCATCTTTTTCCTAACAGGGGCAAAAGGGAGAGAAAGGACCTCCAGGATATGTAAGAATGCAACCATTTATATTCATACTATTTAGATATACAGCATACATATTTTATAGTAGCGATTTTAAGCACCTAGTTTTTAGTCTATAAACCAGCTCAAACTGTAATGTACTGCAATATATTTTTAAGGGTCATGGTGCACCTGGCCCTCCTGGTCCTCCAGGCTCACCCGGACCAGTTGGAGAGACAGGTAAGCCAACAACACAATATGAAGATGGAGACAGACACAAGTGCAAAAAAAATATTTAGTAGAGTGCACTAGGATAAAGACTATGGTAAGCAAGACACAGACACAGTGATGACAACACCTGCACGGCAAACACATGATGGGAAAACAGCAACTTAAATGTGACAACACAACACAGGTGGGCATGATCATGGGAGGAAATGAAAAACACAACAAAAGAAGAAACTCAAAAATATGTACAGTGTTGCCCTCTGGTGGTCTTGATCTAATCTGTACTAAAATGAATAAAATCCAAACCATTAAAGGAGTTCACATACAGTTGCTATGTTTTTGAGGCTTGCAAAAAGAGTAATTTCACCCACTATTGATTTGCTAACAAAGAAATTATATGAACTAAAAACATAATGTGGAATCATTCCAGAATAAGACCTGGTCTTTTTTCACAGGCCCCCCTGGGTATCCTGGAGATCCTGGTTCCCCAGGTAAGAGAAGTACTTGATGTTAACTCCAAATACATTGTAATCCAACTATCAGTTTAAATAATAAAAATAAATAAATAAATAAATAAAAATATTCTTAAATAAATGTTTCTCTTGAATTCCCTTGACTGTATCATCAAAGTTTTTTGCCTCACACTGTGGTGTTCTTTCCTTGTGTCCTTGGTTGGTTATAGGTAAAAGCCTTGTTGGACCCCCTGGAGAGAGGGGCTTTCCTGGAGAGATTGGACAGAAAGGAGACAAAGGTGCTGATGGAGAGTCTCTCAGAGGACCCAAGGGAGCTGATGGACTTCCTGGTCCACCTGGACCCCCTGGACCAGTAGGTGGGTATAGTATGCCTAGGTGTAGGCCAGCAATCTTAGACCAGAACCAAAAAATAAATAAATAAATAAATAAAAATTTATATTGCAAAAATATCAACATATAACAACTGCTAATTGTTATTGCACTGCTAATTCGTCATATGCTACTAATTTTATCAAGACATAATACAATACTTATTACAGGAAACTATTTTATGGTGTTTTCTTGCCTAATGTGTCTGTTCCTATTTTAATACATTGTTGCTTGTCATTTTATTTTCCTGTAGGTGAGGAGTGTGACATTAATTATGGAGAACCAGGTCCTCCTGGACCTCCTGGCTTGCAAGGAGAGGTGGGACAGAAAGGTGAGAAAGAATGTACTCAAGCACCTTAAGCCATTTATAAACACAAAAAGGAGATTTTAACCTTGGTGAAAATCCTCTGAAATGATTTTTGTCAGTTGCGGGTGCCTCTGTAGGAACAGAATCCAGACACAAATGCATGGATAAGTGGCAGACGGGGTTTTTATTAGTAAAATAACTAAACAAGCAGACACTAACAGACACAAGAAACACTAGGGATAAAACTTAGGCAACAAAAATACAGAAAAATAAACAAGAAAACATGAGGCAGAAAACAGGAGACTGAAAACGGGTTACAAAAGGCAAGGACTCAGCAAAAAGTAAACACAAGACAGCAGGTATATACAGAGGTAGTTAAGGAAACTGAATAGGTGTGCAAAGTCAGGAACAGGATAAAGGATTGGGTGGGGCAATTATGTGCAAAAATAAAAGCACATGGCACAAGACATAACAGAAAGAATCTCTGCCAGAACATCCTCTGGTGTTTTGGCAGGGAACTGTCCAAGCTGCCCATGACAACTTTGTTCATAGAATAAACTGATACCACAGAAGTATTTCCACATCTTTTAAATATTATAAATTATTTATTTGTTTCATGTATCACTTATATTTCTGTGAATCATGGAGCATAATAAATCATATTTAGTGTATTGTTATCCAATCACAAACTATTGGCTGAGACTGATGCAACTGTAGGTAGAATAATATTTAATCATAATGACAATAACAATAATAACACAGTCCAAAACACATGGCAAAATCACAGCATAATCCAAACCAGGCAGAGGTCTGGTGATCATCGAACAGATCAGACAATTGCAAGCAAAATCAAAACAGTGAACATAGCAAGAATCAAAAAAACAAAAACTGCGAACATGAACAAAAGGCTTGGTATTGATAGGCTCTAAGTATGAATTGAACGAACACTTCTTCGAGATGATGAGACACACAAGGGTTTAAATGCACATAAATTATGAAGTAAAGTACAAACAAGTAAGATCAATCAAGAGACATTAGACATTGTGCCTCAGTTTGAAACATAGTCATGCTGATATTGTTAAATTACAGTTTTTGGAATAACTAATAATTGAAAGTTTTTAACTGACCTTTTATTATTTGTTTTGCTGACCTCCTTGTTTAGGTGAAAAAGGAGACACTTGTATACAATGCTCTGCTAGCGGACCCCCAGGTTTACCCGGTACTCAGGGACCAAAAGGAAATCAAGGTAGTGACTCTTGATATGTTGACAATTTTAGCAATGAATAAAAAACGTCATCAGATTTCAGTGATTTATTTTTAGATGATTTATTTTGAATCATGTGAAATATCTGTAAAAAGTAGGTGTTTTAATAATGCATTTACACAGTGGTGGGCTGTCAAGGCCAGCAAGGCCTTCTCTGCTGGCCTAAACAGCAGTGATCTGAATCACTGATTTGCATTTTATTATATTTAATATATTTTTTCATATATGTGTAATAAATTATTACCAATAGTCTATATGATAAGAATATTTATCCAATCATATTTCAGCCAGTGGCTGACATTGTGTGTTGCCAGGGTGAAAGAAATCTGCCTTAAGGCCTTCAGAATCAATAGTGCAGGCGCCCATAGCTTAAAATAAGTGACAATGAAACTGTTCCATTAACCAATCAGATTTCAAGTTGGTGTCACTGGGGCCATCTAGCAGGCATACGATTATGTCAGCAATTTCCTGTCCTTTGATTGGATAATTGGAGTGGTCAGAGACTGCAAACCACACAAACTAAATAAAATATATATATTTTAACCCACAATGGCTGACAGAGGATAAGAAATCTATTTGGTGAAGGCCAGTGAAGGCCTAGGTGTGAAATTCATGGCCCGCCACTGGCAGATGACGGTCACAAGTGACTTGGCAGTGCAAGGGTTTGTGTTAACTACTGCTAATAGAGGATTAGTAAATTATAAGTATGAAGTATGACATACATATATATACACTATATATACACTACCGCTCAAAAGTTTGGGATCACTTGCATAATTCAGCTTGATTTCAGCTATGGAGGAAGACTCCATCAGCCAATCCATCTTGTGGGAGATGCTCCAGGAGGCATGGGGTGAAATCTCATCATATTATCTTGTAAAAATTGACAGCTAGAATGCCCAGGCTGTAATTGCTACAAAAGGTCTTTTTTATGAAGGCAAAGTTTGAAGAAAACATTCATCATTTCCATCAAAATCATTACAGTATTTATAACTCTGACATGTCAGCATGTCCTGTTCTTTTGCTATATTTTCTATTCAGACTAATTTTGTTTGTGTTTCCTGAGCGAGAGTATATATATACATATATATATATATATATATATAAATACACACACATATATAACATTATATTCTCTTTTTTATATATTAAAGAGAATATAAGACAAAGACAACCTGAATGAACACAAACTACAGTTTTTAAATAATAATTTAATGTATGGAAGCACAAAATATCCAACACCAACATTCCCTGTTTGAAAATGTAATTACCACCTAATACAATCAAATAAGTTAACCATATTGAATTGACACCCAGCATTGCTAACTGCCATTCAAAAGTCTAAACATCATGTAAAATCAGGTCTAATTTGCCTCTCAATGAGACATGATACTCAGATTAGGGTGATTGTGATTCCACCATTAGAGGTAAACAGGGCAAAAGCTTATCTGTGGGAGAGCTACAGGACAAAACTCACTGTTAACCAAGAGGAACACAAATGCTTATTTAACATTTGCCAAAAAACTACGAGGCATGGGTCTCTCCATCTACTGTTCATGTATGTATTCATATTAGTTTATTGGTTTAATATGAGTAATGCATTTGGTTATCATTTTTTTATGTAGGTTTCCCTGGACCTACAGGTAGTAAAGGACAAAAGGGTGAGACTGGCCCTGTTGGACCTTCTGGATATCCGGTGGGTGATGGAAATCACAGTTTTATATTTGATTCTGGATTTTTTTCATTCATTATCAGGCTTACCTGGCCAGTAGGACTCTGAAATGAATTTAACCATGGTGTTGAAATGATTTGTCCAGTTCTGGAAGGAAGGTAGCCTAATTTACCACTCCCACAAAGCAAAACATCCATACATCAACATAATTTAGGCAGGACCTAGGGGTATATTCAAACCTGACTGTGCTGTTGGTAGCTAGGCCACCAAATGTGCTAAGGCTAGCGTGGACACTGTGGGCTAGTGCATTTAACAATTTCGTATTTAACAATTGCATAATAAAAAAAACCCTTTGTCTTGTCTCTAAACCACAGGGGATTGATGGCACCCAAGGTTTAATGGGTACTCCTGGGGCAAAGGGTGAACCAGGTGATATCTATATATCCCCAGAGCTGAAGGGAGAAAAGGGCTTACCAGGGTTTCCTGGTAGTAGGGGACTGCCAGGCATAGATGGAATACCAGGTGCAGATGGACGTCCAGGTTTGCCAGGACAGAAAGGAGAACCAGTAAGTACTAATAGTTTTCATATCTTAAACAAACTACACCAAGCATTATATGAGTATGTGTGTAGATACTTGAAATTTATAATTAAATAAAAGAATATCTGTGTATGTAATCTACAAACCATTATTAATTCAAAGGCTAGAGAGGGCATTAAAGGTGACCGTGGCCCAGATGGAGATACTGGGCTAAGAGGACCAACTGGTGAGAGAGGACCCCCAGGTCTCCCTGGAATCGGCCGGCCTGGAGAGCCAGGAGAAAAGGGCAGTCAAGGAGCTCCTGGTGTTCCAGGAACACCAGGAAAAGCAGGCCAGTACTTCCAACTGTACTTGTTGAAAAAATTGTTTTCAAAAAGTGAAAAGTGTTTTCAATTGTCATGTGAATATATAAAATTTATATGTACAAAATGCACATACTTTTTTGACTAAAATATTAATATAAGAATCTCCCATCCTTACAACAGGACCTAAAGGTGAACCTGGAAAAGGTATAAGTACACCAGGACCTCCAGGTCCACCAGGACCTCGTGGTGAGGCAGGATTACGTGGCCTTCAAGGTAACTTAATATGTAGCTTTTACCAATATCATTAGTGTTTTAAAATGGCAAAATGCAATATATATGCTTAAGTTTATTGCATTCACTTAGATTCAGTTAAAGTTCTATGTTTGGTTGCATTTCTTCTGAAGGTGAAAGGGGTTATGTTGGAGATCAAGGATTGCCAGGATTTCCAGGTGAAAAAGGAGACCCTGGTCTTCCAGGAATTGGACTTCCGGGTCCACCAGGTCCAAAAGGTATATTAGATTTTTTATATAAAATGCTGCTTTAAATTGGAAATTATAACAATAAATTACTTTCATAATGCCAGATATTTCAGAAATGCCTTTCTTTCTATTTTTGTTTAGGTCACTCTGGTTTACCAGGTGCACCAGGGTTCAATGGAGACCCTGGAAATCCAGGCCAGGATGGTTCTCCCGGACACCCAGGAACACCTGGACCAAAAGTATTATTTTGACAGAAATACTGATTTTGAAAGAGTATCAAATTGTATGTACAAACTAATTTGCTCCTGTTTTAATTAACTGCTGTTATTATCATAAAGGGTGAACCTGGCATTGGCCTTCGTGGACCCAAGGGCTCTATGGGACAGCCAGGAATTCAAGGATTTCCAGGTGAAAAGGGTAATTTAGGAATGCCAGGTGTACCTGGAACTGAAGGAGAACCTGGACCACCTGGTCCTCAGGGTATAAAAGGTACAATAAATTAGTATTTTTAGTGTCTTAGTCTTACAGCATTACCAGAAAATCAAATGGAACCAAATTTCTGTGATTTACCTTAATCTTTCACTTCTAGGTGATTCTGGCCCTCCTGGGTTCCCAGGTTTGTCAGGCCCACCTGGACCCCCAGGATTCGGGGAGCCTGGACAACCAGGACCAATGGGACCTCCTGGAGAACCTGGTCCCTTAGGCAAGTTTCTTCTTAAGTAGAAATGTCTAAACTGTATATGATTCATGATCATTATTGACACTTGATGACCCCTATACTGTATTTCTGTAATGTTTTAGGTCGAATTGGTGAAAAGGGAGAGAAAGGCCCCCAAGGTTTTCCTGGTCCTGCAAAACCTGGTCCTCAAGGTGAGAAAGGCAGCTCCGGTTTACCTGGATCACCAGGCCCTAAAGGGTTGCCAGGTGAACCAGGAAGTCCAGGTAAAGATGGATTCCCTGGGGAGAGAGGTAAGAACTGTGTGATTCCCTGTACTTTTCTGTAATAATCTCTTTATATACACTCTTCTATAAAAATCATCAATGAACATGAAAAAAATGAAAATGATCAAATCATCATGAAAAATAATCAGAAATCAACAAATTAACCTTATTTCACTGTTGGATTTATTTATTTCTAGGTCCCAAAGGAGATATTGGAATAATGGGAATTCCAGGGTCACCTGGATTCCCGGGGAATACAGGATTCCCTGGTGCCGTCGGACCTAGAGGTAGAGGATTTGGATTTTCTAAAGAGGATTTATTAAATTTTTTTTGCTGTCTTACTGTCAAATTAACCTATTTCAAACATTTTCAGATTTCTCTGCTGAACAATTTGTGAACATTTTTACAAATTTATTTTAATTGTCTTTTTTATTGGTTATGCATGCATGTATTGGTTACCTATGCTTAAAATGTTCTTTAAACTGGTAGGTGACCCTGGTCAGAGAGGGCCTACGGGAGAGTTTGGCGAAGCAGGCCCTAAAGGAGAAAGAGGAGATCCTGGTCTTCAAGGACCACCTGGTAATATGACTGATGTGGAAATGGAGCATATGAAAGGAGAAAAGGGAGACAGCGGAGAGAGAGGTTCGAGACTTATCTTAACAGTGAAGGCTTAGTGCAATTCTGCATCAGTATGTAGAATTACATATACATGTAATTGGTGAGTAAATGACATGTGATATCCATTTACAGGGGATCCAGGCCCTACAGGACAGAAGGGGGTTGCTGGAGAATCTGGAGATCCTGGAATGCCTGGAAAGGATGGAATGCCTGGTTCACCAGGAAAGCCAGGTAAAGTTTATGTCAGCAATCTGTAAACAAGATCTTATCATTTTCTCAGTTGTATAGTTTACCACAGCAGCAAAAGAAAATTATGTGACCTATTTTTAATGTTACATTTTTTGCAACTTAGGTGATAAAGGTGATCCAGGATTTCCTGGACAAACCGGACCAGATGGGCAGCCTGGAGCAAAGGGCAGCATGGGAGAAATGGGATTGCCAGGTACAAATGAAAATGCACAAATCATAGAACTAAATGTTGACATGTGGAGCATTGAATATGCTCTGTATAGTACTCTATTACAAATAAACCTGGATTTAATAATTGTACTGAACTGAGTAATTGATCAGTGATTCATGATCTGGCTTTATCAACTTCTTCAGTAAGACTTGTAAAACAACCGGTTCAAGTCAGCTACTTCAGTGGCATAGTGGAATAATGCAGAAACAAGTAGCGCTGTCACTTTCAATTTTGTTGATAATGGATTAGTTGACTGTTTCTTTTGATTAATGATCCTGTTGTCAATATATTATGGCACCTTAAAACCTACTTGTATAACTGGTACAATTGTTAATATTTATTTTTCTAAAATTTATTTTTTTAAAAAACTACTTATAACTGCTATATAAATATACTTAATTTTACCCTAAAACTGAGTCTTTTTGATAACTATAAATTTAGTTATTTATTTATCACTCTATTTTCTGTTATGTATAATGCATTTTCCCCAACTAACATACAACACTATCTGTAGCATTACTGTTTCTTACTGTAAGGGAGACAATGAAGAAAATGTAAATATACCAAATTGAAAATCAGTTTAAAATAACATAATTAAGTCTTTATTGAACAATTTTACAGATTTGTTATTGTTATTACATGTAACTGCAGTTATTTGCTATAAAACAAGATCTTGCTGGCCACTGAATTTTATACTGGTCCAATCTGGCCCAAACTTTTCAGTTTCCTTCTTGGAACAGCTGGATTGGGTTCCCCAGTGTTAGAATTTGTTGCAGTTATAGTTTTTGACCACTAGGCAAAAAAGGCTTTAATAACTGTATGGAAGCTGTCTGGCCCAGAACATCTAAAAATACAAGCAAAGCAAAAGAATATCTGTTAAATTATTTTAAAGTTCTCATTACAGGTAGTTGGATTTAAATAGAATTCAAAATGCACTGAGTTATGAATGATTTGTTAAATGGTGGGGTGTTGCCACACCTGCCCCTATGGTTGAGCCACAGATGGGTAGTAACCTATTTATGTGTGGGTTTGCAGGACCATCTGGGCCAAAAGGCAGTAAAGGTATTGCTGGTCAGCCTGGCCATTTTGGGTTTAAGGGCGATACAGGAGAAAAGGGTGAAAAGGGAGTAGCAGGGCTTCCAGGAATAGGAATTCCTGGCCTCCCTGGAGAGAAGGTACACACACACACACATACACACAGACACACACACACACACACACACACATATATATATGCACACATATATATGCATGCAGATATGATACATGTGTTGGTCAAAGGCAAGGGCATTACTACAAATATTTTTAGAAAGTCTTATTTAAAAATTATATTCAAAATTCTAGCTCAAACCAATCATTGTTATATTCATGATGTGTACTCCCTGTATCTTATACATGTAGGGTGAAATGGGTCCACCTGGTTTTCCTGGGGAGTCTGGACAGAAGGGAGTGAAAGGTTCCATGGGAATCCCAGGCATACCTGGAACCCCAGGGATAAAAGGAGACCAAGGACTGATTGGTTACCCAGGCAAGATCCTTTGTTCTCTGCTTGTTAATGTACCTGTACAACTCTCATGTAACCTATGAATAGAGGTTAAGTCTATAGTTAAGTCTGAGATTTGAAATGTTTGCCATTTCTGTTGAACGTACATTGCTAGCTTTCCTCAAATGCAAATATTTCTGCTATCTGAACAGGTAGCCCTGGGGTGCCAGGTGAAAAAGGAGCCATTGGATTGCCTGGATTACCAGGGCAGACTGGTCTTAAAGGACAGCCAGGTGGGTAAACAGACCTTTTAACCATGAATAAATACATAATAATGTTTAGCTGACATTTCCTATGTTTCTATTGTTACTATGTTTCTGTGTATGTTCCTTCTGAGATTATTAAGTATATAAGTTTTCAAGAACAGTTTTCGTCTGTGACTATCCACTTATTGAAAGCCAAAATAAATAGTCCTGTTGAAACATATTTCTGTATCCAGGTGAACCTGGACTGCAGGGTCCCCCAGGGACACAGGGGACGAAAGGAGAGCCAGGAAAAGACGGATTCCCTGGAGCTGCTGGAGAAAGGGGTCTCCCAGGTTGGTTGCTTAGCTATAATATTGGTCTTAAATCTTTCATGAACACAGACAAACAGATTTAAACAGATACTAAATGCACTATATTTCGAGAAATTTGCTGATTTGCTTGTTTTGTTTTATTCTTTAGGTATACCTGGTAGAGGATTTCCAGGAACCCATGGGCAGGCAGGTGAAAAAGGTCAGTTTCTGATCTACCTGGAAGAATTATATGAAATAATTACTGTGTATCATCTTGCATATATTCACTTTTATTCAGTTTTTGGGATTTTGGACACAAATAGAAACTACATACACTATACTGCCAAAAGTATTCACTCACCCATCCAAATAATCAGAATCAGGTGTTCCAATCACTTCCATGGCCACAGGTGTATAAAATCAAGCACCTAGGTATGCAGACTGTTTTTACAAACATTTGTGAAAGAATGGGTCGCTCTCAGGAGCTCAGTGAATTCCAGCGTGGAACTGTGATAGTATGCCACCTGTGCAACAAATCCAGTCGTGAAATTTCCTCGCTCCTAAATATTCCACAGTCAACTGTCAGCTGTATTATAAGAACGTGGAAGTGTTTGGGAATGACAGCAACTCAGCCACGAAGTGGTAGGCCACGTAAACTGACGGAGCGGGGTCAGCGGATGCTGAGGTGCATAGTGCGAAGAGGTCACCAACTTTCTGCAGAGTCAATCGCTACAGACCTCCAAACTTCATGTGGCCTTCAGATTAGCTCAAGAACAGTGCGCAGAGAGCTTCATGGAATGGGTTTCCATGGCCGAGCAGCTGCATCCAAGCCATACATCACCAAGTGCAATACAAAGCTTCAGATGCAGTGGTGTAAAGCACGCCGCCACTGGACTCTAGAGCAGTGGAGACGCATTCTCTGGAGTGACGAATTGCGCTTCTCCATCTGGCAATCTGATGGACGAGTCTGGGTTTGGCGGTTGCCAGGAGAACGGTACTTGTCTGACTGCATTGTGCCAAGTGTAAAGTTTGGTGGAGGGGGGATTATGGTGTGGGGTTGTTTTTCAGGAGCTGGGCTTGGCCCCTTAGTTCCAGTGAAAGGAACTCTGAATGCTTCAGCATACCAAGACATTTTGGACAATTCCAAGCTCCCAACTTTGTGGGAACAGTTTGGAGCTGGCCCCTTCCTCTTCCAACATGACTGTGCACCAGTGCACAAAGCAAGGTCCATAAAGACATGGATGACAGAGTCTGGTGTGGATGAACTTGACTGGCCTGCACAGAGTCCTGACCTCAACCCGATAGAACACCTTTGGGATGAATTAGAGCGGAGACTGAGAGCCAGGCCTTCTCGTCCAACATCAGTGTGTGACCTCACAAATGCGCTTCTGGAAGAATGGTCAAAAATTCCCATAAACACACTCCTAAACCTTGTGGACAGCCTTCCCAGAAGAGTTGAAGCTGTTATAGCTGCAAAGGGTGGACTGACGTCATATTGAACCCTATGGATTAGGAATGAGATGTCACTTAAGTTCATATGCGAGTCAAGGCAGGTGAGCGAATACTTTTGGCAATATAGTGTAGGTATTGCAGTAACACATTCGGTCTTCCCTTCCGGTGATGTTTTGGGGTTTCTTCATATTATTTATATTTATAATTTATAATTAAATAATTTTTTCAATAATAGTAAAAAACGTGGCAGAATTTGGCCTGGCTATTGAGTTGCTGGATACTGAGTGCTTTCTTTGTACTAGAAAACGCCTCTTCAATTCTTAGGTGAAAAAGGCAACCCAGGTCCCCCTGGCATGGCTGGAAGCCCTGGTGTTCCTGGAACCAAAGGAGAGAAAGGCCTACCTGGATTCCAAGGTACTCATGGTCGACCTGGTGAAAGAGGACTTCCAGGGCCATCAATGGAAGGCCCTAAAGGGGATAAAGGAATTCAGGGAGAGCCTGGAGAGCCAGGTAAACCTCTTCTGCCAACTTAAGCTTTGAGACACTGTTGTAGTAAGTAGTATATAGTGTTGAATATAGTGAATACATGAAATCTAGTAGATAGTGTAATTGATATTTTTCTCATATCACACTTCTAGGGCAGACTGGTTCTCCAGGTCCAGCAGGTGTTCCAGGTAGTGCTGGAACTAAAGGTGAGAAAGGAGAAAAAGGCTTCCCAGGCATACAGGGTCATCATGGTTTGAAAGGCGATAAAGGCTTCATTGGAGACATTGTGAGTTAAATTATGTACAGAAGGCGTAAAATAAATTTAAAATTCAACAATATTGAACAAGATCAAGACATATTTTATAAATGTGTATTATGTGCCATACAGGGTGAACCTGGTATACCAGGCAGTAAAGGAGTAAAGGGTGAAATGGGACCTGCAGGCCTTCCTGGGTTCCAAGGTAAGAGCCATATTTAAGGTTGAACAAAAAGATAATACCAAATGACTACTGATGTTTATATTTTTACTTGCTGTACAATTCTGCAATAGAAAACAGAGGAGATAATAGAAGGGAAATAGATAATAGAAGGGATTTTTTTTGATGGACAATAACAGTATAATGTGATTTATAAACAGTGCAATGTGTTGAATGCATGATAGTTCTTATCTTATTGCTTGATTTTTTCAATCACTTTTGTGTATTGCTAATTAAACATGAATATGATTACATTGCAACATGTTTTTTCTCAGGAATAAAGGGTGAGGCTGGTTTGACTGGTTTCAAAGGAGAAACTGGTGACAGAGGATTTCCAGGTGCTAAAGGTGTGTGGAATAATAGGATCTGTGAATGCTGTTCACATTTGGCACTTAAACGTTTTTTTCAAGTATAAATACTTTTTATTCATTATATCATATATTTCAGGTAATGATGGCCCTCCCGGACCTCCTGGACCCCATACTTTTATAAAAGGAGACATTGGTTTCCCAGGACCACAGGGTCCCCAAGGTTTACCAGGGCCTCAAGGGTATCCTGGACCAAAAGGACAGCAAGGTAATCTTATAAGCAAACACTCTGTTAGATGTAAACAGTGCTTCAGGAAAACATATTTAATATTTTGTATGAGTTGTGTCTCTGTCTTTTGACCATCTCATATTTTTCTCATTCTCCTACCTATTAAGGATTGTTGGGTATACAAGGTATTAAAGGAGAGGATGGGACACCAGGATTTAATGGGTTTCCTGGAGCTAAAGGAGAACAAGGGCATAATGGACCTTCTGGTATATTAACTTCCTCATATTATTTATGCAGTTTTGTCTATGCCACATTCTCCCAGTATAATTTTTTATTTTACTCTGCTTCCTTTAGGACCCAGAGGATATCCAGGTCCTCCGGGTCCTGATGGTGTCCCAGGTCAGGTTGGCCCTCCTGGACCCTCTTCCATGGACCATGGTTTTCTAGTGACTCGGCACAGTCAGTCAGTCGAAGTGCCCCTGTGTCCACAAGGCACCACTCTGATCTATGATGGGTACTCCCTCCTGTACGTGCAGGGAAATGAGCGATCCCATGGCCAAGACCTTGGTCAGTGATGCAAATACATTCTTACTGTGGATGAAGCAAATTGTGGACATGTCAAATAAACAGAAAACTATATAATTAGATATATTGCAAATGCTTATCTTTCTTCACAGGTACGGCGGGTAGCTGTTTGAGGAAGTTCAGCCCAATGCCATTCCTCTTCTGTAACATCAACAATGTGTGCAACTTTGCCTCTCGTAATGACTATTCTTACTGGCTCACATCTCCTGAGCCCATGCCTATGAGCATGGCTCCAATCACTGGCGAGAGCATCAAACCTTTCATCAGCAGGTCGGTGTGTTTGTGCATCAGTGACTGAGAGTGGGCAGCTGAATGTCTTGTTGATGTTTTTCTATCTGTAGCTATCTACAGTGATGTTCATGTGTGTGTGTGTCTTGCCATAGATGTGCAGTGTGTGAAGCCCCTGCCATGGTGATTGCTGTTCACAGTCAGACTATAGCCATCCCACCCTGCCCTCAAGGCTGGATCTCTCTGTGGATTGGTTATTCCTTTGTCATGGTGAGAAAAAAACAGCAAACACAGTGTCAATTATGAACCCTGAACAACCAAGTAGTGATCAGTGTGCCATGCTTTCTGTCTCTGTTTCAGCATACCAGTGCAGGTGCTGAGGGCTCCGGTCAGGCTCTGGCTTCTCCTGGGTCCTGTCTGGAGGAGTTCCGTTCTGCTCCTTTCATTGAGTGTCATGGCCGTGGCACCTGCAACTACTATGCAAACTCCTACAGCTTCTGGTTGGCCACCATTGAGGATAATGAGATGTTTAGGTAAGTATTTGCATGTTTCACTATATGAAATTTGCGACTTGTTTAACTGCATGGAAATACATCCTTCTTTATGGAAGCAATTTATTCCAGATTAGATTCTTATATCTTAAGTAAGCCAGAATTGCAATTGTTATAATTAACATTCCCTGGGAATTCAGGATGAAAGCAAATGTCTATGTTTCAGTCACTAGAGGGCAGCAGAACACTCGTTTATGCAAATATTCCATCTGCACAGGCCTGGAGCAAAAACCGTTTGTGTTTGTCTTGCACTTGCATGTCCATGGTTCAGTGCTTATATCTGATGATTTGGCTTATTATAGCCCGTCATGAAGCCACTCATGATGCAGTACAATGTGGTTATCATAATGAAATTGTAATTTGTCGGGCAATGTCAATGAGAACTTCATGACTGCAGAGAGATATTGTAATCTAAAGACATTCATTTGCTCACAGCAAACATAAATATGCCAGGGTTTAGGAAAGCTGAAGGAAAAGAGAATGTAATCCAAAGTAAATGTCACAAATATCAACTCATGTCAGAATCATTTATCAGCTCTCAGTCATTAAGTAGTAATCTATGTATGTAAACTTCCACCTGTGATAGTTCTAACTTTCATGCCATTGAGGTTTGTTCATGTTTAGTATATACAGTGAGCACAAATGTTTAAATGCTGTAATGTTCATCTGACGGGTAGATTTTGGTTAGAAAAGTGAAAAATCCAGACTTTTAGACGACACTGAAAAGATTACAGTTACACATTAAACTTAATGTAGGCTTGAAAGAAAATATAGTTGTGCTCCAAATCATGCTAGAGTAGGACAGACTTAAAAAGGACCAAAATCTGCATAATTTCAGTCTGGCCAGTCAGTAATGGACACTTGTCTGTTGTCAGATGGGTATTTTGTCATGAGAGATTTGAAAGATTTGAAATGAGTTATTTATGGCTTATTTTCTCCCAGTTACTTGGGAAAATTGTACATCAGGGTGACTTCTTCCAAACCTGGCATATTTAATCTAATATTAGCAAACTGTCTGGCTGCTTTGATGTGTTTTGGAGAATTAAAACTTATATTCCTTTGATTAATTTCCATATCTCTTTGCAGCAAACCTGTCCCCACCACACTAAAGGCTGGGAATCTGCGAACTCACATCAGTAGGTGTCAAGTGTGCATGAAGAGGACTTAACCTGGTCATACACCTTTTTCCGCAGTTGGCTTTTATGTTCCAGTCTTACAAAAGAAAAACAGTATGGTGCTACTTCACAGAGAGAGAGAGAGAGAGAGAGAGAGAAGAGATGGACTGAAATGTTCTTTCAGACTTAAGATTGCTGAACGAAACAATATAAGAAGTTCCAGAGTGATGGAACCCCAAACCCTGGTGCTTCTGCTTCATATAGAACACTACACTAATATCCTCATTGTCTTTCCTAAATAAATGACACCTGTTTGCAATTGCACTGAATACATCTATTAGTAAACAGGCAGCCATTTTGAAAAGAGGTCTTCTGAATCATGTTTTAATAAATACAGCTATACTTTTGGTTAAAATTCTAAGTACTGTTTTGCCCAGTTTACTTAACAACACCCAGAATAAGTATCCTGTTTATCTCTCTCTTTTGTTCCACTCAGTTTTTCATTATCATATACTAACTTTAGAGGTTTTTTTTCCAGTAATATACTATAAGTTATGTCTGTCCTCCATGTAGTCCAGAAGCCAGGATGTACTTTGTGCTCTGTTGTAAATATATCGCTTTGTTTTATAATTAACATCTTGTCAACATAATCTCTTCAGGAAAATACATTTAGTTTTGTCAGAATTATTTATGAAGGCTATAAGACATAATGAGACCAAGGACACATTTTGTATATGGCCATTTCCACTCTCTTGACCAAGTCACAATATAATTTGCAATTTGATTAAGGCACATAATAGTGAATTGTAGAATTTATCACTATATGCTTAAGTAAGCATATATCTGTGTATAGCTTTGAAGCGTGTGATTATTATTTCAGTGCCAGAGAGTGCAGTGGGGCAAAACATGTTTACATCATACAAGCAATATCAGCATTTTTTTGTGCAAATAGTGTGCAATGTGTGTGCATGCATTTTGCCATCCCTCAGTGGTCATACCTTCTTATTTGAGAGGACATTTTCCCAGTTTGTCTGATTAGTTTTCAATCTTACACACAGCAGTGTATCTCAGTGGTGTGAGTCCTTTCATGACACATTGTTTCTTGAGAAGTCGAATACCTTTCACACACACACACACACCCTCAACCTAATAGGTAGATTCCCTGATTTAGGTAAACACTAGCATTCTACACTAATCTGAAGCTGAACATGTACAGCATATATGTGACTACGTGCAGTTCTCAAGGCCAGCATTAAGAATTTTACCATGCAGGTGATGTCAATAAAAACTGAGCATGATTGCCATGTTCCTTTCCTTTATCTGACTTTTGCTCCTTCTCCTCAAGACACTTGATTATTTTTCTTGCTAGACTCCATGTGTCTCAATTCCTTTTGCTGTCTTAAGTGGTAATTGAATGCTAGACCAAAGAATATGCACATATGCACATACCTAGTTTTACACTGAATATACTTGACTTTGCAAATGTTATATATTTCAGGATCCCCTATATTCTCCACAAGGAATATATTCAGTTAAAACTATGCCACTGTTTTAGCCAAATCTCTAAGGCATCTAATGTAACATATCACAATCCTCATAAATTACAAGAGGTTTCCCCCAGTGCTTCCTCTTCTGTTTTATAAGGATTTACTTTAGAGTACCCATAAAATGTTTGTCCTGGTTTATCTCATACCAACTGATTGTATTCTTTCATGTAATGTCACTAAGCCCACTTACAAGTTATTGTGCTTTGGGGTTTTTGCTGGTGTTGTCTTTCTCGTGAATGTTCAGTTGCAGTATTAAAAGCACTTGCTCACCATTGTGATTCATGGAAGAATACAGAGATGGATGGGGTTTTCAAGAACAGGGTTTTTCTTGAGTTTCAAATTAGTTCACTTTGTGTCTTTGTCCCTTCTGTATTGAACACATACAATAAATCAGTTTGTCCATTTTTTGGCTGTCTGTTATTTCCAAGGCAATTTTCCAACAAGATATGTCAGTAAAATACACAACTTCACAGCTGGCACCACAACAGCACACACACAGGAAATGATCCATATCATATTACTCCAAGAATAAAGGTTGCTACAAAGAGTAGTGTATTACCAGTCATTGACATCTGTTTAGATAAAGCCTTGCAGGTCCTCATATAATAATGCTATTGTTACCACAGCTTTTCTTTTACATGTTAAATACCCTATACAACACTAGAGTGTGTTTTGTGTACATTTGTATGTATGTATGTATGTGTGTGTATACACCCCTGTTACATCAGTGTCCACCACTTGCCATTACAGGTTACTATCCTGAATGCTAACAAGTTTCCATGGTTACTATTTATATACAGCAGTAATGCATTGCCTCATATTACCTTCTGCTATAAATACATTTAATTTAGAATTCAATGCTCTATTACAACTATCACAATGCACAAAATATAGTACACCTAATAGTATTAACCCTAATAATATAGAAATATACTTTATAGTCTAGCAGTATGCAGCATAGGACATGGCTCAAGTAATCATGGCTTGTGTTCTAAGAATGAAAAGAATCTACACATCAAGAAGTTGCTGAGTGATGAATGATAGAGGAAGTTGGGATGAGTGAGTGAGGGATAAGTGGGGATGAGTGAGGGAGTGAGGTTGAGTGACGGAAGAAGCTTGGGTGAGTGATATACACTATATTGCCAAAAGTATTCGCTCACCCATCCAAATAATCAGAATCAGGTGTTCCAATCACTTCCATGGCCACAGGTGTATAAAATCAATCACCTAGGCATGCAGACTGTTTTTACAAACATTTGTGAAAGAATGGGTCGCTCTCAGGAGCTCAGTGAATTCCAGCGTGGAACTGTGATAGGATGCCACCTGTGCAACAAATCCAGTCGTGAAATTTCCTCGCTCCTAAATATTCCACAGTCAACTGTCAGCTGTATTATAAGAACGTGGAAGTGTTTGGGAACGACAGCAACTCAGCCACGAAGTGGTAGGCCACGTAAACTGACAGAGCAGGGTCAGCGGATGCTGAGGCGCATAGTGCGAAGAGGTCGCCAACTTTCTGCAGTCAATCGCTACAGACCTCCAAACTTCATGTGGCCTTCAGATTAGCTCAAGAACAGTGCGCAGAGAGCTTCATGGAATGGGTTTCCATGGCCGAGCAGCTGCATCCAAGCCATACATCACCAAGTGCAATGCAAAGCGTCGGATGCAGTGGTGTAAAGCACGCCGCCACTGGACTCTAGAGCAGTGGAGACGCGTTCTCTGGAGTGACGAATCGCGCTTCTCCATCTGGCAATCTGATGGACGAGTCTGGGTTTGGCGGTTGCCAGGAGAACGGTACTTGTCTGACTGCATTGTGCCAAGTGTAAAGTTTGGTGGAGGGGGGATTATGGTGTGGGGTTGTTTTTCAGGAGCTGGGCTTGGCCCCTTAGTTCCAGTGAAAGGAACTCTGAATGCTTCAGCATACCAAGACATTTTGGACAATTCCATGCTCCCAACTTTGTGGGAACAGTTTGGAGCTGGCCCCTTCCTCTTCCAACATGACTGTGCACCAGTGACCAAAGCAAGGTCCATAAAGACATGGATGACAGAGTCTGGTGTGGATGAACTTGACTGGCCTGCACAGAGTCCTGACCTCAACCCGATAGAACACCTTTGGGATGAATTAGAGCGGAGACTGAGAGCCAGGCCTTCTCGTCCAACATCAGTGTGTGACCTCACAAATGCGCTTCTGGAAGAATGGTCAAAAATTCCCATAAACACACTCCTAAACCTTGTGGACAGCCTTCCCAGAAGAGTTGAAGCTGTTATAGCTGCAAAGGGTGGACCGACGTCATATTGAATCCTATGGATTAGGAATGGGGTGTCACTTAAGTTCATATGCGAGTCAAGGCAGGTGAGCGAATACTTTTGGCAATATAGTGTAGTTGGGATGAGTGGGGAGGGTGGGTGGGCATAAGTGAGAGAGGGAGTTGGAATGAGTGAGGGAGGGAGGGGTGGAGATAAATGAGAGAGGCAATTGGGATGAGTGAGGGAGGGATTGGGATAAATAAGAGAGGCAGTTGGGATGACTAAGCAATAGGAAGTGTTAGAGTTTGGCATGAATAATGGAGATTGAGTTTTGCCAAGTAAATCTGGAAAAAAGAATCAAGATATTTTGCAACCTTCATCACACTGCAGGTGCTATCATTCTTCTACGGTCCCATTTGGATGATATCATGCACCTGAGGCTTACTGAAAGATCACATGCTCTAGATTATGTGGGCTGACTACTATAATATGGTACTTGGATGTTGTTCTTGTATGTGCAGAGATAAAACAATAGCTGGGAAAAAACATCATTGGACTCAAACTGAACATGGACAAATGCTTTTTGTAGACGTTTTAGGTAGAAGTCTTTTGTTGTAGAAATCTTATGTCACTCTTTCACATCTGAAGGAATCAAAGCAGACCCCAATACATAACATACTCCAGAGCTGGTGATTGAGAGGGCAGTTGGGATCATTTCAGGAGCAATACAGAGGGATTTTAAGTCTTATTTGCTTTATAACATTACATAATAATACTGCATTCTATTCAATTGTATATCATACATCAAAACATTTGAGAGAAAGAAATGTTAATAAATATTAACACCAGTGCAATTTCACGAAATCAAAATTTGATCAGAATGTTGCTAACCAATCAGCAATGTCACTGCTTCAGTAAAGAAATTATTGGATAAAGTATATAAGATGAGGTGCATGTATGTGTTTTACCTTTAGCATGTTGTTTATTTGATGTTTAATTGAAATCAGGCAATAATTACAAAAAGTCTAATCACAAAACAAGCCTTTGCAAGATCCTGTAAAAGAAAAAACATTCTAGACTAAAAGATTCATAATTTCGCACAACACATTTGTTGCCTATAGCTTTTTTTTGTTTTGGGTATGTTTAATTATTTTTTTCAGTGTAGTCCTACTGTAAGTTGTAATAATAGTTGATACACTTTCATTTATACCATTTGAACAAATGTATGGGGATCAGTTTACAGCAAATTTCCAGGATGATTTTTGTACCTTGTTTGCTCCTGATCAGGATATGATCATGGTCAAGACATGCTGCTAGGACCCATTATATTCCCTTTTATAATTATAGTTTCATTATGAATAGCAGATCTTTTTTTGTTATTACAGTATTACAGTAATGTGAATAATGCAAGCATTATCAAATGCAGCCTACAAATCTGGTCAAAGAATTAGTAAGAATCATAATTTTAATTCTAAAATAATAAATTGTGATTCCTATTTCTTTAGGGATCATGCAGCATGTGGTTTTTATGTCTGAGCTGCACCAATTTGGGTCTAAAATCTGAGATGAGTGAATAGATTTAACATGAGGGAGCTAGAGAGTTAGTTAGAAAGCTGGGTCTTACAAAGAGGACTTAAATAATGAGCCATCAACCCAAATTGTTTAAAGAACGGGTGATCAGGCGGTCAGAGTATGGGATTGGTTTTGGAATCTTATAATAGTTTACCTAGTGGTACACTTGAGGGCGCTGTTTCCCTGTAGTTTGAGAAGTGAAGGATTAGTTTACCTGTGAGCTATTTTTCTATATATAAATATATTTTATATTGGTTTAGTTGTTTACAGTCATAGAATATATGCATATTAGTGTCAAATGTAACATCTTGTATTTTTTATTGAACCTGAATTAATGAACCTGACCTATGTCCCTATATCCTTTTCTTGCTTGAAGAATTTTCCACTACAACATTAATCAATCAGGTTTGGAGGCTGGCCTCCAGTTAAAAAAAATGCTGGTCTAGAGGACTTCACAGATTTATAGTTGAAGGACTAAAGTTTGGAAATGGAAAATAACAATCACTGTGAATGAGCACAATGGGCTTTGTATGACTCTATTTGACTCTATTTATTATATGATTCTATTTATTAACAAGGAACTAAAAGAAATGCAAGTTGTTTGTATTAACAATATTTGAATCTGCTCCACTTCCTTAGAAAATCATATCAAACCTGTTTTTTCTGTTTTTATTAGAAGCTGATGTAAAAGCTGAAATATGTAATGTACGTTAGTTGATTGCTTCCACCCCAGACCTGTGCAATAGGTTATAATGTATTTCCTGGATTGGCCAAAATCTACAAGTATTTTTGAGAAGTCTGGCCACTTTTGAGGTCTGCAGTTGATCTGAAATTCTCTCTTCCACTTTCATGAAGTGCAAGGATAATTATACTAAAGTGCACATCTAAAGCCATTTACGTTAATGAAAAATGTCTTTGCAGAATAAAGTCTCCTGGTGGCTCAGCATCTTCTCTCAGTACTTATGCATCACCAGACTTAACAGCACCAGGTTCGGTGGGGGCTTTTTTTAAATAATTTTTTTTATGATTTCATTTTAATGGTAACTATACACCAGGCTCCAAGAATGTGGGAATATTTTACAATGCCCATGTGTGCTAGAACCTCTTCACTGGAAGTATATGGTTGAAATCCAACTCTGAATTTCAATTCAATTCAGTTCAATTAAATTAAATTTAGTTCCATTTAAAAAAAAACTTTATTTATCCCCAAGGGGCAATTTATGGCACACAGAGTAGTTAAAAAAAGGATCAGTGCAAATACAAAATAAAATAAAATAAAATAAAATAAAATAAAATAAAATAAAATTGATGTATGATGATACATGGAATAAGTCCGTTAGTGCAAAAAGCTTTGAGTGCACATCTGTATAAAATATCTGTAAAAGTAAACATCTGTATAAAATACAAAATATCTGTGAAACTGTGAAAAGGAATTGCTTAAAAGCCAAAACAAAAGAAGAGGTATTAAGACCAAAAACAGGTTGCATTTGCTGAAACCTCCCTCAGTTCCAATCATCCAGGTGTGCACCACACTGCTGCATCATGGTGGCTGTTGCATACAGATGTGGCTCAGGTTGTTAATTAAATTAATTTGGCTGAATTGAATCTACACTGTAGGCTTGAACAAACTCTTCTATGTCATTCCCAGTGGTGCTTCTTGAACAGATGTTTATGCCTAATAAACTTTGTTTCCATCTCTCTTCAAACTGCATATCTGATCTTCCTGCTTCACAGGGCTTATTAGCAATTCTTTTTTTTTTTTCTTCAAAGGTCTATTGATTCCTATGAAAGCATGTACTGAGTTGTAAAATGCAGAGCCTGAATTTCAGAATGTCATTAGATTTTATTGTTTTTTTCAGGAAGACACTGTCTCTGAATGGGGCCCTTAGTTCACCTCTTGTGTATGGAGGTTTGTCTTCAAATAATTTAACTTCAGTGATACCCTTATTTATCATCTTCAAGCAGGGGCGATTCTAGGATTTTTATTAAAGTGGGGCTCAGCCCCCAAAGAGGGTATAATAGTAAAAAATAAAAAAATTAAATAAAATAAACATTTGACTAACAGGGTAGGGTGGTAAACTTATTGCAGCATTCCACACACACACACACACAGACACACACTTGTCCTCTGATCCTCGCTCTGTGATGCCGCAGTCTGCAGGTTGAAGAACGCGCTGAAGGACGTGGAGGAGCCGAAGTCTGCCGCCGTTTTCATATGAAATTTAAAGGGGACTGAGGCCATCACGAATTTGAGTACAGTTTATGGAGAATCTCAGAATTATTAGGGGGGCTGAGTAGAAATGTTAGAAATGTTTAGTGTTAGCCCCCCCAAAAATGGCCTAGCGATGGCCATGCCGCACACGCTTTACATGCGACGTACCCTGGCGTAGACAATGGAGATAAAGCAGTTTACGCGGGTCATCTGTTCTGAAAGCATCATCTGTGAGTGCTTGTGTTATAACCTCACACTATCTTTTGTGGTATAATTTCTGTAGCCATGTCTCTGAAAAAGGGTAAATCAGGCATCAATGTTGCAAAGAGGAAAGTTGTGAGATCAACCATCGAGTTGAAACAGATAAATTCGTTATTTCCTATGGGGAACATAATTCGGTTTTCAACCAAATCGGTATTCCACCAGACTTGGAATGAATTAAGGTTGAACACCAAGGTACCACTGGACCTTCTTTTTGGCCCTCCTCTTTGCCTCCTGCCTGGCAGCTCCATGTCCAACATTCTACTACCAATATACTTACACTCCCTCCTCTGAACATGTCCAAACCATCTTAATCTGGTCTCCATAACTTTTTCCCACAAATGTCCAACATGAGCTGTCTCTCTGATGTACTTGTTCCTAATCCTGTCCAACCTTGTCACTCTCAAAGAGAACCTTAACATCTTCAGCTCTGCTACCTCCAGCTCTGACTCCTGTCTCTTCTTCAGTGACACTGCCTCTAAACCATACAGCATGGCCGGTCTCACCACTGTCTTGTACACCTTCCCCTTGATTCTCGCTGATATTTTTCTATCACACAGAACTCCCGACACCTTTCTCCACCCATTCCAACCTGCCTGCACTCGCTTCTTTTCCTCTTTCCCACACGCTCCATTACTCTGGACCAGTGGTTCTCAACCTTTTTTTTCAGTGGGCCACACTATGGCCAAGTTCAATGTGCGTTCGCAAATGTATGTTGATCCAAATATGGAAAGCACTTTTGAACTTAATGATCTGAGGTTTTATCCAGAGGTGTTTCGGCACATTTCTGCAACTGAGGATGACTGCTGCACGGTATGGCTGTGTCCTCTTGCGTGAACATCCATCAGTTCATCTTCTAGTGCGCGGCGGGGCAAACAGAAAATTACAGCCAAGTCCTTGATTTTTTTCCACAGGGAAAGTGATTGGTTCTCTGATGAAATGTACTGCATATTTTATTTTCTCAAAAAAGATGAATTTTTCCTGCATTTGATTGACAGTTTAACAGTTTTGGCTGCCTGTCCTAGACACTTTCAGACGTCCACCGGGATGTCGTCAGGACCAACTGCCTTTCCACTTTTCATCCTCTTCAAAGTCTTCCTGACTTCATCCTTTCTAATCTTATCTACTTTCTGTTCCACAGAGTTCACCTCTTCTACTCTTTTTCCCCTCTCATTTTCCTCATTCATCAGCTCTTCAAAGTACTCCTTCCATCTCCTCTGTACACTCTCCTCACTTGTGAGCACCTTTCCATCTCTATCCTTAATAACTCTAACTTGCTGCACATCCTTCCCATCTCGATCCCTCTGCCTAGCTAACCTGTACAAGTCCTTCTCTCCGTCTCTAGTGTCTAGCCTAGTGTACAACTCATCATATGCTTTCTGCTTGGCCTTAGACACCTCCCTCTTCACTCTGCGCTGTAACTCCTTGTATTCCTGTCTATTCTCTTCAGTCCTGTCCATGCCCCACTTCTTCTTGGCTAACCTCTTCCTCTGAATACTATCCTGAACTTCCTCATTCCACCACCAAGTCTCCTTATCTTCTTTCCTCCATCCAATGACACACCCAGCACCTTTCTTCCTGTCTCCCTGATCACTTCTGCTGTAGTTTCCCAGTCATCTGGCAGCACTACCTGACCACCCAGAGCCTGCCTAAACTTCTGTCTAAATTCCTCACAACATTCCTCCTTTTTCAGCTTCCACCACTTGGTTTTCTTCTCTATCTCTATCTCTGACCTCTTCTTACAGACCATCAAAGCCATCCTACACACCACCATCCTATGCTGTCTGGCTACACTCTCTCCCACTACCACTTTACAGTCACTAATCTCTTTCAGATTGCCTCTTCTACATAGGATGTAGTCTACCTGTGTGCTCCTACCTCCACTCTTGTGTGCTCTCCTCCCTCTTCTGAAAATAAGTGTTAACCACAGCCATGTCTATCCTCTTAGCAAAGTCCACTACCATCTGTCCTTCTAGGTTCCTTTCCTTAACTCCAAACTTGCCCATCACCTCCTCATCACCTGTGTTCCCCTCACCAACATGTACATTAAAATCTGCTCCTATCACCACTCTCTCACCCATGGGAATATTCTCTATCACCTCATCTAATTCACTCCAGAATCTCTCTTTCTCCTCTGACTCACAACCTACCTGTGGGGCATAACTACTAACAACATTCAACATCACCCCTTCAACCTCTAACTTCAGACTCCTCACCCTGTCTGACACTCTCTTCACCTCCAGAACATTCCTCACAAACTCCTCCTTCAGGACCACACCTACCACATTTCTCTTACTATCCACACCATAATAACAGTTTGAATCCTGCTCCTCTACTATAAGCCTTGCTACCCTTCCACCTGGTCTCCTGTACACACAGTATATCCACCTTCCTTCTCTCCATCATATCAGCTAGCTCTCTACCCTTCCCTGTCATAGTTCCAACATTCAGAGTTCCTATGCTCAGTCCTACACTCTCACCTTTCCTCTTCTCTCTTTGTCTACACACTCTCCTCCCTCCTCTACTTCCTCAACCAACAGTAGCCCAATTTCTACTGGTGCCCTGTAGGTCAACGGTGCCGATGGCAGTCGTTGTTAACCCGGGCCTTGACCAATCCAATAGGAAATTCAGAGTACTGGCGATTCGCATTATTACATTTGGCAATTTTTTACGCCGGATGCCCTTCCTGACGTAACGCTCTCTATTAACCGGCACAGAAGTCACTGGACTGTGACCTCCATAGCTAGATTATTGGATGGTACTGACTGGTGTGATGTTATTTATTTTCTACCAGTATCTTCTTTGCAGGAACCTTCTGCTATGCCTCAGAGCAGTTTATGCTGATTACAGACTACAAAATTGTGAACAACAATTTTTTTCAACAAAAGTTGAAAATATGAAAAACAAGTAGCAATTGTCAGTGAACAGACAACAGTGAACAGTGGACAGAGAGTCCTACCACTCATCTCAAACCTCTCTGATTATGAAAGTCAAGAAGCTTTATTGTCACTTCAACCATATATAGCTGATACAGTACACAGTGCAGTGAAGCAATGTTCCTCCTAGACCAGAGGTGCTACACATAACACAGACAAAGTACAGTGACGCAGACAAACATAGAGCTAAACATAGAGATCTGTTGAGATACCTGATTGCCTGAGAGAAGAAACTGTTTAACAGTTTAACGGTTGTGCAGGTCCGAATGCTCCGGTACCTCTTTCTGGATGGCAGAAGGGTGAAGAGTGTGTGTGAGGGGTGTGTGGGATCATCCACAATGCTGTTAGCTTTGCAGATGCAGCGTGTGGAGTAAATGTCTGTGATAGAGGGGAGAGAGATTCCAGTGATCTTTTCAGCTGTCCTCACTATCCGCTGAAGGGTCTTGCGATCCGAGACAGTGCAGTTCCCAAACCAGGCAGTGATGCAGCTGCTCAGGATGCTCTTGATGGTCCCTCTGTAGAAGGTGGTCAGGATGGGAGGTGGAAGATGAGTCTTCCTCAGCCTTCGCAGGGTTTTTCTGGTGATGGAGCTGGTGTTGAGTGACCAGGTGAGGTCCTCCGCCAGGTGAACACCAAGGAATTTGGTGCTCTTGACAATCTACACACTTTTAGTTTTTTTGAACACATTACTATTGTATAAGCCATCGTGTCATCAAAAACAGTAAATGTTGCAACATTTCAGGTATGCATTTAAACTCATATTAGCGGTTATAGACTTGGAGGAAACAACTTGCTGCCCACTGTGACCCCCAGCAATATGGTGAGATTCTAAACTATTTATATTTATGATTTGCAGCAAAGAGCCTAAGCTAGAATTGAACCTTGACTGCCTGAATAACAATATGTTGTAAGTGTGGTAGCAAGTGATTTTAATTTATGCAATTTTAGAGACTCCAGTCAGCCTAGAAGCATGTCTTTGGACTGTGGGAGGAAACCGGAGCATCCGGAGGAAACCCACCAAGCACAGGGTATTTATTTATTTATTCATTTATTTATTTATTCATTTAATTGAATATAGACATTTGATTGTAATTTGCAACCTACATACTTAAAAGTATAAAAGAGATGCTTGAGATAATTTCACTTTCACTTAGGAGAATATATTTCTTACTGTCTTTGTTGCTGTCATCTGCAAGCAGTTGTTCTTAGAATGGAACTCATCAATCACTTTCCTTTTCTATAAGTCCTCCTTTTTTATCAGACGCTGGTCTTGTCGAGGATAAATATTAATAAGTGGTTGTACTTTTCAGTACTTTTCAACACGCTGTGTCCACAGAGATCTGGGTTTGAACCCCATGGAGTGCGGGCAGCCCGGATGTTACAGAACAACAATTCTTAAATAACATTACAAAATCATTTAACCTTCTCCTTAGCATGGCACAGCTGTAGAATACAAAGGTGGGATGGCCAGCATTCTGATTTCTCATTAATGTTGTCAATACTCAGCTCCACTGAACTGGTACTGCCCTGCATCAGTAATTGTGTCCCTTATGTGTGTCTTCTAAGTTAGTATGTGGAGTTCCTCAAGAGTTGATCTTTGGACCTTGTCATACATGCTACGTTTTGGTCACTTGCTCAACTGTTCTAATACT
This sequence comes from Hemibagrus wyckioides, assembly GCF_019097595.1. Classification (NCBI taxonomy): domain Eukaryota; kingdom Metazoa; phylum Chordata; class Actinopteri; order Siluriformes; family Bagridae; genus Hemibagrus; species Hemibagrus wyckioides. The sequence continues at coordinate 21,474,923 of NC_080715.1, forward strand.
TTTTATATTCATTGATATAACACAAACACAGCTACAATTTTCACGATCCTTCATGACTGTCTATGTTGTATAACAGAGTGGATGTCTTAAAATGGAGGTCCTTATAGTTGTTCTTTTATTTAATAGGTTACTATTAAATAAGTGTACGAAGGTGTTCATGGGAAAAGATGGACAGAAGGTAAATGCCTGTGCAAATCCTGCAGATTGCACTGGTCAACACAGTACATGAACTGTAGAGCATTAATGAGGTTAATGACATGAGCATTGTCCAGATTTTTGCATGTGCTCCAAAAACTTTCTCTGGTGATTTAAATCTATAATAAGGTTGTAATTTCATTGTAGGGCATCCCTTTTTTGTAGGTTTACTTCACAGGATTCAAGTCCTCATTGTTTTTTTAAAAAGAGGATTATTGAAATACTTTTTTTGTTTTTCATAAGATAAGATCAGATCAGATAAGATAAGATTAGATAGAACTGTATTAATCCCGGGACTAGTTTTAAGCTTGTGTTTATGATTTCTGTGTCACGTGATCTCGTTGTTATTTGTCCCACCTATTTCACTGTTCTGTTCGCACCTTCTGCCCTCACCTGTTTCCCTTGATAAGCCTCCCTATATATACACCAGGTGTTTAGTGGTTTTAGACACCCAGGTTCTGTCTCCAGCTCGTGTGATGTCACATTTTTATTTCCTGACACAGGAATAAGGAAATGCTGGGACAGATTACACATTAGAAAATGCAATTACATTATCCCTATAAAATTTACTGATAGTTTATTCAGTTACAACGCACAAGTTGATTATCTAGTTAGAGACATTACACTACCAACTGTCATAAGGTACAGAGCTAACCTATAAATGGTATAAATAAAATGTGTCTAGGTTTTAGTTCTATTATCGGTCGTAATAAGATAACTGTAAGGATACGCCGGACGCGAATGAAGTAGAATCCATATTGCAGATCTTTATTAAATCTAAAACAGCAGGCAAAATCGGAAACGATATGGAATAGCCAACAGGGTCAAAAGCCGGGAAATCAAACACACTCGGAAAAACAAACCAAAACCGCAAAACCAGGAATCGTAATCACAAGAACAGGCACAGGTCATACACTAAGACAATCTAGAAATAATCAGACAAGGCTCAGTACGTACTCCAAATGGGTAAACGATACTTCACAGAGAACACTAGATAGGGAGCTGTTTAAATAACCGAGCAAGACTGGAAATGAGTACCAACTTATCGATACTCGGGTGACGGTGCCCTCTGGTGTTCTGACTCCGCATACGCCGTTACAATAACACTGAACAGAGCTATTACTAGATTTAATGCTTAAGGCTTGTTCCTGTTTGTTTATGTTTTGTTTTTGTTTTGTTTGTAGCTCGCCATTAAACACATCCGTAAGGATGGCTCGGAGCTGTACATCACAGTTGTAAGTAACCTTACATGACTGCTGTGATAGTAGCAATAAAGTCCTGTTTACAATTTCTTTAAAGACCAAAACTATGCAAAACGAATGCAGCTCCATCTAGAGGTGGCTTTAATGCAAATGCTGTCAAAGCCACCTCACTGCCAGTACGTTCTGCAGCTTGTGGATTGGTTTGAAATGGACAATAACCTCCTGTTAGTCCTGGAAAGACCAATCCCCTGCATGGACGTATATGAGCTATTGAGTGAAGGAGGCACACTCAGTGAGGTGCTGGCCAAAATGATCATGCTGCAGGTGATTCATCTTTCACTATGGTCCCTCTTTGGATAACCAAAGAATTTGTTTGCTGTTGATTTGTTTGTTCTTGATTGACTCGTGATTTATCAGATGCTTCACAAAGTACAAATCCCATGAAAATGGAGAACACAAAGTGATGCACAAATGCAAATAATAATGGTGCAAGATCACCACTGAAGGAAGCCAATATAAACACATTGGTCAGATACATGATTAAGCTATAGTGATAACTCTTACTCAGCTTATGAGTCCTGCTTTAATTTCTCTAATTGACCATCATGCCTGATGAACTATTTCTATTTGTTTTTAAACAATTTCCACCATTGTTTTCTCTGTTTTCTGACATTTAGACAATGAACTAACTAAACTAAAGCCAATGTGACTGAGTCTGCATGCCTCCTCCACTCTCAACACTTCAACCAATCAACACAAGATAAACGAGTGACATACAGCTGAGCAAATCAGAATAACGGCTTCAGCTGAACTTGAAGCCAGAGGCAGTAATTCATTGAAAACTAAAATTTTGAAAACAGGTTGTTATGAATTAACAGTTAGAGCACAGACAGTCCCATGCACAAGTCCAGCTTAGAGTGGAACACATTCACTCACTGAAAGCTGTGATATCCACACACATTTACCAAAGAAATCAGTGGTAGACTGCTTAAATGACTGGCGTCCTGTTGCTCTGGACCCTATTGTCAGTAGATGCTCTGAGAGGCTCATCAGAGACTACATCTGCTACCTGCCTTGCTCAACCCACAGCAGGTTGCTCAAGATCAAGATTCAAGAAGCTTTTATTGTCATTTCAACCACATGTAGCTGACATAGTACATAGTGAAATGAAACAACGTTTCTCCAGGTCCCTGGTTCTACATAAACATACAAAATAAAGTTCAAACACAAAAAACAACACAGAGCCCTGACATAAGTTTGTCTTAGCCACATAAAGTTCAAAGTGTGCCACTAGGTGCAAACAGAGCAAAGTGCAGAAACAATAAGTACAAGAAAGCAACAGAAAAAACAGGACACTTAGCGCAGGAAAAAGAACATGTGCAATGAAATGAAATGAAATAAAATGAAATGATGTGATTGGAACATATATATGTTATGTACAGTTCAGTCCTGGGTGTGTGTGTGTGTGAGTGTGAGAGAGAGAAAGAGAGTTTTTGTACAGTTCAGTCCTGGGTGTGTGTGTGTGTGAGTGTGAGAGAGAGAAAGAGAGTTTTTGTACAGTTCAGTCCTGGGTGTGTGTGTGTGTGAGTGTGAGAGAGAGAAAGAGAGTTTTTGTACAGTTCAGTCCTGGGTGTGTGTGTGTGTGAGTGTGAGAGAGAGAAAGAGAGTTTTTGTACAGTTCAGTCCTGGGTGTTGAGAAGCCTGATGGCTTCCGTACCTCTTTCCAGATGGCAGGAGGGCGAAGAGTGTGTGTGAGGGGTGTGTGGGGTCATCCACAATGCTGTTTGCTTTGCGGATGCAACATGTAGTGTAAATGTCCTTGATAGAGGGGTGAGAGACTCCAATGATCTGATGAAGGGGCTTCACCTCCTGGTGCCGGTCGACGATTGTGCTCACTGCGTAGCTGAACAGGACCTGAGGCAAAGTGGGGGCATCTAGGAGAAAGGAGTTATCTCGATCCTTAATCCCTGTTAAGTTAAGCCACAGGTACCTGTCTGTGGCAACTAACGCAGCCATAGAACGGCCTATGGCGTGGCCATCTGCTTCATGGCACAGACCGCGAGATCTGTGGCTCGATGGAGCTCAGAGACTGCTTTAGGGTTAAATCCCTCGCCACAGTCGAGCTCTTTCAGCAAGTCAGCCTGCAAGACCGCCATGGTGTGCAGGGATGTAATTGTTGTATTGTGTGTTTCCCTCAGCCTTAAGATTTTGTTCAGGAGTGTATTTTAATTGAATTTAAAAAATGGGCAATAATATGCTGGGGAACAAAACACCTAATGTGGGATTTAAACTTATTTGAGATTCAAGAAAATATCCAGAAGAAAGACACATATAAAAAGACAGATTATAAATATTCCACTTCATGCACAGTGAGTACATTATACAGTGTAGTAATGGTAAGGCTCCTCCACGAGAGCACCACTCCTCTCTTTTTCACATGTCTAAGAACTTTGCTCCCCTCAGTGAAGCACCCTGTGAGAAAATTGATAGATAATAATAGACTTCATCTTAAGGCATGTAAATTTATCTAGGCATGTGAAATTAGCTAGGACTTAGGGACTTCAGCAGCACTGGTTAGGTGTATACTGGGAGCATATCAGGTATTCTTAGGGTTTTAGGCAAGCATACAATGTGTCCTACACAGAACCCCTGACCTCACTAATGCTGTTGTAGCTGAATTTACACAAATTCTATCAGCCACATTCCAACATCAAGTGAAAAGCCTTACCAGAAGAGTGGAGCTTAATATAACAGCAAAAAATAATAAATACAAGCACACATGCACAAACAGTTGGCCAGGTATAAAATAACAGAAATCTATGTGTGCAGTGTTTTATCAATGCATTCATGTTCAGTATTAACTCACACTAAACTCTAAGTGAGGTTCAGTGGTAGTGTATGGACACTGCATATCTGTGTGCTTAATTTTAATATCATCAATATGTGGCTCACATGTTAAGGCTCTGAGTTATGGAGTAGATGCTCAGAGGTTCCACCCCCAGCACTGTCAAGCTGCCAATTTTGGGCCCTTGAGAAAGGCTCTTACCCTTGATAAAACATTGATAAATAATTGTCTTAACAATAATAAAATCTTTAAAACTCTCATCCACAAGTGGTCCCCCTTGTCAAATCTGTCCCTCCTAAGTACTATTTTATCCAGAATGAATACTTATGTATTCATTTTTCATTTTTTATCCTCAGAGAGTAAAACTGGCAATCAGAGATTCATTTACCTTTCTAATCCTATGACATGGCATGAAGCTCAGGCTTACTATAGACTGCATCACACAGACTTGGCCATCGTGAGAGATGCAACTGAAGACTCATTTATAAAGGGACTGATCTCTAGCTTCACTTGTCTGTTCAGAGACTCCTGGAAGTGAACAGACAAAACCAATTTCTCTACCATCAGCCGGATGACTGGAAAACCTGATAATGCCCTGTCGAATGAAAACTGTGGTTATTTAAATAATGGTCAGGCTGCTGATGCACAGTGTTCAGACACAATGCCTTTCTTCTGTTACTCAGGTGAGTTAATGTTTTATTCAGTCTGTATATAGAAAAATTAAACTGAATTCAGAATGATAATTTAACTTTGTGTTATTGTTTGCATTTCTGCATTTAGTAATCACAGGATAACAACAAATTGTAAAAGTGAAAGTCCAGTTCAAAGAGGATGTGAATGATCCTGCAGTGAAGGCAGCCATCTTGGAGCAGGTGGAGCTCATTTTTTACAAGGCTTATATTGGACATTTCCCAGTATTCATCAAACTCTGACACATAAAAAAATATATAGCAATTAGATTCTGACTGACTGTAGAGGATTAGAATATTCTTGCCTTAGGCTTGGGACTGGCACTGAGAGTCAACTCTTCAGTGGCTGGGGTGGCGCCCCGCCCGGGAATCGAACCCAGGCCGCGGCAATGAGAGCGCAGGATCCTGCTGCTGGACCACCAGGAGGCCTCTTGCCTTATTTAATAACAAAATAAAATAAAAAGTTTATTCTGTTCTTCAGATCAACCAGAAACTGAAGGATTGTTTGATGGCAGAGAACTTAACAGTGAAATGGTGCAAACAACCAGATGGAGTTGTGTTTCACAAGGAGAAAAAAAGAGAAAAATACTACTGTAGTAAATCAAACGTGTGACTAAATACAGCTCTGGAAAAAATTAAGAGACCACTACAAAATGATCAGTTTAGCAGGTTTTACTATTTATAGGTATGCGTTAAAGTGCAATGAACATTTTTGTTTAATTCTATAAACTACTCACAACATTTCTCCTAAATTACAAATAAACAGCATTTATTTGCAGAAAATTACAATCGGTCAAAATAACAAAAAGGATTCAGTGTTTCTAGTCCTCAAATAATGCAAAGAAAACCAACTCATTCATTTTTGAACAACACAACACTAATGTTTTAACTTGCAAAATTTTGAATTACAAAAATCAATATTTGGTGAAATAACCCTTATTTTCAATCACATGAATTCCATATGTCTTGGCATGAACTTGATCAGTCTTTCTCATTGCTGTTGGGTGACTTTACTCCTGAAATCGCGATTAATCACATGATTGTCATGAGTTAACTCGTGATTAATCGCCACTTAATTGCACATTTCTAGCCATTCTAAATGTACCTTAAATTAATACTTTTTTAGTTTTTTAATACTCTAATCAACATGGGTATGGACAAATACTGAAACGTATGTTGTTTATTATTAGTGAAACCATACTCAACATAGAGCATGAAGACTAGACATGTTTCAAAGGTCATAGATATTTTTCAAAGAACTTGTTCATGTCTATTAAACATATGAAAAAAAGAACATAGAAAACAATTACTTCTTTCTTTGCACTGAGCTATTTACTTACACAAGCCTGTTAACATTTTCAGATCACTTCTTCTAAACACGCAAGGTGTACATTTATTACTGAAACCGCCTTAAATATAGAGCATAAAGAACATAGACATGTTTGTCAAATAACTTGTTCATGACAAACACATGAAGAAAAGAACATAACACAGGTTCACGTTGCGTCTCCGCTGAAAACACTCTAGTATTGTCTGCCTTTGGAGAGGGGCAGGAGAGCTCTCTGCATCAGCTGTATGCTTCGCCATCAAGTGATATTTTAAATTCGACCTGCTGTGGTGAGAACTTAATTCACACCGACAATAAATGCAAACTTTTGTCTTGTTGACTGAACCATCAGGCATCGTTTTATATATAAAGATGTTTTTCTTTCTCAATTTCAGTTTGCTGCTGCATCTCCCATTTCCTAAACTACGGGCAAGGCCAAGGGTCAAACAGAAAATGTGCGCTGCATTAATTGCGCGTTAATAAAATTAGTGCCGTTAAAATGAATTTGCATTAACGCATTATTAACACGTTAATTTTGACAGCCCTAATAACAACATAATATGGAACGACCACTGTACAAAACTGTATTGCTCTGTCTCTTGCTTGCTACACCACTGACCCAGATAAGACGTCTTAGTCCCCGGATATGATGTCTTAGTCACCTCATCAGTTAACAAGGACATAATAAAGCACATATAACAGTGTAAACATTGTTAAAGGTCATAAAAAAATACAAATGCAGTACTAACAATTGTAACAATATACTTCAATATATTCCTATTTACATAATGTCTGTTATACATTTACATTTCTGGCATTTGGTAGACGCTCTTTGGCAGAGCGACATACAAAAGTGCTTTAAGTCTCTATCATTGAATACATTAACACTGGTTCAATAGGTTACAGACTTAGGATATCATTAGCCTAAAATTGGATGTTTTTTTTTTTTATTAAACATATAACAATACATGAACAGGGAAAGATAAAAGCTAGTTTAAGTGCTTCAGGAAAAGGTAGGTCTTAAGACGTTGTATGAAGACAGTCCGAGACTCTGCTCTACGGACATCTAGGGGAAGTTCATTCCACCACCTCAGTGCCAGAACAGAGAAGAGTCTAGATGAATACCTACCTTTTACCCTGAGAGACGGTGGGACCAGTCGGACAGTGCTAGTGGATCGGAGGGAGCAAGGTGCAGTGCGAGGAGTAATAAGATCTTTGAGGTAAGATGGTGCTGGTCCATTCTTGGCTATGTAGGCAAGCATCAGTGCTTTGAATCTGATGCGTGCAGCTACCGGAAGTCAGTGGAGGGAACGCAGCAGTGGGGTGGTGTGGGAGAACTTAGGCAGGTTGAAAACAAGCCGTGCAGCTGCATTTTGGATCATTTGCAGTGGACGAATGGCATTCAGAGGAAGACCTGCCAGTAAAGAGTTGCAGTAGTCCAGTCTCAAAATAACCAGAGACTGAACAAGCACTTGAGTATTTTGAGGAATGGTCGAATCCTTCTAATGTTGTACAGAAGAAACCGACATGAGCGTGTTTTACTTGTATCTGCACTTTAAATGTGAACATGTCAGTTTCAGTTGACCACTGGACTCCTAGAGCTCTTTCCATAGGTAAAATATTGTGACTCAAATCTAAGTCTTTGACTTCTTTAGCTCTGTGTTCTATGGGAATGGAAGACAAGACTGCTCTGCTGTTACTAATTCACTTGGTCAAGCGAAACCCACCACTAGAACATAAATTTCTGAGCTGTTCTGCCAAGATTATAGCATGAGTCTCTGTTGACACAGAGTTCAAATAATCATCAACGTAAAAGTTCCGCAACACTGTGTCCACTAATTCCAGAGATACTTTATGTCTGGCATCTTCCACCTTTCTCCTAAATGCATAGGTTGCACAGCTTGGGGAAGATGTGGCCCCAAACAGATGCACAACCATTCTGTATTCCACAAGGGGTTGTCTCAAGTCACCCTCTGGCCACCATAAGAAACGTAGCAGATCAGTGTCTTTGTCTGGAATCCTTACTCGATAAAACATAGACTCTATGTCTGCCATAAGAGCCACTGGTTCTTGTTTGAACCTAATTCAAACTCCTAACAGAGAATTTGTGAGATCAGGTCCCTGCAGCAGCTGCTTGTTCAGTGAGGTACCTTGATACGCTGCATTGCAATCAAAGACTACATGACTCTTATGCTTTTTAGGATACCACACTCTGCCATCATCTCTGCTTAGTTGCTCTTTTGGAACTCGGACTGCATAACCTCTCGCTATGATATCCTTCATGAAGATTTTGTAATCCTAATGCAAGTCTTGGTTCATACTCAGCCTTCTTTTCCAAACTGTTAGCACATTGTTCTGCAACACCATAATTATTTGGCATTTTCACAGTTTCATGTTTCATTGGTAAGCCAATGCAGTAGCGCCCATCTACTAATTGTGTTGACTTTTCAACAAACCTCATGAACTGGCCTCCTGGTCCTCCTGTGACATCTCAGGTTTGTCTTCACTGCAGTGTTCTGCAAATTCTGTATTGTATTGCTGCACTAACAAGTGTTCAATGCTCTCAACAGAGATCCGATTGACAGCAATGGCTGGCTGCATTCCCTTTCTACTACAACAGCTATCGGTTTCTTGGCTGAGCCCATTTACTTCCCAACCCAAGGTAGTTTTTAATGGGGACCATTTCCTTTGCTATTAATGACCTGCCAAGGTTCCAATGCTTTAGGAATGTTGGTTCCTATTAACAAGCCAATTTCTTCATCAGTAGTAGGAAGGTGCACTTTACTCAAGTATGGCCATTTCTCTATGTGTCATTGTGAGAGAATGTTTCCTTTCCTTACTGGAATACTTTTCTGTGATCTTCTCTTGGAAGATCTATATACTCTTTTTCTTCCAGTCCACAAACTTACAGATCTGACACAATGTAACTATCCACTGGCCTTTCCTGCCCCATTGTTTGAAGCAGTATTTTAGTTTTCCTTCCTCTAACATTCAACGTCTCATCAATGTCTCAGTACAAAACGTAGCTAAGCTACCCGGATCCATAAAAAAAGTTTTCTCACTCCATTTGGATTTGACTTTTCCGGCCACAATTGCAAGAATAGACTAACCCTCTCCAGCCCCAGTACTACTGCATGATTCCTTTTCAAGTGAGACCAGAGCAGAGGACACACTTTGTTCTTCCGTACTGTCTTCTTTCTTTTGCTTGTATACTTGATCACCGTTCTTATCAATGTGGAGTATACTTGGGTGTCTCTGTGAACATTGTTGGCATATCATTCTTTTTCTACAGTTCTTACTAAGATGACCCAATGTCAGACAGCCGAAGCATAAGCCATTTGACTTTAAAAAGTCTATTCTTTCTTTTGAAGAGCACTCTACAAATTTACTACAGGATTCAAGTGTGTGATTCTTCTGACAAAACAAACATGGTTTCTCAAATGCGCTGACAGTTACCACTGGGGTTGTTTTTGCAGAAGAGCCTGGTGCTTCCCTTCCAAGAGAATTAATGGCTGTGACAAAGCTGTTACCCTTTTGCGGAATCCTCTTTGGAACTTTGATATTGAAAGTTGTAGCCTTTTCTTTTCCTTCACCCCCAACAGAAAAGCTTTGAATTTCTCCATACAATGGATCTGTGACTACCTTAGCTTCTCTGTCTATAAAGTCCACAAGGTCTGCAAATCTTGCTCTCCTTCCACGTTGTTCTTGAATTTCAAAGGCTTTATGTCCATGTATTCAAGATCCTCCATTACATTTCGACATCCAATAAGAAAAAGAGCATATGTCTTCAATGCCTTTCCATCCTCTGTTTTTATCTGAGCCCAATTCAGCATTTTGTCTATATAGGCACTAGCTATTTTCAGCTCATCGCCAAACTCCTTGTGCAAAAGGTCCCAAGCTTTCTTGTAGCCTTTATAAGGTTCCATATGAACACAGCTATGGACAAGATCTTTGGCTTCTCCACCAGTGTACTGCTCCAAATAGTATATTTGTATTAGTAGTAATTTGTCTCTTGCACTCTCCGTTTTGGTGTCGATAGCACGTTCAAAAGCCCTGACAACGGTTCTGTATTCCGTCAAATTTCCTGTGAATATTGGAATGTCTCTTTGTGGCAAATGAGACAAATTTTGTTGTTTAACAAACATCTCAGTGATCTCATTCTGTCGTTGCATTACACTATATAAATCACCTTCAAGTTCCCCAGAACTTCTATCTTTGACAAGTTCTTTTCTAAATCTTGTACTGTGGGTTCTCTAGGAAGGCGGTAGTGTCAGGTCTCTTTTACTATGCTGTTCCACGAGGGAAGAGTCTTTCTGTTCCTTTGTACTATGTACATCTGCACTTTTTGATTGACATTCACTCATTCATTTTCAAGCAGGAGGTCATAGTCTTTAAATACCTTGAGCATTTAGCAAAAGATACCTTAGCAAAAGAAGCTGCAATTTCTGTCTCAATCTCCAACTGCTCTTGTTCTGCGTTCAATTTTGCCACCTCTTGCTCAATGGATTGTTTCTTTCTCAAAGCCGCGGCACGAGCTAATAATGCTACACGTTCTGCTTCTTGTTTAAGGTGAGCTGTAGAACTTCGATTAGATGCATTTGACCTTCGTCCAGTGGACCCATAATTCTTTTTGTGTCTTTGAGATGAAACAACAGAAACACTGTCTTCAGGTCCAATGTTAAAAGCTTCTATCGTATCTTTGGTGTTAAGAATCCAAGTTTGCATCTGTTTTACAAACTCCTCGATATAGTTAGCCTTATGCTGAAACCAGTTATCATGATCTGCTTTTCTTTCCTCCGCAGACAGAAGGACTCCTAATTCAGCATTGAGGTAATTGAATTCTTTATTTAACTCTGAAAAGTTCTGAAGCTTTTCCTCAACATTATTCAGATTCCTCTCATCATCTTTAAGACTATCATTTCGTTCATTAGCTTGGTAATTTGGCCAAGTTTTGCTCTTCTGTCCTTTTTAGACTGTGCAGCTTTAGTTCTAATGCCTTTTCAGTTACTTTAAGTGTCCTTTTCCGTCGGACGTTGGAAGCTTCTTCCATTTGCACCGTATCATTTGGCGCCTTGTGGCGAGAATCTGTACTGCAATGTGCTGAGTCATCATCATCCATTTTGCAGAATCAGCGCACAAATAGCTGTATGAACAGTCCTCAAACATATTAAAAAGGAATATTTCCAGCAAATTGTTCAAATAGTACCTGTTTATGTAAAATGTCCCTCAAAACAGGATATTCCACTGAATGGATCATGCGCTATTACTTGTAAATGTCTTGTGTGCTCTGCGTGCGTTGTTCCGTTGACTCTCAAGTGTTCACTCAGGTTAACAGTGGAGTAGCTAGCTGCTTAGTTTCCAAGAAGCTTTCATGTCAGTGTCACCTTTTGGCTCTGTTTTAGTTATGCTATCATAGCTTGTCTTGTCGGAGTCCCTACCTTTTACTTTGCACATAATGTACATTGTCATTAACCATTACATGAACACAAGCATACTTTATAATTTTATGTTACTCCTGTTCTCCCAGAGATCTTGACTGATTCTGCTCTGACCTGCCTAGTCCATCCTAAAACCCTACTTCTGATTACTTCTTGCTGCTGCCCCACATGGACTACCTGGGGATATTTGGGACTGCTGTGGATAGTACCACTTGGAGACCATGGTGGTGGCTTTGAACTGTTGCTACCGTCTTGCGCTCGATTATCCATCATTGAACATTTGATGGCTTAAGCAGGAAGGAAATTGTTAAATCTTTAATTAATTCAGAAATCATGCTGATTCTCATACTTAAATATTATTCAAAATCTCCTCACTTAACTATTTACACTTGCAGAAAGGACATTCCTATAAATACCTGGGTGTTCATCTGAACAACATTTCACACATCTGTGGTGTCATTTCACTTGTTGTTGAGGGGAAAGTGTGTGGATGGATCCTGCAGCAGTGTAGTATGGTGCATGATGTGCACTGCATTGGGCAAGCAGATGTTACCTGGTGTCATCACTGTTAGATATAGGTCAGGAAGCCTAGATCTACCCCTCCTCACTTTAGAAAAATTACCCTTAGGTATTTCTCCTTGGAGCAGACGCAAGACAAAACATTTAGGCAGGCCTCTGTGGCCAAAGTGAAAGCAATTATATTCACCAGTTTCAGCCAAACCGTACACTATTCTTCCCATGCTTTGAGATTATTAAGGATTATAACAGTTATACTATGTTATAGAGAAAACTTTGTTATAAACTATGTTATTGAAATTGTATTCCTTTCAGCTCATCATGGCAAGGCATTTAGGTCAGGACAAAACATAAAACTGTCCATTGGCCTGCTTCTATTGGCCAGGCATGTGTGGCATTGTTGACAGGTGCTGTGTTGCCTGTTGTGAAAATCAAAACACACACCAACATGTCCACTGGAATGTAGTGTGAGTGGAGAAACTCGTCTGTAGCACTTCGCTCATAACAAACTCCTATCTTAAGGAGATTGTGCTAGCTGTAGGTCTTGTTCGCCCAACAGGATATACACAAGACGAGAAACAACACGTACACAAAACAACAAACAAAGCACCGACCGGGAAATCTATTGCAACAAATGCTCTGCCATCTTGCTGTAGTTTAATAATATTCATTTTATTAATATTATGTATTTATAGTATCAACATTATTATTTGTGTCTCTCACAATTAATGCTTTGTCTAGAGAAACAACTATGTATGAATCTGAAATTCACAGAGGAATTCAGAATATGGCCCCGGGGCCAGTGTCACTATTTTAAGTAAGAGTGTTCAGAGATTTTAACACTCACTTTCTTATTAACCTCTACCTTTCAGATTCTCCAGCAAACCATAAGTTATGAAGAATTTTCTGATTCTACTCATGTTTTTCACAGGTAAGAGAAATGATAAGAGAGAGAGAGAGAGAGAGAGAGAGAGTGTGTGTGTGTGTGTAAAATGTAAGAGAAGTAGTTATAAGGCACCACAAATGCATTTAAATAGCCCAATAAATACAGATTTGAAGTTTTTTAATATTAACATGACACAAAATTAGACTACTGCACCAGCTGCAGTCCAAAGCCACCTCCATGGCTCCATGTATCTCCATGCGGTTCATGTGGGGCCATCCTCAAACATGCACACCATCAATATGTAGTGGCAATAACTTGAATTATTTCAAAGGTATAATTGAAAGTCAGGCAGAAAAAAAATTACTATAAATTTAAAACCTGACAGACTAAGATAAATAACTAATTAAATGAATTTCCTCTTCAAAATCACCAACTTGTGTACTAGATCCCTTACCTTCATAAGTTTCTTCAAACAGATAATACCAGAAGCAATAGAACCCCTTCTAAAAATTCAGCTTTTTCCTTAGTATTTATCCTTTCTTAAACATACAGCTCTACCAGAAGAAAGAGAAAAAGCTCAGCTCTAAGACTTCCAGGACTATTTCCAACTAAACACAAATCCAACATCAAGCAGCTAAATGAACACAGAAAAAAAAACACGAAACTGTGTGTGCTACAAAGCAAACACAAGCGACCATGCTACTACATTTTACAAATACAACCTTGATGTCAATTGAAAGATGAGTTTTTTATATATATATATATATATATATATATATATATATATATATATATATATATATATATATATATATATATATATATATATATAAGTATTATAAATAAGTATATGGTTTTATACTACGCTAGAAATGCTATTCTTGTTCTAGAATCGATTTATTTCTCACCCTGGACCCGAATATCATAAATCATAGGATCTGTGGTAGGGATATTCAGAAAGAATTGGATATTTACCTTTTTTTGTCCAGGGAAAATTAGGGTTCCCTTTCAAGGGAAGATCAATGCTGCCACCAGTGTCTGTAGCACAAATGAACACATGCAAATTTCATTCGCTGAAAAGAAGGTCAGGTGATGTAGGAGCATGAGTCAACAAGACCATAAAAGGGTACCTCAACTGCTAAGGTGGCACAACTGAGCTGAGACTATGGGGCTTGCAGATTGATTTAATGGAAGCAGAGCATGACCCAGTTGATCCCCTATGTCCTGCTCTCTTTCCTCTGACTTGACTCATGTTGAGTTGATTCTGAGTTTTAAACTCAAAAGCTTGCTCTTTGATTTCCTCCAAGCTGAACAAGGAATTAATTAAGGCTCTGTGGAGCTTGATGTTAGTGAAAAATCTTGGGTTGTGGCAGAGCAGCCTCCTCATTTTGGTTGTTTTAGAGGTGCTGTTCAAGGTAGTTATATGTGTGGTGACTAAATTGTGCTTAGATTGGCTTGATGAGCAATATAGCTTTATCTGCTCTGTACTTGATGACTACTTTCTGACGTCAGGCCACATGCTACCTCTGCATCGCAAACTTCCTTTTTTCCCAGACCTTCACTCTGAGGTCATAGAAGAACCTATACTTGGCGTTCAAGGAGTTCATCCCTTGCTATATTCTGGAGCTGGGAGCCTCTACCATCACACTCGGTGTCAGCCTTAGCTGGGAAGAGACGATCATCTCCAAGAGAAAGGCCGCCAAAAATGGCGCCTGACACATGAGGGATCAGCTATCTAGTATCAGTCCCCCTCAGCTTGGCTCAGACTACTATACTTTTACACTTGGTCCCCGACCCACTCTGATGCTCTCCAGAGACACCCCTGCCATCTCCATTGTTTCAGGGAGCATGTGAACCTGGCAGTACATCTGCCCTTGACTCGCACTTCTACAATCTTTTCTCAACCTGTTCAGTCATCCTATGCTGCTTTAGGCCCATGAACAGGCCTAGACTGTCAAAAAACTGATCCCCCCTCGGATTTGACAGCATTGCTGCTGCTGCAAAATGTATCTCAATGAGTTCTAGATACTGAATTAAAAGAGTAGAGAATTCAGTTTGCTTAATGCTCCCTTGTTTCAAAGATGTGCTGCCCTCAGTGCTTTACATGGAAAAAATCCTATTTCTCCAGCAGGATCTTTTCTCTCTCCTGGGCCATAGTGAATGTTCCCATACTTGTAGGTGAATCAGGCTTTTGTTGGTACTTTAGTTAGTACCCAAGATGACCCGGTGCTGCGACCCATTCTAGATCTGCATGCCTTGAACTGTATTTTGATTACATTCAGATTTAATATGTTGATGTGCAGAATCATTGTGACACAAATCAGTCACACAGGAACATCTGTCTCCTGCTTGTGTGGATTCAATCCCTGCAACTGTGAACAGCATCAAGCTATGCCAAGATCTGTCAGTCCTACGGACTCGAAGGTTATAAGGTCTCATGGCAACTGCAGCCAGCGTCATTTCTTTGGGCCTTCTGAGCATGAGATGGTTCCAGTTCCAGGTCAAGATCAGGGGCTTTCCTCGCCACAATCACTTTCCCAGTGCTATAATGGTTGGCTATTTAGCTAACAGATGTCTGAGGCCTTCTTGCAGACCAAAAATTTCCTCCTGGGACCTCTCTGTGGTTCTGAAGTGTTTTTTACAAGCCCCCTTTGAGCCCATTAAGTCAGTCTCTGAGAAGTTCCTGACTCTGAAATGTAAGTCTTCTCAACTCTTTGCCTGCTTCGGTGACCCTTTTCCAAGCAGCAAATCTCTTATTGGGTTACAGATAACATTGCTCCTTCATATGAGGCACATGGGATGGCCTCACTTTCAGGTATCAGGGCCCACTCAGGATTATAGCATCATGCAGGGCCAGGGACATCCCCCTGCATAATACTTGTGCCGCAGCATGCAGAGCCTCTCTGAACACATTAATTTGGTGTTACAGTTTAAACCTGGAATCGACCCTATGTGTATATCGCTTGCCACACTTCCTGGCATGCCTGATGTTTTCCTTTACAGAATTAAAATCTGGGGATATGTGACCCCCTTTAAAACCAATGAAATTTTCATGTGTTCACAAATGCTTCCACTGGGGTATTCCCATAGCATCAAGCTTGTTTTCTTTGTCAGGGAATTTATTTGTTTTTTGATAACCTTTTTTTTTGTTTTTTGGCAATTGATTTATTTGGCTTTGATAAACTGTCACAGTAAGGATTTAAAAATGTGGACAAACATTTATGTAAAAAAAAAATTTTATTTAAAAATTTCATTAACATTTTGTTAATACATTTTTAATTTACATTTGAAATAATTAAATTATATAAGCTAATAATTGATTTTTGATCTAAAAATTTGGCACATTTTTATAATAATTTTTGAACACAGAGTTTTCATCACAACCAAAATAATTACTTCTAAAATAAGATCTTTTGCAATTAAGTAAACAAATATATGAGAAAAAGACCTTTCACATTGAAAAGATTGAACAAGAACATTAGTAGTATTTCTAAAACCTAATTTCTAAAAGTCCTAACATTGATGAATCCTTTAACACTCTCTTCCAAAGGAGTGGTTCCCTTTGTCCCTCGTAAGTACTATCTGATCCAGCAGGGGAAAACCTGGAGTGATGCTCAGGCTTACTGCAGAGCGAAACACACCTTTATTGATCACTTCACTTATTGATCACTTTCCTATTTGTCAATAGAAAATGCTGTTTTGTAATAAAAATTCTGACCTGTATGTTTTTTTTTAATATTGCCTTGTGATTTTTAATCTGTATAACTTTTATTTTTGAAAGTATTAAAATTTCCTGAATACTAATGTTTTGTCATGTGTGTTTTTTTTTTTTAATTCTCACAGACAGGAATACTGGAAATCAGCAGTACATTTACATTTCTACTACTATGACATGGCATAAAGCTCAGGCTTACTGTAGACTGCATCACACAGACTTGGCCAGCTCAAGAGATGCAACTGAAGACTCAGTAATAAAGGGACTGATCCCTGGTTGGACTTGGTTTGGTCTGTTCAGAGACTCCTGGAAGTGGACAGACAAAACCAATTTCTCTACCATCAGCTGGATGACTGGAAAACCTGATAATGCCCTGAAGAATGAAAACTGTGCTTATTTAAATAACGTTCAGGCTGTTGATGCACAGTGCTCAGACATAATGCCTTTCTTCTATTACTCAGGTGAGTTAATGTTTTATTCCGTGTGTATATAGGAAAATTAAACTGAATTCAGAATGATAATTTAATAGTTATTGTTTCTGCATTTAGTAATCACAGGGCAACAAATAGTAAGAGTGAAGGTCCAGTCCAGTGAGGATGTGAATGATGCAGTAAAGGCAGCCATCTTGGAGCAGGTGGGTCTCACAAGAATTATAATCTATATTTCACAGTGTTCATCAAGCTCTGGCATATAAAAACTAGATTCTGATTGTTGTATTCAGGTTTGTATAATTTTTTTCTACAGAAGAGTCTGTATCCTGCATTATTTAGTAATAAAAGTCTTATTCTGTTCTTCAGATCAACCAGAAACTGAAGGATAATTTGAATACAGAGAACATCACAATGAAATGGCACAAACAACCAGATGGAGTTGTGTTTCACAAGGTTAAAGAAGAAAAAAATAATACAGTAGAAAATGAAACTTGTGACCTTTAAATCTATTTTTTTTTTGTTTGTTTTAGATTCTATTTAAATGAAACAAATGTAAAAAGTTTTATGTTTGAATTTCACCTGATAACATCAGTTGTAATTGCTATAACTCTGTACATTATAATAAGAGTTTTAGGGGAGAAGTAGAGATTAAAAACTACTTGACATTAAATACTGACCAAAAAAAAGGAATTTGTTGGAAAACATCTTGGCTGTGAGTTCTTTCCACATCATAGATTATTTTGTCATTATTTTATTTACAGAGTTGTATTATATTTCGGCACAGCACTTATTTTTTTAATATTGCTATCTATCACTATTTATTTATAAAAGAAACATTTACTACATAAATTCCTCAATGTTCATGTATCCTTGTGTTGTAAAAAGATTTGTAAAAGTCATCCTATCTCAAATAAAAGCTCGAATATGCATTTACAGAAAAATCATGCCTACTGAAGACCATAGTGTTGTAACGATCTCCCTACTAACTGCTAAAGAGAGCGAGGGAGTCACCAACCAGATTACTAATTAATCACAAATTAACCCTTGTGTTAAAACCTAAATACATAATCCCAGGACCATGTACACCAAAAGTATGAGTTTATTTGAAAGGACACAAAAAATTTTCATAAACAAATCCCCCAAAACATAACAACCACTGCAACACAGAAACCCAAAGGCATACCCATGCATTTCAGTCACTGCTGTTTGAAAAGGTGTGAAACAAAGGAAGCCTTATCTGTCCATTGTCCTACTGTCCATACAGTAATCCAAATGTCCTGTAGATTAATGTCTGTTGCACCAGCATGGGTTGAAGTGTAGGCCTACACTATATTGCCAACAGTATTCGCTCACCTGCCTTGACTCGCATATGAACTTAAGTGACATCCCATTCCTAATCCATAGGGTTCAATATGACGTCGGTCCACCCTTTGCAGCTATAACAGCTTCAACTCTTCTGGGAAGGCTGTCCACAAGGTTTAGGAGTGTGTTTATGGGAATTTTTGACCATTCTTCCAGAAGCGCATTTGTGAGGTCACACACTGATGTTGGATGAGAAGGCCTGGCTCTCAGTCTCCGCTCTAATTCATCCCAAAGGTGTTCTATCAGGTTGAGGTCAGGACTCTGTGCAGGCCAGTCAAGTTCATCCACACCAGACTCTGTCATCCATGTCTTTATGGACCTTGCTTTGTGCACTGGTGCACAGTCATGTTGGAAGAGGAAGGGGCCAGCTCCAAAGTGTTCCCACAAAGTTGGGAGCATGGAATTGTCCAAAATGTCTTGGTATGCTGAAGCATTCAGAGTTCCTTTCACTGGAACTAAGGGGCCAAGCCCAGCTCCTGAAAAACAACCCCACACCATAATCCCCCCTCCACCAAACTTTTCACTTGGCACAATGCAGTCAGACAAGTACCGTTCTCCTGGAAACCGCCAAACCCAGACTCGTCCATCAGATTGCCAGATGGAGAAGCGCGATTCGTCACTCCAGAGAACGCGTCTCCACTGCTCTAGAGTCCAGTGGCGGCGTGCTTTACACCACTGCATCCGACGCTTTGCATTGCACTTGGTGATGTATGGCTTGGCTGCAGCTGCTCGGCCATGGAAACCCATTCCATGAAGCTCTCTGCGCACTGTTCTTGAGCTAATCTGAAGGTCACATGAAGTTTGGAGGTCTGTAGCGATTGACTCTGCAGAAAGTTGGCGACCTCTTCGCACTATGCGCCTCAGCATCCGCTGACCCCGCTCCGTCAGTTTACGTGGCCTACCACTTCGTGGCTGAGTTGTTGTCGTTCCCAAACACTTCCACATTCTTATAATACAGCTGACAGTTGACTGTGGAATATTTAGGAGCGAGGAAATTTCACGACTGGATTTGTTGCACAGGTGGCATCCTATCACAGTTCCACGCTGGAATTCACTGAGCTCCTGAGAGCGACCCATTCTTTCACAAATGTTTGTAAAAACAGTCTGCATGCCTAGGTGCTTGATTTTATACACCTGTGGCCATGGAAGTGATTGGAACACCTGATTCTGATTATTTGGATGGGTGAGCGAATACTTTTGGCAATATAGTGTATATTATACATACAGTATCTCACAAAAGTGAGTACACCCCTCACATTTTTGTAAATATTTTATTATACCTTTTCATGTGACAATACTGAAGAAATGACACTCTGTTACAATGTAAAGTAGTGAGTGTACAGCCTGTATAACAGTGTAAATTTCCTGTCCTCTCAAAATAACTCAATACACAGCCATTAATGTCTAAACTGTTGGCAACAAAAGTGAGTACACTCCTAAGTGAAAATGTCCAAATTGGGCCCAAAGTGTCAATATTTATTGACCATTATTTTCAAGCACTGCCTTAACCCTCTTGGGCATGGAGTTCACCAGAGCTTCACAGGTTGCCCCTGGAGTCCTCTTCCACTCCTCCATGATGACATCACAGAGCTGGAGGATGTTAGAGACCTTCACCCCCACCTTCCGTTTGAGGATGCCCCACAGATGCTCAATAGGGTTTAGGTCTGGAGACATGCTTGGCCAGTCCATCACCTTTACCGTCAGCTTCTTTAGCAAGGCAGTGGTCGTCTTGGAGGTGTGTTTGGGGTCGTTATCATGTTGGAATACTGCCCTGCGGCCCAGTCTCCAAATGGAGGGGATCATGCTCTGCTTCAGTATGTCACAGTACATGTTGGCATTCATGCAGGCCCAGACCATGACACTCCCACCACCATGCTTGACTGTAGGCAAGACACACTTGTCTTTGTACTCCTCACCTGGTTGCCGCCACACACACTTGACCCCATCTGAACCAAATAAGTTTATCTTTGTCTCATCAGACCACAGGACATGGTTCCAGTAATGCATGTCCTTAGTCTGCTTGTCTTCAGCAAACTGTATGCGGGCTTCTTGTGCATCATCTTTAGTAGAGGCTTCCTTCTGGGACGACAGCCATGCAGACCAATTTGATGCGGTGTGCGGCGTATGGTCTGAGCACTGACAGGCTGACCCCCCACCCCTTCAACCTCTGCAGCAATGCTGGCAGCACTCATACGTCTATTTCCCAAAGACACCCTCCGGATATGATGCTGAGCACGTGCACTCAACTTCTTTGGTCGACCATGGCGAGGCCTGTTCTGAGTGGAACCTGTCCTGTAAAACTGCTGTATGGTCTTGCCCACCTTGCTCTCAGATCGTCAGAGAGTTCTTTGCCATGAGGTGCCATGTTGAACTTCCAGTGACCAGTATCAGAGAATGTGAGAACAATAACACCAAATTTAACACACCTGCTCCCCATTCACTCCTGATACCTTGTAACACTAACGAGTCACATGATACCGGGGAGGGCAGGGGCGTCGCTAGGGCTCGAGCCCCGAATGATTTTAATCTAGCCCCGAATGTTTTTTTGGCACACACGCCAAAATACCGCGAGAGTGTGCGAAGTTGGATACTGTTTATTTGTGTTTATTATTAAACAATATTACATAAAAATGCTCTTTCAAAACTTATGTTATTCTTGCTTAGCCCTTCTCCCTAATTAGCCCCTGATCTTTCGGGCTCAGCCCCTGATGTTTTCAATCCTAGAAATGCTCCTGGGGGAGGGTAAATGGCTAACTGGGCCCAATTTGGACATTTCCACTTAGGGTTGTACTCACTTTTGTTGCCAACGGTTTAGACATTAATGGCTGTGTGTTGAGTTATGTTGAGGGGACAGCAAATTTACACTGTTATACAGGCTGTACACTCACTACTTTACATTGGAGCAGAGTGTCATTTCTTCAGCGTTGTCACATGAAAAGATATAATAAAGTATTTACAAAAATGTGAGGGGTGTACTCACTTTTGTGAGATTGTTTTGTGTGTATATTATAGAAAATATTTCAAATGCTGAAAATGTGATCTTTGTCTTTTAATTTACCTTTATTTATATATGTTATTAATTATGTCTGTTGTTATGTTATTGATTACTGTTCACTGAGAGTATTCACCTGTGGGGGAAGGGGCAGTGAAACAGCAGCTCTGGTTCCTGTGTGATTTATTTAACACAATTTTCCCCTTTTACAGGTATGTAATGTTTAATTTCAATGACAATATAAAGTTGGCACTATAGGTTTGCACTATCTGTGGAAAACGTTATTGTTTCCACAAGTGTTTTTTGTTAAAAGTTTGTGCTGTTATGAGTTTTATGTGTTTAGTATACAAATAGGCTCAGGTCATGCTAGTCATGCTAGCGATGGACAAAACATACTCACCTAATTATTGTATTCAATGGTATAAAATTGTATATGTAGCAGCTCCTGTTCCTGCATGATTTATTTAACATAATTTTCACAATTTTCACTTTCACAGATTTAGAGGGTACTACATGAGCAGTTCTTTTCACATCATACATTATTTTGTCATTATTTTATTAATAGAATTGTATGATACTTTGGCACTGCATTTATTTAACCATTTATTAATATTGCTATTTATAACCACTTTCATGATTAATAAAATATAAATGTACTACATTTGTTTCCCACTGTTCCTCTGTCCATGTTTGGCAAAAATGATTGTCTACTGTACAAGCTCAGTTATTTATATAGCAAAAAATCGTGCTTACTGATTGACTAATAGTGTCACTGTAACATCACCTCCGGCATCGGGTTTTGATGCCACCAGCGAAGGAACACTTCTGGGTTTCATAGACATTTAAGTAGCGTGCTAGCCTCGTCAATACACGAAGTATTGTGATTGCCACGTTGCCGAGCCTTGCCATTGTCTATTGCTATTGGATTACTGTGTTTGACTCTCGCCTGTTATTTCTCGTTTTCGGTTCCCAGTTTTGCATCTGTCAGTTTTGTTTGCTACTGTGTTTGTATTTTTCGGTATTTGATTTCCCATCCGCATTTCCATGTTTGCCTTGTGTTTTGGATTATTTAATAAATATGCACATGGATCCTACTTCATCCACCTCCGGCATTTTGTTACAGTCACCATAAAATATATGAATTATCTGGATTTTGTTGAGCGCGTAAAGTGTTTATGAAAATTATAACTTAAGAAAAATTATAACTTGAAACTGAAATGGATTTAATAGTGATCATTAAAGGTTATCAACCAGTAGCTAATTGGCTCAATCTGTAGGTCTACATCAACACTTGCAGTCAAAAATGCAAAAGAAATCTAAAGCCTTGCTGACTTGCTTTTTTGGGAAGGACCCAAAAGAATGAATGTTTCTGTAATTCCCCAAGCATTGTTGACTGTAAAACGTACACCCCCTCCATTGCATTTACAAAATATTTCTTTTGTACTGCTCAGAACATTGAATATCCTGTTGGTTTGATGGCATGGTTTTGTCCAACTTCAGACAGCCACCTTAGGTTGTAGGTTACAGCTTTTCTGTTTTCTGTGTTTGCTATTTTGAGGAAACACATCATGAACCCCAATCATTGTGGGTCTGGAACACTAAAAAATATAAATCACTAAGAGGTTTGTATTCAACACCTGACAGAAGATATACCAGACAGAAATACCTGAGGTGAAAAAGATCATAAGTGACTAAACTTCTTACATCTGTGTCTTTTAACATATGGTCAATGAAGTCATTGAACCATTAACCGTATATAAACATATTGTATTAAATCACCAATTGGTCTGAAAGGGAAAGTTTGAGCATATTTGTTTGTGCACTGCATTATGACTTGGTGCTGTGGCACACGCATTTGCGGAACCGGGGTTGTAACAATAAATGTGTCCTACAGATTCTGGAAGACATCAGGCATGTTCAATATATGGCAAGCAATGCTGTGTCTCATTCCGTTCTCAGGGAAGTGAGATACATAAGTAACCTGAGACGTTCCCTTTTGAAGGAACTCAACACTGCATCATGGCTTGACATTATGCTAAACCTCAGGGTGGGCACTGATATTAAGAGGTAAACCTTATAAGTGAGGTAAAGACTAAGATGAGAGCCTTTTCCAGAGCCAGAATCTTCTCTGAGGTTGACTCCAGTGGCTCAAACAGGTTGATAATCTCCACCAGGAAGCCCAAGAGGTTTGTGGCCTGCAGAAATGGCCTTCTGGCACCACGCATGGCTGCATGTGAATGGAAGTCCTGAGAATCGGTGCATGGCTGGCCAAAAACACCATCATGTACACCTCAAGGTAAGCAGGAGCTAACTCTGACATGAGATATTGTTGGAGGAACTCCAGTAGGGCAGGAGGCTGGAGCCAAGTGCACCACTGGCAGAAAACCTCAACTTCAGGGCATATAGTTTCTGGTTGAGGGAATCCAAAGCCAAGAGGCCAATGTCTATGAGCTTGTCCCCATAAGGGGACAAATCACATGTTTAGATGGGGTAGTATGGTATAATGGTAAAAAGTCCCTTCTGTCAGGAATTGTTTAAATAGTGACACTAAGGAGAGACCCCATGTCTATGGGCTAAACCTGGGTGAGCCACCATGGCACCACTAAAAGCGAGTTCCTAATAAACTTCCAGGAGTACTTTTAGGAGCACTAGTGAAGCTTGTTCTAAATAGATGTGGGTGTCTGGGCAGTCCTGCACATACTAGTCCCTGGGTTGTGTTGGAATTCCAGTGGCGAAAACACTGCACTCATTCCTGGGCAGTTCACACACCAGGGAAGGCAAGAACCTCCCCAAAAGCCCTGGTAGGGATGACGTCCAAGAACCGCATCCCAGCCCATAAGAGCAACATCCATCAGGGAAAGACTGTGACAGTACAATGACTGAACTAGAAGCAGCCAGTCATTTATGCAGATTAGTGCATGGATACCATGAGGCTGCCACAGGGTCTGGTCTATAACCCATGTACAACCCAGTGACTTGCGGGGGACTGGACTTGACCAAAGTATCTCTCTTATTCTTTAATGCAGAAGTATGTGCCTGTTACATCCCTGATGATTGTCCTGCTTTGAAACTTGATGCAATCTAAAAACAAACAGTGAACCCTCTTGGATGCAATGGAATATGACACTCTATGACCCCCGTGCACAGGAGAGAGAGGGAGAGAGAGACTGGCTCTGTTCCCTGCGCACTACAGTGGTCACGGCACCTGGGGTCGGTGTGAGGAGGTTTGTACCCCTCTGTTACAGTATCTAGAACTAATAGAGATATGTTTGGCAGTGACTGTAAGCCTTTTCTTACAAAAGCACACAGTAATGGAACAGCCTTCCAATTAGTGGGGGATTCAGACACAGTCTCAGTTTTTAAGTCTAGACTGAAAACAAATGTATAGTTTTTCTTATGTAAAGGAGCAGATCAACAGTGTTATACAGAGGGACCATTGAGAGTGTCCTGAGCAGCTGCATCATTGCCTGGTTTGGGAATTGTACTGTCTCGAATCGCAAGACCCTGCAGCGGATTGTGAGGACAGCTGAAAAGATCATTGGATTCTCTCTCCCCTCTATCACGGACATTTACACCACACGCTGCATCTGCAAAGCCAACAGCATTGTGGATGACCCCACACAACCCTCACACACACTCTTCACCCTCCTGCTGTCTGGACCTCACAACCAGACTGTTGAACAGTTTCTTCCCTCAAGCCATCAGGCTCCTCAACATCCAGAACTGAAACTGTACAAAACTCTCTCTCACACACACACACACGCACACTCACCTGTGTAAACAGACTCACAATATAATGTTCACTACTTATTTGCACTACTTCAACCACTGTTATATTTTAACCACTGCTATAATGTTTATTTCTTATTTGCACTACTTCATCTGCTGCTACCGCATTTTTGCACAATCCACATTGTCATGCCGCTATATGTATGTTACAGTCATACCTGGTTTTTAGAGTTCTCAAATTCGCACATCATTCCATTTTGTTTCATTGCACATGTTCTTCTTTGGCGCTATGTGTCCTGTCTTGTGTTGTTTTTTGTACTTCCTGTTTTTGCACTGTCTTGTCTTTGCACTGTTTGCACCTAGTTGCACACATTGCATTTTATGTAGCTAGGACAAACTTCTGTCCTAGCTCTGTGTTGTTGTTTCTGTTTGTAATTATATGTTGTATGTTATGTAGCACAACATACAACAAACTTTGTTCCATTTCACTATGTATTGCGTCAGCTATATGTGGTTGAAATGACAATAAAAGCTTCTTGACTTGACTTTAGATCTGGTTAGTTCATGGGCATGGTGTGTTTGATGTACCAGGATGTTTGGATACTGTCACCTTAGTACTCTTGCAATTCATGCAGGCTTGATGACTATGAAGTGGTTGGATGCTTTATGTCCCAGGAAGCTGTCATGATGGTGTAACCTTCTGGCTCTCCCTTTTAGTTAAGCTGTAATAGCTAGTTTTGCTGGAGTCCCTGCCTGCACTTTGCACAGGTTCCTCTGGTTGTAAATGCAGCAGTCATAGTTTGCAAACTCTATGAGGTCTCTCTGATCAGTTGTACTGTCTTACTATGTATATTATTTAGACATGTATTAATAAAGAGCAAGGCATACTGACTAGTTAGTGGGAGAAGGGGAAGAGATGGGACAATGCTTTGTAATCCCAATTATGGTCACTGTATCCATTGAAATCTAGAATGGTAGCTGCATTTAAATCTTGAATAGACCCTGCTATAGGGTAGGGATGCAACTGTTTCTCTACTTCATCCACCCCACTAAATTATCAATAAAAGGTTGGACAAAAATGTGTATGTGGAATCATTGGTTTGATACATGATGTAGCCTTCTCCAATAGGGTCTGTGCACTTTTTTTTAGCGACGTCGGTGACATGGAGAGGAGTAGTGCATGGTATCGTGGGAAGTCGTAGTTCCCAGATGAGGTGTTAATTGATCAGATTCACTGCAGCACCTTGTCTGATTTAGGGAGCTCCCAAGTACTGAGTCTGAATCTGAGATAAACCCTTTATACTGTTGCTGTCACAGCATATTATCCAGTCTGATGGTCACTGTGATATACTGGGACAATGACATGTCAGAAGTGATCTTGACCAAGAAGTTCAATATTCAGGTGAGGGCTCACACTGGTGACTTGGAGGGGGCATTGCAAAAGTATAACTAAAAAAGAGAGCCAGAAGCTGACACAGACATAAGGGCCTCCTGGGACATAAAGCTCCAGCCACTCCACCATCAACAAACCTGAGTGAACGTATGAGAGTGGGGGAGACAACTTCCAAACACATTTCTAAGGACAAATTAAATACACTACTCACAAAAAGTGAAGGATATTCAGCTTTTGGGTGAAATTTCAGGATGCACCTAAAATGCACTATAACCTTTACAGGTGAACTTAATTTGACCTTCTCTACACTTTTGAATGCACATGTCCAACTGTTCAGTGTTTCAGTACTTTTTGCGTAACTTGCTGTTCTCTAACAAGGTGCTTAACAGCAATATTCACAACTGGTGTTTGTTCCATAAATTGACCAAAAAATTTTCTGGTTCAATTAGAATTGGTATTTAAACAGTCCTCTTCATCATGCTGTTCACATTTTGACCACATCATGAGACCAAGACGACACCTAACAATTGATCAACAGTACCTCGCGATTGCGAGGCTTCAAACAGGATGTTCTCAGAACAAGTGGCCACTGAGCTTAGAGTGTCATCAGCAGGTTGCGACAGAGATACAGAGAGACTGGAAGAGTCACAGAAAGACATAGAAGTGTACAGTGCCCTGTGGAACTGGATGATGAATGCCACTCAACTCCAGGCACATTTAAGGGAGGTGAGAGGCACCCAAGTGTCACATCAGACCATTCGAAACCATCTACATCAGCGTGGTCTGCGTGCTAGATGACCTGCCACCTGACCACACCACCAGGCACAGGCATCATGGGCCAGGGAGCATTTATGTTGGACGAGGGACCAGTGGGCCTCAGTGCTGTTCTCTGATGAAAGTCAATTCAAGTTGAGCAGAAATGATGGCCACCAACGATGTTGGAGACATCAAGGAGAGCGCTATGCATCAGCCACTGTTGTCACCAGACGAGCCTTTGGTGCTGGTGGTGTTACAGTCTGGGCAGGTCTGTCTACTCAATACAGAACTGCCCTAAATCTTGTGAATGGTACAACATCATTAATCCAGTCATTGTGCCCCTGCATGAACAACACAGGCCTAATTTTATCTTCATGGACAACAATGCTCCAGCTCATCGAGGTCGCATCATTAGGGAATGGCTGCTGGAGGCTGGGGTACCTCAAATGGAGTGGGCTGCACTTTCTCCAGACCTGAATCCGATAGAAAACATATGGGATCAGCTGAGTCGCCGTGTAGAGGCTTGTAACCCTGCTCCCCAGAACCTCAATGACCTGAGGGGCGCCCTTCAAGAAGAGTGGAATGCCATGCCTCAGCAGACAATAAGTCGACTCATGAACAGCATGAGATGTCGTTGTCAAGCTGTAATTGACGGTCAAGGGCACATGACAAATTATTGAGACACTGACATTTTTTGTTGTGGTATACCCACCACTATTGTTGGCTTTTGTTTCAATAAATTGTTTGAGATGAGGAAATCACCATTGCATGCTTCTACTTAAATGCCCTACTTTCATGATATAATATCACTATAGCATGAACTACATTTTCCATAAATTTCACCCAAAAGCCAAATATCCTTAACTTTTTGTGAGTAGTATTAGATTAGATTAGATTAGATTAGATTAGATTAGATTAGATTAGATTAGATTAGATTAGATTAGAGTAGATTAGATTAGATTAGATTAGATTCAACTTTATTGTCACTGCACATGTGGGTACAAGGCAATGAAATGCAGTTAGCATCTAACCAGAAGTGCATTTTCGCAGTGCAAATAATTAGCATATATAATGCTATATAATGCTATAATATATAGCAATAAATAATTTGCATATATAAACAATATATGCATAGGTGTCTTTATTGTGCACGTGAGAGAGGACTGAGTGCAGCGCTGTGGAAACTGTGTCCTCCGTGCTCCTGTTCTGACGGTAAGCAAATTGATGGGTCAAGGGTGGCAGGAAGACAGGTTTTGAGGTGTGCCAGGACCAGCCGCTCAAAGCACTTAGTGATGATGGGGGTGAGCACTACTGGGCGGTAGTCATTAAGGCAGGATGCAGTGGAGTTTTTTGGTACAGGCACAATGGAGGTGGTCTTAAGGCAGGTGGGCACAATAGCTTGGGCTAGAGACAGCTTGAATAAGTCTGTTAGGACCCCTGCCAGCTCCCCAGCACATGCTCTGAGGACGCGCCTGGGGATACCGTCAGGCACTGCTGCTTTCCTTGCATTGATCCTGCTTAGTACTGCACTGACATCATTAGTGGAGCATGTGAGTGGCTGGAAGTCTGCCAGGAGCTCGATTTTGATTACTGGCTCCAGATTATCCCTTCAAAGCGAGCATAGAAGTTGTTTAGATCATTGAGAAAGGAGATATCAGTAGACAGGGGTGAAGGGTTGATGAACCTGTAGTTGCTAATGGCGTGAATGCCCTGCCACATCTGCTGGGGATTGCAGTTGGAGAAGTGTTCTTCAATACTCAGCTTGTAGCAGTACTTGGCCATCTTAATGCCCCGCTTCAGATTGGCCCTGGCTGTACTGTAGGCCTGTGCATCATCAGATGTAAAGGCAGCGTTGCGGGCCTTCAGTAAGAGGTGAACCTCTTTGTTCATCCAAGGCTTCTGATTTGGGTACATGGTGATCTGTTTCTGGGTGGTGACGCTGTCTGTCGTGGTGTTAATGTAATCCAGTATAGAGGAAGCGTAGCCTTCAATATATATATATATTGAAGGCTATATATATATACTACCAGTCAAAAGTTTGGACACACCTTTTAATTCAGTGTTATTTTTTTTAGGGATTTATTTTGTACATTCTAGAACAATACTGGAGATTTCAAAACTGAAATAACACACATGGACTTAAGTAATCCATATGTAATGACCACAAAAAACAGTCAGTTGTTATTTTAAGACACGAAGGTCAGGTGTTCTGGAATAGTTTTTGCAAGAACAGTATTGTCAAGTGCATTTACAAAAACCATCAAGCATCATGATGAAACTGGCTCACACTGGCTCCCAGTAAAACAAGACCAAAACTTACCTGCAGAGGGGAAGTACATTTAGAGTTACCAACCAGAATTAACAGCACCTCAGATTAGAGCCGTTATGAAGGCTTTACAGAGCATAAGTAGCAGACATATCTCAATATCAACTGTTCAAAGGACATTATTGTGCATTATTTTCAGTAAAGACCATGGAATTAGAAGGTGTGTCCAAACTTTTGACTGGTAGTATATATATATATATATATATATATATATATATATATATATATATATATATATATATATATATATATATACAGTGAAACCTTGACTTACGAGTTTAATTCATTCTGTGACCGAGCTCGTAACTCAATTTGCTCGTATATCAAATCAAATTTCTCCATTAAAATGAATTGAAATGTTATTAATCCATTCCAGCACCCCAAAAACCACACCATTTTTTCTGTTACGTGTTTTTAATGTACTTTATAAATAACAAATAATGTGTAAAAAATCACACATAATAACAGAGAACGTAAAGAAATGAACTGGTTTTATTAAGTGCACAGTATGTACGTTGAACATCTGACGAATATGCTGGCGGAGGTGGAGGAAATTTGCGGAGTTTTTCCAATTCATGCTCTATCGCTTAACTTACTCGCTACACATGCTACAATTTATTGCTAAATTTTACTTACTTAATCTTATTCTTCTTCACTGACTTTTGCCCTTTTTTTGCCTTGCTCTCACTTGCTGGGCGTTTCAATAAAAACCTGTCCAAGGAGGTTTGTTTCTTCCTCCCTTTCAAAATGTTTTGGAAATGAGTGAGGCAAGTGTCGTTACACAGCGCCAACACACGACCTGTTGCAACTTTTTCAGGGTGTTTCTTTTCAATAAACTCTGAAATTTTCTCCCACATTCCCAACATTTCCTTAATCTCACTTGTAGGGATAACCTCCTCCGCCTCTGGCTCCTCTACGTTAATTAGCTGCAAAACCTCTGCATGCTGCTGCTGCTTTAGCTCCTTTAATTCCTCCATTGTCAGTTCCTCATTGTGTTTCTCTATGAGGTCGTTAACGTCTTCTTCATTCACTTCCAGGCTCATGGACTTTCCGAGGGACACAATCTCTTCCACCACTAACACTTCAGGTTTGAATCCTTCGAAATCCCTTTCCGACAGAACCTCAGGCCACAGCTTCTTCCATGCAGAGTTTGTCGATAATTCTGAGGCAGGTCACGATATTGTAGTGATCCTTCCAGAACTCTCGAAGGGTGAGGTTTGTGCTCTCCGTATCCTCAAAGCAGTGCTGGAACAGGTGCTTGGTGAAGAGCTTTTTGAAATTTGAAATCACCTGCTGGTCCATGGGCTGCAGGATAGGGGTGGTGTTGGCTGGAAGGTAAAGGACCTTAATAAACTTAAATTCTTCAAGGATGTTATCTGCGAGGTTTGGTGGGTGCGCGGGAGCATTATCAAGGACGAGAAGGATTCAAGATTCAAGATTCAAGATTCAAGAAGCTTTTATTGTCATTTCAACCACATATAGCTGGCGCAGTACATTGTGACCTGGTGCTACATAAACATACAACTACTAGTACAATACAAAACAACAAACAACACCACAGAGCTAGGACAGAAGCTTGTCTTAGCCACGTAAAGTGCACAGTGTGCAGCTAGGTGCAAACAGAGCATAGACAAGACAGTGCAAAAAAGACAATAAATACAATAAAGACAACACAAAAGAACACAGGACACTTAGCGCTGAAAGGAAATAAAAGAACGTGTACTGGAATGTAAGTGAAATAAAATAGATAAAGTGAAATGATGTAGAAAAAAAAAAGTATTGTGCAAAAATATTGTGCAAAAATACACAGCAGCAGTTGAGGTAGTGCAAATAGAATAAACATAAATATAACTATAGCAGCGGATGACAGGTAGAGGTAGTGCAGTAAGTAATGAACAGTATAAATTATGTGTGTGTGTGTTTGTGTCCACACAGTCAAGAGAGAGTGTGTGTATCTGTGTGTGAGAGACAGAGAGTTAGTATACAGCTCAGTCCTGAGTGAGAGTGTGTGTGTGTGAGAGAGTGTAGAACAGTTCAGTCCTGAGTGAGAGTGTGTGTGTGTGAGAGAGTGTAGAACAGTTCAGTCCTGAGTGAGAGTGTGTGTGAGAGTGTAGAACAGTTCAGTCCCGGGTGTTGAGGAGCCTAATGGCTTGAGGAAAGAAACTGTTACACAGTCTGGTTGTGAGGGCCCGAATGCTCCGGTACCTCTTTCCAGATGGCAGGAGGGTGAAGAGTGTGTGTGAGGGGTGTGTGGGGTCAGCCACAATGCTGATGGCTTTGCGGATGCAGCGTGCGGTGTAAATGTCTGTGATAGAGGGGAGAGAGACTCCGATGATCTTCTCAGCTGTCCTCACTATCCGCTGAAGGGTCTTGCGATCTGAGACGGTGCAGTTCCCAAACCAGGCAGTGATGCAGCTGCTCAGGACGCTCTCGATGGTCCCTCTGTAGAACACAGACAGGATGGGGGGAGGGAGATGGGCTTTACTCAGCCTCCTCAGGAAGTAGAGGCGCTGCTGGGCTTTCTTGGTGATGGAGCTGGTGTTGAGTGACCAGGTGAAGTTCTCCGCCAGATGGACACCAAGGAATTCAACTGTGGGCTTGCAGGGGTAGGTTATTTTCCAAAAGGTACTTCTTGACCGCAGGACCAAAGACCAGGTTTACCCTCTGCACAAGAACTCCCTGGTGACCCACATAACCTGCAGTTTTTCTTTAAGTATCTTATGAGACTTAAAGGCTCTGGGGTTTTCAGAGTGATATACGAGTAGTGGTTTAATCTTGCAGTCACCAATCACATTCGCAAGTGCAAGGGTTAACCTATCCTTCATAGGTTTGTGGCCAGGCATGCTCTTCTCCTCTGCCCCTATATACGTCCTCCTCGGCATCTTTTTCCAGAAGAGCCTTGTCTCGTCACAGTTGAAGACTTGCTGGGGGATGTATCCTTCGGCTTCTATCAGTTTGGCAAAAATTATTATAAAATCCTCAGCTGCCTTCACATCCGAGCTTGCTGCCTCACCATGCCTGAGGACGGAATGAATGCCAGTCCTCTTCTTAAAATTATCAAACCATCCCTGACTGGCTTTGAATGACTCGTGCCTTCTCACAGATGATGCTCTCAGTCACAGTATCTCCTGCGAGCTGCTTCTCCATCAACCACACCAACAACAACTTTTCCATCTCTTCATGGACAGAGGTCTGGAACTTTGGAATAATCTTAAATGCCTTTGGCTGGCGTTATAGCCTTTATTGACTCATTCTGCTTCAAAATTGTACATATCATAGAAGTACTACGATTGTACTGCTTCGCCAAGTTGACAACACGCACACCTTGCTCATGTTTTTCGATGATTTTGTGCTTTATATCCAAGGACATCATCCTTTTATTATTCTCAGCACTGATCTTGGCACTCACTTTCTTAGGACCCATGGTTAAAATTAAGAAATTTACGACAGAGATGCTTGCACGGCAAGATAACCACGTGACCTGACCGCTCGCTGGGCTACCTAGTGGCAGGTGGCATAAGCTCGCTCGCTCGCAACTCAGATCACAGCTCGTGTCTTAAAGCAAAAAATCGACTGAGCGATGGCTCATATCTCGGAAAACTCGTAAGTTGAGTTAGTCATAAGTCAAGGTTTCACTGTATATATATATATATAAACTGCTATAGTGATATAGTTTTAGAGGGAGAGTCATTGTCTCGTTTGACATCACTGGACATTGCTATGATCTGTTTCATTACACCCAAACTGTCACTTTTGTCCTTATATAGTTTAGACGCAGAGGCAGTTGTCTTTTTGCCATCAGTGTACATCGCTGTGATCACTTTCATTAGACCCAAATTGTCACTTTTGTCCTTTTGGTATTTAAATGCATGTACCCACTGTGTCTGGTGCACCTGGGCAGAGATGGTGCCGTTGCTTGGGCCTGATCATCGTTGCTTGCAACTATATTTAGGGCCCAGGCACTAGCAGAAGGGACCTCTTGTTCTTCTAAGGATTATTAGGGCCCGAGCACCGAAGGAGCAAGGCCAGAGGCCTTGCACTGTAGGTGCGGAAGCCCTATTGTTTTTGTTAGAATTTTATATTTAGGGCCCGAGCACCGAAGGAGCAAGGCCAGAGGCCTTGCACCGTAGGTGCGGAAGCCCTATTGTTTTGGTTAGAATTTTATATTTATTTATTTAGGACCCAAGCACCGAAGGAGCAAGACCAGAGGCCTTGCACTGTAGGTGAGGAAGCCCTATTGTTTTCATTAGAATTTTATATATAGGGCCCGAGCACTGAAGGAGCAAGGCCAGAGGCCTTGCACCGTAGGTGCGGAAGCCCTATTGTATTTGTTAGAATTTTATATTTATTTATTTATTTATTTTTATTTTTTATTTTTCTCAAACTTTCAGGGCATTTTGGACCCCTTAACATGCTCAAAAACTCTTGAAAATCAGCAGACAGGTTGGAATCTGCGGCAAATAGGAAGTCACTGTGGCTCGGCCCTGGGCGTGGCACACACCCATTACAGCACCCCCTGGAACATCATGCTGCATAGCTGATACACACTTGCACATATCCATGTACAACTTGGTACACACTTAGGTCTCATTGAACTGAACAACTTTCACACTGCATGTCATTAAGTCTGAAGTGAGTTATTTTGAGTTGTTTGCAAAACGCACCAAATGGAATTTGAAATATTCCTCCTAGGGAACTGATACAACTGCCACTAGGCTAAAATGATGCCAAGACATTGATAATGCAAAATTGATGAGGGATTTTTGATATCTCAAATGGTTCAGCCGTGAGAAGCCCTTAAACTTACGGTGAATAAAACGAAACAGGAAGTGGCTAATAACTTCTGTGTACATTGAGTGATCTACATGAAACCTTAGGATTATGTTAAGCATTGAAAGCTGATCACAATGATATGACAACTGTGAGTCTTGGTCATAGCACCACCAACTGGCAGCAGGAAGTGTGTCACTTTTTGAAATCTCTAATATTTTCTCCCTTACTTTCACCTGATGTGGTTCAAAACCAGTCAGGATAATGACAAGACATGGCTGATGTGAAACTGTGAAGGAATTTTTAATACCTTGAATCGTGTTACTATGGCGACGATTTACATGAGACCATAATAGAAGAAAATGAATCTTCTCATATCTTACGAGTGGAAAGGCCTAATGTTCCAAAATATTTCACATAGAGAGTGTAAATGGATATGAGAAAGTCCAGTGTGGCTGGTTCCCGGGTGTGGCACAGGGCTGTCACAGTGCCCCCTGGAACTTTGTCAGAAATATAGCTGCACAGCTCATATTCACTTGCACGTATATGCATGACATGCGGTATAGATTTAGATCTCATTGAGCTACATGACGTTCATCCACCTGTCATGGGATCTGCTCAACAGGAAGTCAGTTATTTTGGGATGTTTGAAAAACGCACCCAACGGAATGTGATATACTCCTCCTAGGGGATTTGTATGATTTTGACCAAACAGGGTCCAATATGATCTGAACATTGAGGATCAAAAATCTCAAACAGTTCAGCCGTGAGGAGCTCTTAAACTTATGACGAATAAAAGGAAACAGGAAGTGGCTAATAACTTCGTTGTAAAATCAGTGATGTACATCAAACCACAACTTTATGTTAAGAGAAGAAAGCTGATCACACAGACATGACTACTGTGAGTCTCAGTCATAGCGCCACCAACTGGCAGCAGGAAGTGTGTCACTTTTAGAAATCTAATATATTGTCCCTTTCTTTCATCTGATTTGGTTGAAAATCAGTCAGAATAATAGCAAGACATGGCAGATGTGAAACTGTGAAGGAATTTGTGATATTGTGAATGATGTTGCTATGGTGAGGACATAATAGAAGAAAATTAATCTTTTTATATCTTAACAGTGGAAAGTCCTAATGTTTCAAAACATTTTACATAGAACGAACAACTGGTTGTGAATAAGTTTGCCTAGTTTCATGACTTTGTGATGCTCAAACCGCTCACAACAAAATTTAAATTTATCAGTCCATTGACTAGACTTGGTTTTGGCCTGACTCCTGCAGTACTAGACTATGTCCACTAGAGGCTCTTTCCCCTTTATTTTTATATTTTTAAATATGGCTTCATGTTCACAATTTATATACACAGAGTCAGCCAAAAAATGTATATACACTTCAGGAAAAGTAAAATAGTATGATGTAAATAATATTAATATAATATTAATAATATTATCATAATATTATCATAATATCATCATATAAATCAATCCATAACGTATAGAAATAAATTTAGTAATACAATATTTATACAAATTTTTGTATAAAAAAATTTCTTAAATCCTGAAATGTGTATACCTTGTATAAATGTGTATACATTGCATACAAATGTATACATGTGTATACATTTTTCTGGGTGACTCTCTCTCTCTCTCTCTCTCTCTCTCTATATATATATATATATATATATATACACTATATTGCCAAAAGTATTCGCTCACCTGCCTTGACTCGCATATGAACTTAAGTGACATCCCATTCCTAATCCATAGGGTTCAATATGACGTCGGTCCACCCTTTGCAGCTATAACAGCTTCAACTCTTCTGGGAAGGCTGTCCACAAGGTTTAGGAGTGTGTTTATGGGAATTTTTGACCATTCTTCTAGAAGCGCATTTGTGAGGTCACACACTGATGTTGGACGAGAAGGTCTGGCTCTCAGTCTCTCTAATTCATCCCAAAGGTGTTCTATCGGGTTGAGGTCAGGACTCTGTGCAGGCCAGTCAAGTTCATCCACACCAGACTCTGTCATCCATGTCTTTATGGACCTTTGTGCTTTGGTCACTGGTGCACAGTCATGTTGGAAGAGGAAGGGGCCAGCTCCAAACTGTTCCCACATAGTTGGGAGCATGGAATTGTCCAAAATGTCTTGGTATGCTGAAGCATTCAGAGTTCCTTTCACTGGAACTAAGGGGGCAAGCCCAGCTCCTGAAAAACAACCCCACATCATAATCCCCCCTCCACCAAACTTTACACTTGGCACAATGCTGTCAGACAAGTACCGTTCTCCTGGCAACCGCCAAACCCAGACTCGTCCATCAGATTGCCAGATGGAGAAGAGCGATTTGTCACTCCAGAGAACGTGTCTCCACTGCTCTAGAGTCCAGTGGCGGCGTGCTTTACACCACTGCATCCGACGCTTTGCATTGCACTTGGTGATGTATGGCTTGGATGCAGCTGCTCGGCCATGGAAACCCATTCCATGAAGCTCTCTGCGCACTGTTCTTGAGCTAATCTGAAGGCCACGAAGTTTGGAGGTCTGTAGCGATTGACTCTGCAGAAAGTTGGCGACCTCAGCATCCGCTGACCCCGCTCCGTCAGTTTACGTGGCCTACCACTTCGTGGCTGAGTTGCTGTCGTTCCCAAACACTTCCACGTTCTTATAATACAGCTGACAGTTGACTGTGGAATATTTAGGAGCGAGGAAATTTCACGACTGGATTTGTTGCACAGGTGGCATCCTATCACAGTTCCACGCTGGAATTCACTGAGCTCCTGAGAGCGACCCATTCTTTCACAAATGTTTGTAAAAACAGTCTGCATGCCTAGGTGCTTGATTTTATACACCTGTGGCCATGGAAGTGATTGGAACACCTGATTCTGATTATTTGGATGGGTGAGCGAATACTTTTGGCAATATAGTGTATATATATATATATATATATATATATATATATATATACACTATATATATATATAAACACACATATATATATTGATATAGTAATATAGTTTAGAGGGAGAATCATTGTCCCTTTGGACATCACTGGACATTGCTATGATCTATTTCATTACACCCAAACTGTCCCTTTTGTCCTTATATAGTTTATAAGGAAAGTCAGTTTTTGTTTTGCCATCAGTCGACTTTGCTGTGATCACTTTCAGTACACCCAAATTGTCACTCTTGAAACTAAATATATTTAAAAAAATATACTAAATATATATATATATATATATATATATATATATATATATATATATATATATATATATATATATATATACACCCCAGTGAGGTGACATTCCATGTCCCAAGAGCCAGATTCTTTAACCAGGGTTTGGGTCATCTAGGCCCCCTCCCATGACTGCTACCCAAATCACATAGCACCAGTCCCTTATGCTCCTTCCTGTGGGTGGTGGGCCTACGGGAAGACGGGCCTACGTTGCTCTTTCGGGCTGTGCCCGGCCGAGTCCCATAGGCGAAGACTCGGCAACCAGGCCCTCGCCTGCGTGCCCCAGCCCTAGGCCTGGCTCCAGGTTGGGGCCCCGGTAACACCAATCTGGGCGATGTAATGGTCCTCAACACACAGCCATTAATGTCTAAACCGTTGGCAACAAAAGTGAGTACACCCCTAAGTGGAAATGTCCAAATTGGGCCCAATTACCCATTTACCCTTCCCGGTGTCATGTGACTTATTAGTGTTACAAGGTCTCAGGTGTGAATGGGGAGCAGATGTGTTAAATTTGCTGTTATCATCCTCACACTCTCTCATACTGGTAACTGGAAGTTCAACATGGCACCTCATGGCAAAGAACTCTCTGAGGATCTGAAAATAAGAATTGTTGCTCTACATAAAGATGGCCTAGGCCATGGATTACTGAAACCATGTCCTGTGGTCCGATAAGACCAAGATGAATTTATTTGGTTCAGATGGTGTGTGTGGCGGCAACCAGGTGAGGAGTACAAAGACAAGTGTGTCTTGCCTACAGTCAAGCATGGTGGTGGGAGTGTCATGGTCTGGGCCTTCATGAGTGCTGCCAGCACTGGGGAGATACAGTTCACTGAGGGAACCATGAATGCCAACATGTACTGTGACATACTGAAGCAGAGCATGCTCCCCTCCCTTCAGAAACTGGGCCGCAGGGCAGTATTCCAACATGATAATGATCCCAAAACCACCTCCAAGATGACCACTGCCTTGCTAAAGAAGCTGAGGGTAAAGGTGATGGACTGGCCAAGCATGTCTCCAGACCTACAGCAAACCCTATTGAGCATCTGTGGGACATCCTCAAATGGAAGGTGGGGGAGCGCAAGGTCTCTAACATCCATCAGCTCTGTGATGTCATCATGGAGGAGTGGAAGAGGACTCCAGTGGCAACCTGTGAAGCTCTGGTGAACTCCATGCCCAAGAAGGTTAAGGCAGTGCTGGAAAATAATGGTGGCCACACAAAATATTGACATTTTGGGCCCAATTTGGACATTTCCACTTAGGGGTGTATTCACTTTTGTTGCCAACGGTTTAGACATTAATGGCTGTGTGTTGAGTTATTTTGAGGGAACAGTAAATTTACACTGTTATACAGGCTGTACACTCACTACTTTACATTGTAGCAGAGTGTCATTTCTTCAGTGTTGTCACATGAAAAGAATAATGAAATATTTACAAAAATGTGAGGGGTGTACTCACTTTTGTGAGATACTGTATATATATATAATATGAGCCCTTGTGTACCTGTCCTTTGACAGTCATTGTTTGTTTGTTTTGTCATGTTTCTACATTTACCGGTCCGTATGACGGACCGTTCATTTTTTTATGTTTAGTTTTGTTTAACATTTTGTTTAGTCTTGTCTTACCCCTGTGAATAAAGCAGTGCTTCATTTACTCCTGCGCATGGGTCTGATTTCCTTGCTGTGCAGGTGCACGCGGTGTCCACGGAGAGCCCCACGGGTTGTGGGCAGCCCGGATGTTAAAGAACAACAATTCTTAAATAACACTACAAAATCATTTAACCTTCGCCTTAGCATGGCACAGCTGTAGAATACAAAGGTGGGATGGCCAGCACTCTGATATGAATCTCAGGTTGATTCCTCAGAGCCTGCGCTGACCAGCTAGCACCAGTGTTCACAGACATATTCAACCTCTCCTTAACCCAGTCACCAATCCCCACGTGCTTCAAAGAGTCCATCATTGTTCCTGTCCCAAAGAAACCCCATCCTGCTTCCCTCAATGACTATCGCCCTGTAGCCTTGACCTTGGTAGTGATGAAGTGCTTTGAACGGCTGGTCAGAGACTTCATCATCACTTCACTACCAGACACAGTGGATCCATTACAGTTCACCTACCGCCCAAACCACTCAACTGACAATGCCATTTCCCACCTCCTTCACACATCACTCACTCACCTGGACATTAGGAAGGGGAATTATGTTAGAATGCTGTTTGTTGACTACAGTTCAGCGTTTAACACTATAATCCCCTCCACACTCACCACCAAGCTGGAGCACCTGGGACTCAGCCCATCTCTTTGTCAGTGGATCTCCAATTTCCTAACTGGCAGACCACAGGCAGTAATGATGGGCAGACATGTGTCAGCCTCACTCACCCTCAGCACTGGAGCCCCTCAGGGTTGTGTTCTGAGCCCCCTGCTGTACTCTTTGTACATGTATGACTGCATGGCCACTACCAACTCCACCAACATTATCAAGTTTGCTGACAACACCGTTGTGGTCGGATTGATCTCCGACAACAATGAGACGGCCTACCTGGAGGAGATTAAGACTCTGGAGGACTGGTGCCGGTGGAACAACCTCCACCTTAACGTCAGCAAGACTAAGGAGTTGATAGTGGACTTCAGCAGAAAGCAGGAGAGGAACTACCAGACCCCTGTGATCAACAGCAGCCCAGTGGAGAGAGTGGACAGCTTCAGATACCTCGGTGTTCACATCACGCAGGATCTGTTGTGGTCCTGTCACATCAACACCATGGTGAAGAAGGCCTGACAGCGTGTCTTCCACCTCAGAAGCTTGAGAGACTTTAGACTGCCTGCTAAGGTGCTAAGGAACTTTTATTCCTGCACCATAGAAAGCATCCTGATGGGAAACATCACCACCTGGTTCGGGAACAGCACCATGCAGGACAGATGAGCTCTTCAGAGGGTGGTACGATCAGCTGAGTGCATCATCCGTACCGAGCCCCCTGACCTGCACTCGATCTACAACAAGTGGTGCTGGACCAAGGCCAGGAAGATCGTGAAGGACCTCAGCCATCCCAACAATGGACTTTTCTCTCTGTCGAGGTCTGGGAAGCGCTTCCGCTCCCTGAAGGCCAACACTGAGAGACTGAGAAGCTTCTTCCCACAGGCTATATGGTCTCTCAATCAGAACCTCACATAGGACTCATCTGATTAGACCTACTATGCTCCTACACACATGTGTTGGAACTCCAACCAACCACACCAGACATTGCACATTACAGGACTGTGGCACACAATAAACACACAATGTACATCTGCACATTTGCACATTTCAATACTGTGCACACAATACAAACACATAACATACATGTTGCACAGTCTGCTCCTGTACATACAAAGAAGGACTTTTGCACATCTGCACTTTAAGATGGACAATACCACTACTCTCATCACCTCATTCCACTTCGTGACCACCCAGTACTGCTGCTGTCTGCATCTTGGTCACTATTGCACACTACACACTTCACTTTATATACTTTTGCAATAATTTTGCACTGCTGCTGTCTGCACCTTGGACACTATTGCACTACACTCTATTCACTTTACACTTTATATAATTTTATAATTTTACATAACTTTGCATCACAGCTGTTGTATTTTATACTTCCTGTACATTTTACACTTTTACACATATTCTATCTTATTTTATATACATATTATATATACATACCCTACTTTATTTATATTTATTATATTTTATTCTATTTTTATTCTATTATATTTTTAGCTTACTGTGAACTTGTTCTTATATTTTTATATTTCGTATTTTAGTATAATTTGTATTCTTATTTTTTTTATATTTTTTATCCTGTCTTTTGTTCTGTCCTTATTCCTTTTCCTTTTCCTAGGGTCATAACAGTCGTGTAAGCATTTCACTGCATATCATACTGTATACAATTATGTATGTGACTAATAAAATCTGAATTTGATAAAATTTGAATTTGATTTAATAAAATTTGAATTTGAAAGTTCACAACCTACCAAGACTATCCAGTCTGAGGATTGGGATGTGGACGACGAGGTAATAAACTCTTTTTTAATTCAAGTTATATCTTATTTTTATACTTGAGCCAAACGCTGCTGTAGCAATATGTATGTACAAATAATGTGAGAGAATACTTTTGTAAAGGTGATATTGGATATTTCAGGTCCAAGAGGTGCCTGTCACACTGGATCCAGGAACAGAGACCGGAGAGCAGATGGTGAGTAACGTGGTGCTTTATTTATCCAAGAAGTGCAAAACTGAAAGCAAACTGAAAACGTAACTTAAAGAGTGTTATCTGTGCAAGTGGATGGAGAACTGAAGATGTGTTTCCACACGGTGAGATGGGGCAGAAGCAGCGGTTAGCACGACGTAGGGCTTGGGGGAAAGCAGACAGGAACATCACCTAATAACTTTAATACTAGCCGCTGCTCGTGTGGTGAGAGGGAGATATGTAGTGTGTGAGATAATGTGTCAGGTGAGGGTGTTAGAACTCCGGTGATGGGGGGCGTGGTCGCGAGGTAGAGGTGGAAGCCCCCATGACAGTGCCCACTTTACACCCTGCTTGTCTGGAATTCCTCACTGATCCAAAGGGTATGTAAGACAAATGACTGAAATAAATACATGAAATAAACCTCTGATTTATTACTGACCATTTCACCTGTAACGAGTGAAATAAGCTGTGGCTCCTTTAAGAGCAGAGCGCCATTTTTGTTTTTTGTTGTGGTCAGTCTGCAGTCACCTGAGCCGCGAGTACAGCATGTGTGCGGCTCCGATCTTTTTATTTTCATTTCTGTTGCTCATTTAAGTTGTCTTCTTTAAATAAATAACGCTGTTGCTATTAAAAACCCCTCGAGATGTGAAATGCGACCTGTGTGAGCTTCGTGTGATTTCTGCTGCATCTTGAGTTAGGCGAGCGATCCCTTACGTTAATGCTAACTCAGCGCGCTACATACACACAGAAGAGGACAACAAACACGAGGCTCATTTCGT
Source organism: Hemibagrus wyckioides (assembly GCF_019097595.1). Taxonomy (NCBI): domain Eukaryota; kingdom Metazoa; phylum Chordata; class Actinopteri; order Siluriformes; family Bagridae; genus Hemibagrus; species Hemibagrus wyckioides. Next base: position 21,517,717 of record NC_080715.1, read on the forward strand.
GTCTTTCTTTATTTGTTTTCTTTAGCACAGAGATTTCTCGATCTGTACACCATCGGAAATCTGCTGGGGAGTGGAGGCTTTGGATCAGTGTACGAAGGAGTTCGTAGGAAAGATGGACAGCAGGTAAATGCCTGTGCAAATCCTGCAGATTGCACTGGTCAACACAATACATGAACTGTAGAGCATTAATGAGGTTAATGACATGAGCATTGTCCAGATTTCTGCATGTGCACTTTCTTCAAAAACTTTCTCTGGTGATTTAAATCTATAATAAGGTTGTAATTTCATTGTAGGGCATCCCTTTTTTGTAGGTTTACTTCACAGGATTCAAGTCCTCATTGTTTTTTTTTTAAAAAGAGGATTATTGAAATACTTTTTTTGTTTTTCATAAGATAAGATCAGATAAGATAAGATTAGATAGAACTATATTAATCCCGGGACTAGTTTTAAGCTTGCGGTTATGAATTCTGTGTCACGTGATCTCGTTGTTATTTGTCCCACCTATTTCACTGTTCTGTTCGCACCTTCTGCCCTCACCTGTTTCCCTTGATAAGCCTCCCTATATATACACCAGGTGTTTAGTGGTTTTAGACACCCAGGTTCTGTCTCCAGCTCGTGTGATGTCACATTTTTATTTCCTGACACAGGAATAAGGAAATGCTGGGACAGATTACACCTTAGAAAATGCAATTACATTATCCCTATAAAATTTACTGGTAGTTTATTCGGTTACAACGCACAAGTTGATTATCTAGTTAGAGACATTAACCTACCAACTGTCATAAGGTACAGAGCTAACCTATAAATGGTATAAATAAAATGTGTCTAGGTTTTAGTTCTAATATCGGTTGTAATAAGATACACACTGAACAGAGCTATTACTAGATTTAATGCTTAAGGCTCGTTCCTATTTGTTTACGTTTTGTTTTTGTTTTGTTTGTAGGTCGCCATTAAACACATCCGTAAGGATGGCTCGGAGCTGTACATCACAGTTGTAAGTAACCTTACGTGACTGCTGTTATAGTAGCAATAAAGTCCTGTTTACAATTTCTTTAAAGACCAAAACTATGCAAAACGAATGCAACTTGCTGTCATTTTTCAGTATAAGAATCCTAGATGCTGCATTAGTCACTGTTCCTGACTACTTTCATAAGTCAACACCCCCACTCCAATCAGATAGTTAGGGTCAATAACTAGATTACATCAAATCATATATAAGCAACAACATATTCATTATAAATTGAACAAGTAATATAATATGATCTAAAGGTAACTGACACTTCAAACTAGCGTACTTTCACCATGATAACATCTTACCGGACGTCACATGACCTCCAAAATTTCACATACATTAGTGAAGAACTGAGACTGAGATAAAGAAAAGCTAAACAGCACTATAATTCCTATAAAAAGTAATGTCTTCTTTTTTTATACCTGTTCTTTGTGATTCTTACATCCATATTCTGCAAATATCTTTCTTTCAAAGTCTAATTCTCCTCAGTTCAGTCACATTAGTCTTAGCTCACAGCAGCATCTAGGTTTCATATACTGAAAACTATGAAACTATGCTAATTTTATGGGATTTTTTTATTGCTAGCCTGGCGAGACCTGCAAGCTCCATCTAGAGGTGGCTTTAATGCAAATGCTGTCAAAGCCACCTCACTGCCAGTACGTTCTGCAGCTTGTGGACTCGTTTGAAATGGACAACTGCCTCCTGTTAGTCCTGGAAAGACCAATCCCCTGCATGGACGTATATGAGCTACTGTTGAGTGAAGGAGGCACACTCAGTGAGGTGCTGGCCAAAATGATCATGCTGCAGGTGATTCATCTTTCACTATGGTCCCTCTTTGGATAACTAAAGAATTTGTTTGCTGTTGATTTGTTTGTTCTTGATTGACTCGTGATAACATGTTTGCTAGCTTTATCAGATGCTTCACAAAGTAAAAATCCCTGAAAATGGAGAACACAAAGTGATGCACAAATGCAAATAATAATGGTGAAGTTAGTAATACTAAGAAAAACAATCCACAAAGGCATCATTTGTATTTTGTTTGTGTGTGTAATTTAGATACATGTGTGATTGAACTGTTTATTTAGGGGTACTGATGTATGGTGTGGCTGTGACTATGTGATGTGGCTGTAAGGGTCCAGTCTTACTGAGACTGGTTGTTCTTTTTAGGGTATAGTACATAGTTACAGTCATCTAACTAGTTGTATCTAACTAAATCTGAGAAAAATGATAGTGAAGCTGCAAGCAGAAGTTAAAAATTTGTGACTAAATTTCTGTCTCTGTTTCATATCACTGCCCACACAGCCTACTGTCATCTGATCAACTGGTGCTTGGAGCAAGATCCCACCAAAAGACCAAGCCTGAGGCAGATCAGTAAACATGGGTGGTTCACAGAAGACCTTTCAGGTTAGCCAGGTAAAACATCAGATCTACTTAAAATGAACTAACATAGAATATAATCTAGATCACATGGATTGTACTAGAACACTACTGCATTCTTCTATAAAAATAAAGTCTTATGTAATTTTATTTTCTTGAGAGAAACATGAACATGAAGAAATCAAATAAGGAAACATTATGTTCTACAATACTCTATATTAATTTAAACATGTTTTTATTCCACAGATGATGAATAGGCCATGTTGGATCAGAACATCAGCACCCAACAACTTACCCAACAAATTGTAATTACCAATATATTAGAATCACTGTAAATATATTCCTGTAAATAAATTTTAATTACTGTAAATCAATTCCTTATAAATAATAATAAATTTAATAAACTTAATAAATTAAATAAATTATGATCATCATATCTGTCTGGCTGCTGTTTGCTTTCATTCAATATCATCATATTAATGATCTTCTGCTTGGAGCTGTCTGCATTTATGACTCAACTTCTGCTGCTGTGGATGAACACACATGGATAGCTTAAAAATCTGCACTTCCTATCAACAGTTTATGCCCAAATCTCACCATTGCTTCAGTCGAAGATCTCATATGAATATAATGTAGACTTGAATTTATAAACTTCTGCTGTAATCATGAAAACTCAGGAGGAGTTCATCCTGAGATTCTTATTCACAATATACTCATATTGAATATCCTTTTAAATATACGTAGAACTGCTGGAGTTTATATTATACAATTGTATACGTTTCATTATATATCATATACACTGTTCAGGCATAACATTATGACCACCTGCCTAATAATGCTGGTTTACCGAGATGCTTGATATGTGGTGAGAAATTTAGGAAAAAAAAAAAAAATATATATATATCTAATGTAGAAAGACATGTCCAGAACAAACATATGACATTTACTGAAAAGTCCAAAGCTGGAGATGAGCGAAAAAGAGCAATTTCAGAACTGCTGCAGAAAGCTGAGAAGAGCAAACATACTTTCAAATGTACTTTCAAGAACTACTGTGGCTAGTTTTGTGGCTATCATTTAATACACTATTATTTATATATTATATACTATATATATATATATATATATATTTGCATATTGGACCCTAAATTCATGTAGATGTGGTTTCGACTGTTGAATGCTGTAGGTGTCTGAGAAAAGAAAAGAGAGGATGATGGCACACTTAAATGACCTTCAGTCCTATTTAAACGTAAACTGGATGATTTCTGTTTGCTCTTTTTAATATGCTGCTGCCATATGTTTTATTTTATTTATTTTCCACAAATAAAGAAAGGATTCAGGGGTCTCCAACATGTTGTTCACGAGCCACTGGTACCCACCTCTTTTCACAGAATATGTACAAAATTGATAAAACCTCATTAACTCGGTTAGCCACCTGGCCACCTTCATTTTGTCAAAGTAGCTCTCAGAGGAAAAAAGATGAATTAAACTGTTACAGGTCATCGAAATATAAACATATAACATGTACACCACCTTGATCAAAATTTGAAGAAAAAAGACTTGGTAATTTAGAAAGGAACAGAAATACAGCTAGATATTACAACATAGTGGTTAAATATAGTACTGAATCAACATTAGAGAAGTTAAATGGTCGGAAAATGGACATACAAGAAGACATTGATGAGATAGACTGGAATAATGCTTGCCTAAAAGCACAAACACAGATAATAAATACAAGGTTTAAATTACTTCAATGAAAATGGTTAATGAGAAAGTATATAATTCCTGTTAAACTTCATCATATGTCTGCTAATATTCCAGACGTGTGCTAAATGTTTGGATGAGAAAGGTACAGTGTATCACTGCCATTGGGAATGTCCAGAAATTCCCAATTTCTGGAAGGAGATTATAAAATGTCTGCCAGATACATTTAACACTAAATCCTCTTCAACGTTAAACTCAGTGTTCCTAGAAAATATTTAATGGACTTTATACAAACACTGAAACAGACTAAACTTCTAGATTTCTGATGTCTCCAAGCCTGTAGAGTGACTGTATTGTGCTGGAAGAGTATGAAGATGGCATCTTTGAGAATGTGGATAAGGGAAATAGCAGACTGTATTGGGTTAGAAAGACTAACTTGCATTGTTAAGGACAAGCGGAAAGTTCTGTTCAGCTCTGGGAACCATACATGAGCATTGTGAAAACTGGGAATACAGGCATTACTTGAAAATGAATTGGAAACAATATTCATACTTATTGTATTGTATTTTGTTTTATCTTGTTTTAGTTTTATTTATTTTTGTTGATTTTTTTCATGCAAGTATGCGTGATGAGTGGGATATGTGTGTGGGGTGGTTGTTTCTGAGGTATGATGTTTGTATGATGAGGTGTGGTGGGAGAAGGAAATGACAATAAACATATAAACATATTGAAAAATAAAAACCTTACTGCTGTAATCATAAAAACTGAGCTGATCCTGAGACTCTTATTCACAATATGCTCACACCAGTGACGTGTGGTAAGGTTCATGGTCAGAATATATTTACAAATATATGTGAATTCAATAGAGTAGCTTAAATTGGCGATTCAATTGGCAACTTGCACATTGATTACTGGTAATTTATTACCTCCTGTTTAACTTAGATAGGTAGAAAGAGAAGAAAAGGATGTACTGTTCTGAGAAACTATGATTAATACAGCTCTGGCAAAAATTAAGAGACCACTGCAAAATTATCAGTTTCTCTGGTTTTCCTATTTATAGGTATGTGTTTGAATAAGGTGAACATTTTAGTTTGATTATAGAAACTACTGACAACATTTCTCCCAAGTTCCAAATAAACAACATATTGTCATTTAGAGCATTTATTTGCAGAAAATGACAACTGGTCAAAATACCAAAAAAGATGCAGTGTTTTCAGACCTCAAAAATGCAAAGACAACATTAATACTAATGTACTAACTAAGGAAACTAAATTTGGTGGAATTTGTTTGATGGCTTGTGACTGTCCATCTTCTTTCTTTTATTTTTACTGTCCTAATAAGCAAAAAATACACACTGTTACTGTGAAAATAGAAAATGTTAATTAAATTGATGGTAAAATACTGTAACTTCATAAGCAAGTAATTACCCTAAAATCAATGGTATTAATCTGTCTAAATTACATATTTTGCTGAAATATATATTTAAATTTAAGCCGTTTAAGCCTGAGTTCATATAAGGAAATGTTACATGAAGTGCACTGTTGTGTTTTAAAGTGCTAGCTGAGGTTTTTCCCCACCCATTGAATGGAAATACCATTGTATTGAGAAGAATCACAATTAGTACTATTTAAGACCATTATTGGATGGTACTGACTTCTTCTTCTTCTTCTTTTGGCTTTTCCCTTCAGGGCTCACCACAGAAAATCATCTATCTCCACCTATCCCTATCTTCTGTATCCTCAACACTTGCACCCACTAGCTTCATATCCTCATTTATTATATCCATATACAGTGGTACCTCAGTCCTTGACCACCCCTGTGCTCGAACTTTCGGTATTCAATTCGAATTTTCAAGTCAATTTGACCTTGGTGTACGAAAATATTTTTGGTGTACAACACGACCGTCAGGAACATTGGCTCTTGTTTCATACAGGTTTGCAACGAATATCAACATTGCAAACAAATTCGAACGAATATTAATCTGAACTGAATTTTCGACACAAATCTTCAGTTTTCAAAAATATTTTTCTGTGTTCTAACCGACCTGAGAAGAACTACTGTGACCGCACACAAGTGACTGGAACATTTTAACTAAAAGGTTACTAGGTTCCTCTGTACATATTGTAACACTGCCAGAAATGTCTGGAATCATTCAACTTGTTAAAAACCTTTTACATGATACAGTGTTTTTGTTTTCAGCTGCTTTATTTTCAGTTGTCAGAGGACCCCTTTGAAATTGCAGCTGCAGACAAACTAGATGAGAAATACACTAGGTGGAGACACATGTTTGACTGCAGAGGGCGATGCAGCATTAAAATATTGGGCAGATTATTAGAGAAGAGCCATGCCAAAAAGATTATCCCAGGAACAGTAGTGTAATACAACATTGCTTCATTGCTGAGACCTGTTGCACTTTTAAGTTCTGGAAATAAGAAGAATAAATATTTCAGTTCTGTGTCCTTAATGGAAGGTTAGAGGTTCTTCACACTGAGAATGCAGACTTCTTGTAATCAAGAATGTAAAATATTCACCACTATAATAGGATTCTGTGAGAGGATGCCATATAAAATATCTGTGGTGTATAATCCTTAAAAATATATATATACACACACTTTGAAAGATACTCTTAACCACCTCTGGTATTTTCCCCTGTCTTCGTCATGCGGCGCTTTTGAGTTAGTCTAAAGTATGTACTTGGGTTCACAGTTACAATAGTGAGTGTTTATGTAGCCAGTGGAGGAGTTGAGCAAGGCTGTGAAATTCCATTGGAGACACTACACTTGAGCAGGATGAGTAGGGTTCAATGGCTGGACATCTAGGTGAGGGGTCCTTTATTTCAAAAAAATTAAGTAGATGAGTGTGCTGATGAGTATGCAGTGAGCTCATAGTGTCTTGTCTGGACATTCAGTTATTAAATATGGATGGGATGGGAAACATGTCCAGAAGAGTCAAGCAATTACATAACACAATATAAGATAAAACTTAAAAAGGGACATAGAGTGTTAGAGAACCTGATAACCGTAACCCAAAAAGAAGCTAATCCTGTTAATCTTTTCTGACGTGTGCCACAGTGATATCAATGGAGGCTGAACAAACATGCCTCTTGGCAACCAATCAGCTGAATGAGCATAGTCTCATGACTGAGGTATGGTAGCATGGGTAAACATTTGTGAATGCATGGTTCAAGGTCACTTGGGAAAAATGCCTTCATGGAATCCACTCCTATAATTGGCCATATGTGCTTACTGATGGGATGTGAAGTCACTAGAGAAATGAAAGTGCAATGGTGTTGCAGTTTCTATGCCTTTTTTCAGGCAATTTTTTCTTCCTCCTGGTTCTACTATCAAAATATATTTTGAGGGACCTTGAATGGACCTTTACATTATATATTACACTTCTGGTAACGTCATTTCAACACACCTTTTTGGGATTTACTGGATTGTTTTTTTTTTTTTTATTTGTATGCTACAATATGCTATAATTATTGCATTTGCTATGAATCCTATTATGTGTTTTCTTATTCTTTACACTTTTACATTAGAGGAATTACCTACATGATCTCCTAGGTGATCATTCTTATTCATATGCTTATTCTCACAAACATTCTAAGACAGTATTATACACCACACCTCACCACACCTCCCTCTCTTGTTCTTACTCCACCACTCGTCCTTTGCCAAAAGTACACTGTGAACAGGTCTCATCGTATTTTCCTGTAACATCTTTTGTTTCACCCTGTTTCTTGAAGATTTACTCCCGCTCAGTGTTATGTGGCAGGTAAACAAAGAGCTGATTCTGGTGCCTGAGGCTCAGTGTGAAAAAGTGAGAGAGGTGGCTTTCCCAAAACTATTGCCTAATCTTACCTAGAACTTGAGTGCACCTGCTAGCATGAATGTACACAGTGCATCAAAAAACAACAGAGGTACTATTTACCTCTCAAGGGAACATTACCTCAGGGTGTCTGAATATTAAAGGTATCACATACTCACACATTCAAACCCAACCACAGATATACAAGATCAAAGGTTGTTTTGTCACTATTGAGTGTGTGTAGGTGACTGAATGGCTGAATACACTCACTCACCCACCCATCCACACACACTGCGGGCTGTGCACCCTTATACAGACAGGTTATTAGAGAGCTAAAATGACTATGTAGTCATTTTGTCCCAAAAAGTAACCCAATATTCAAAAATCAGGTTGGAAAAATAAGTATGCCCTTCTGACTCCCAAGAGTGTAGTAATTAGCAGCCAGGTGCTACTAATGCAATGCACAAGATTAGTTAACCATCAAGAAGTGTGACTATCTCTATAAAACCACAACTTTTGGCAGTTTGGTGTTCTGGAGAACTTTCTACATCATTCCAAAGAAAGGACTTCAGCCATGACCACAGAGGAGCAATTGATGCTGGTCATCACTCTAGGAGAGGTTATAAGGCCATCTCCAAACAATTTGAAATTCACCATGCTCCAGAAAGAAGGACTGGTTACAAATGGAGAGCCTTCAAGACAATTGTCAATCTTCCCAGGAATGAAGATCCCATCAGTTCAAGGTCAGACTGTTTAATGCTCCGATATAAAAAGAATAAACTGAAGAGCTACAGTACATGTGACTGACAGGCCTCAGTAAGCACATAAAATTTTTATGTTCATGATGACACAGTCAGGAAAAGATTGAACAAGTATGGCTTTCATGGAAGGGTGGTTAGGGTGGCCCCTTCTCCCCAAAAAGAACACGAAAGCATGGTTTAGGTTTGAAATGTCCTGGAATAATATCTCTTAGGCCAAGATTGGTCTTCATACCCAATGCAGTGTTTAGTGAAAATCACACATCTTATACCAATTGTCAAGCATGGTGGTGGTGGAGGGGTAATCATTCAGGTTTGCTTTGCCATCACAGGACCTGGGAAAATCGTAGTATAAAGTCATTGATAAACTCCACTTTATCCCAGAATATTTTTGGGGCAAATTATGGATGTAATAAATGAGGATATGAAGCTAGTGGGTGCAAGTTTTGGGGATGCAAAAGATAGGGATAGGTGGAGAGAGATGATTCACTCAGATGACCCCTGAGGGGAAAACCAGAAGAAGAAGAAGAAGAAGAAGAAGAAGAAGAAGAAGAAGATAATGATGATGATTCTTGGGACAAATGTTAGGCCATCTATCTAGCAGCCTAAACTGGGCAAAATTGGGTCATGCAACTAAACAATTATCACAAGCACACCAGCAAATCAACATCTGAATGGCTAAAGAAGAAAAAAATCAAGGTGCTAGAATGTCCAGACCTCAACCATATTGAGATGCCATGGCAGGTGTTTCATCAATGACAAGAAGGGTGTAAAGAAGGGTGGATCAAAATTTCTCCATTATGATGTGATTCACTGAAACTCCTACAGAAAATGTTCACTTCAACAAAGACGGTTTTACATGTTACTGAATTAAAGGATGCACCTGGTTTCAAATGTTGGTGTACTTTCTGGAAAAATTGCTATGTATTGAAATCTGTTGTGGGTTTATTTTGGTCACTTCAATTTAAATTGTGTGGAGAGGACCACACAATTTATTTAGAACCTGAAAAAAAGTTAAATTTCTTTTTCCTATGACAGAAACAGTCAGGTTTACATTCTTTCCATTTGTATATTTCTCTAGTTTACATTTCAATGGTGCTCTGTATCTAGAAGATGGATTATCTTCAATAATAATTGTTAGTAATAGCTTTAAATGCTGCTATTCACATGCTGTTCAACATGTTCACCAATTTGTTCAGGGTGACATGTTATGTGTTATATGTTCTCTGCTTAAATATTCATGAGCTATGTCTCACTGTGTGCACATAACCTGTGATAGACTATTACAATTAAGCCTGATCTCCCTTTTTATAGCAAAAACACTGCCTTCCATTACCTTCCATTGTATTTTTTGCAAACAGATTAGGAAATTGTTGGAAATTGTGGTTCTGTCAGATTAGTTCTGAGCATGCTGAATGTACATGCTGTACCCTGCATTTTATTGGTTCCATTAAAAATGACTAAAACTTCTGATTGAAGCTTTCAATTTAAGGAGAAAGCAGCATAATCTTCCAAAATATGTTTTCTTCCTGCTAATATTTTTGCAATTAGATTGGATACTAGGATTAATTGATTAATTCCAGATTGTTGAAAGGCAAATCCAGCACCACAAAGCTGTTGATTGTAATGTCTTTATCCAGTGGGGCTTCTGGTGAACACAAACACCCCTCTATTTGGTTCTCCTGGTCTTCATTGATGCAAAGCCATCAATGACTTCATCATATGATATCTGTTGTACATCAAGAGTAGGGAAGCATCTTATTGCAATTTCCCTTTTTTTTTGTAAGGCAATATTAAAATATCATCTCTCCTCATTTAAAGCTTTTAGTAAGCAGACAGACATAAGCAGGGGTGTGATGGATGGCAGAAAGGAGAAGTGTACCAAAAGGAGCTGCAAAAGATTTAATTTTCAATGAGTGGGGTGCATCTTGTGCCATATGAAACAAAGAGCTGGCACAATCCAGTGTGAAACAGCCTCAAATGAACTATAAAGAGATGAAGTGCATGTCTGAAAGCTGCATGTAGAGGAGGTGCTTCTTGCCACCCCTGAGTGCGTTGCCATCCTAGGAGGCTGGCTATATTGTCTATATGCCCAGATCTGCCACTGTCATGATCCATTACAATTGTTTTCCATATGAGGGCATATAGCAACAAAACTGCACCTTTGGCACTCATGCATTTGATAGAAAAGAGCAACACCCGCTGACTGGCTTTCCTGTAGATGAATAAAGAACATGCTTCGTAGATCTGCACAGCTCATTTCACTTCACAGGAAAACTGTGCTGCTGTTTAGGATATGGTGCTGCTGCTAGGTACAGAAATGGACTCGTATTATGCATGTGCCTTGTGTGGTGCCAGGTTGTGTGGAGGCATTTTGAGCATGGTGTGCCATGAACAAGTGTGCTGTTCCAGCACTAGAAGATGGCTCCTGAGGCTATTGGAACACTCTCCCAATGCCAAAGAACTCCTTTTCTGCCAAGTAACACTGCTGCTGGCAATATCTATGCAGAAGAAAAAGCCCAACAACTTTATACACATTCTCTATCAAACGCACTTTCTTTCTCACATATACAAATGCATCATAAGTGGACCCCAGCTCCTTCTTCACTGCCATCTCAGATCCATGGCATTGCCTACACACACACACGCACACACACACACACACACACACACACACACACACTACTAATGACTGTCAAGTATTTGAGCTCTCAAGGAAATAAGCAGCTTGTTTAGCTAGCTGTCCAGTGAATTTTTTCTCTTGACATGGCTGAGGTTTCTTCTGCTTGTTTTCTTTCTTTCTTGATATAACACATGATAAATTATAGGAACAAATGTAAAATAGACACAAAAGGAGACTGATTATTTTCCCTGCCAGAACGCTGAGCCGTACATTTAGCCATGACTCATGAAATGGCATTTTTATTAGCATAAGCAGAACAGAGCTGAACTGTTTAACATAATGTCTTTTATTTTTATTTGGACTGAAATTTGCCACAGATTTAATGAGCTACTTTATTTTGCAATGATTATAATAATATATATATATATATATATATATATATATATATATATATATATATATATATATATATATATATATATATATAAATCTGAGTCACCCTGCTTTGACCTCTGCAGGTGTGAATGATTGGATTGGGCAGTGACCCCTGACCTACTCAAAAGACTAACCCATCCGTTCAGGTTACAACCAACTGACAATGATGAAACATGAGGATAGGATAAATGCACTCACATGCCTTCACCCTCCTTAACACAGACAGACACACACACACACACCAGTCATCGGTCAAATAACTACCATTATTCATTCTTTCTATTCCCGAAGTCCTCATGTTGGAAGACCTCTGTATGTTTATCTTTGCAAATGCTGTCTATCCTGTCCAAACACTAACCCATGCTACAAACACAAACACATGGTGCATTGCAGAACTACAAGCATCCCATTCATGGCTGTACCACACCCTGCAGTAAGCTTGATGTGTTTCATTCAGCCTCAGTCTAAATACACCAACACTGAGCATATGAAAAAAACAACAACTCTGCTTTCTGTATGTTTATTTATTTATGCTGGGTCTGATCTCTCCAAGAGCATTGTAGTACTTATCAGTTTATTAATACATGGTTCAAGAGTGTGTGTGTCACAACTAGAAAGCGCAATATCCCCAGAGTTTAATTAAGTTTAGTGTTGAATTATCACCTACAGAGATCATTTTAATCCATCTGAACACAAAACAGTGCGAGATTAAATTCACTACTCAACAGACTATTGTGTGACGTGTCCTCACACAAATAAAGCGTACAACATCATGTAGTCTGGGTGTGAAACCACAATTTCATTTCGATTCCCCAAACATACAAACCCACGCTTAAATATATAAATACACTCACTAACACACAGCTACACTCACAGGATATGTTTATGGACTATAAACAAACAGCTATTTTTGTATTTTATGTCACTTACAACCACAGTAAAAACCCATTGCAGATAAATGGAAAACATAATTGGTCTGGATATCACTAAGCATTCAGTCAGGCTGTAAATAATGTCTGACAACTAGAACTGAATTAAAGGGAGTCAAACTGTAAGGTTTAATGCACACTGCCAGAGTTTGCCAACCTGTGCCACGACATATTATCATGTTATCACAAGTCCCAATGTATGATCATTCATCCAGATTAGCATCCAGCTTTATGAATTCTCATCTCCATATAATTATTTATTTTGATCTAATTTATTTATTTCTATTTTTTTTTAAACATTTGCTAAGGTTTAATCTGACTTGGTCGAGGACACTGACCTGTGTATTCTACTTTACTTTACACTTACCACTTTACAAACCACAGTATGTGCTTTTTAACGTCCTCGATATGATATTTAGAAAGATAATGGTTAAAAACTGTTAGAAGGACATTAAACAAAATGAGTGGTATCTGGTACACTCACTTTACACTTTAATAGGAACATCTGTATACCTGCACCTGTATAGTTAGGTTATCTAATGATTCAAGTTATCTAATGATTCAGTCATGTGGAAGGAGCACAATGCATAAGATCAGGCAGATACAGGTCGAGAGATTCAATTAATGTTCACATCAAGCATCAGAAAGGTATAAAAAGTTTGATATCTGGAATTTTTGCATGGATGTTGGTACCAGATGGTCTGATTTGAGTATTTCAGAAACTGCTGATCTCCTGGGATTTTCACACACAACAGTTTGTAGAGTCAGAATTTGTATCATTTGTAACAGTTTGCAATTAAGAGTGATTATATGAGTTACTATACCCTTCCTGTATAAGCGTCAAAGGGTGTTATTTTATATGAATGACTGCAGCGGTGACTGTGGGAATGAAAACAAACCCATGTAAAATCACATAAAGTTCCTGTTTGTTCATCTCTCTCTCTCTCTCTCTCTCTCTCTCTCTCACACACACACACACACACACACACCTGGAGGTAAACAGCATTTAGGGAAGGAGGGATGGGTGGATAAGCTGGACAAGATGAAGGGATACATAAATCATGACATTCAAGTATCCAATGAAAGATTTGAGCAAGATCACATTATCCCATTGTCCCAAATCAAACAATCTTCTTTGTTGAACGACAGTGATCAGGGACTTTTATGCATTTGCTGAAGGATAAGAAAAACAGGTAACAAGAGATAGCAAATGAATCATGAGTAATAGCCTAGTGCTGGCCCACACTTACTACTTTCATCTAGCCCCTCATGTGAATGTGGGAGAAAACAGTTATGATCTTGATGAAACTGTGTCTCATGCATGGTATGGACCAGAGCTTTGAATGCTAAAAGGATTAATAAGATTAGTGGTATTTATAAAAACCTTAGATGTGGTTAATAGACTTGCTATTCACATGCCTGTTTTTGATTTCTAACTGTATTAATAGTTAAGAATGCATGATTCAGTCCAACAATGTCAGGATAAAGGTATGTCCTTGATGATTCAATAAGTGAGACCATGTTTATGCTAGAGGGAATCTCCTGTCAGACAGATGAGCAATAAAATATCGGTGAGGCCATTAAAGTTCCCTTAACTTACATATTTTAGAGTGTTATTTAATGTGGAAAAAAACAAGGACCTTCAGCATTAATAAACCATATGTAATGTTATTAAATCAAGTAAGTTAACAAACACGCCAACAAAAAGACTAATCTTTATTCATTCCATGGCTAAAAAAAAGTCCAAATAAATGTCAATTAAATCCTAAATGTTGGCATCTTACTGAAATCTGCTGTAAATATTGGAACTTTTCATCTTTTGGGTCTCACAACAGCAAACACAATTAAGATGGTTGGTTCATATCAGAAACTGTGGACTTTTCCCTATTCATGGAATATCAGTAGTGTGTATGTGAAGGGGCGTAACCCATACAACTCATTCTTTAGCAGTGGTGAGTCAGCCTCCCTGCAACACAGGTGAAAAAGCACTGAGGCTATCGCATTACAGCAAAAGGTGTTCTGCACGTAGTTCTAGTTTCATCTGACGTTTCTACAGAAAAACCTACAAAATACTGTAAAAGCCGACATGCTGTGAAGAGGAAAACATAACTGAGACTGTACAATTTTTTAAGTATATATTTCAGAAAACTATTTCGGAGAAAAAATCACTTTTGTTGAATTTGTAAGAATATACTGTACATTTAAAGAGCAGCAATAAGAGAAAGTACCTGGAAAAGAATAATCCAGTATTGATCTTTTGAGATCTGCGTCTTTTTTTATTCCAACTTTTTTTATTCCAACTACATCATATATCCATGCTGGATATTATTTCTTTTCTGCAAATATCCTGCCATGTGGCAAATGAACCAAGCCATTCCAGAAAAACATGAAAAGCTTTCAACGAATAGGAAGGCAGCGTTGCTAAAAAGAGTTGCCCTACTCAATTCTCCAACATTATATCTTAGTAACTGACAAAACATCAGAGGTGAAGCTGAATTAAAAGCTCTTAAGCAGTATATGGCAGAAACATATTTGCACACTGGGAATCTACAGGGAACGCACTGGAAAGTAACTGCAATATCCTGTTCAAGCTTGTAATCATTTAAAATAGGGGTGGCATTTATATCTACTAATAATGAATGATGGTGCTGTAATCCAACTCATTGTGTAATGGTAATGGAGCAGGAGGGCATTTTCCCTGAAAACAGGTTAGTCTCCATGGAAAGTATGATGTGTGTTTTGATAGGATTAGGAGAGACCTACGGAAAATGCTGCAACTCTGCGACCAGTTGAAATAAGTCTGGCACATCAGCTGACTATTCCTCCCTGGAGGTAACATTAGGACACGGTGAACCTGAGAGAAGAAGGTGCCTAGGAGCAGGCCCAGCATCCTGTGCTGAAACTTAAGCACTGAAATACAATAACCCACTGCTCAGGTCCCTGCCATGACAAGTTGCTTTCTCTATAAAGACTTAAAGTTAGTCAGATTCAGTTTTGCAATAGAGCTTATATATAGATAGAAGAAATACTGATGCCTTGTTAGCCAGCATCCTGCTTTCTCTCCATCACGAATTGCAGCCCGGATCACACCTCTGAGACAGGAGTTCATTGAGAATGGGAGTGGGAGCTGGAGAGGAAGAAGGAGCAGCGCTGAGAACAGAGGCGTATGGATGAATGGGCGAGCAGACGCCCACGGCCGAGCGTGGGGGATTTGAGTGGACGTCACAGGAACAGAGTGTGTGTGGGATGAGAGGAGGAAGAGGAAAGTGGGCGATGGGTGGGCAGCGAGCCATCACAGCTTGCTTTGTATTCCGTCTCACTATCGTTGCTCGTTCTTTCCATCCACCTGTCTGCGCTCGCCTGCTCAGCTATTCCTACTGAATCTTATCTTTTTATTTTCTCATCTTTTTGTCATGGACTACATGCTGGTACATTTTACTTCTTAAATTGTACATTTGCTCTGTCATTTCTGTCATGTTTTTCGGAGAACAAGTGGACACACAGACACACACATGCATGTTCTCTCTCTGTGTGGAGCTGATAATGGCTAATCTCTTTTGTATGCTGAAGGTCTGCTATCAGATATAAAATGCATGAGGGCCTGCGTGCACCTCCTGTTGTGCCACTACCATCAGATGGTTGAGAATCCCTTGCTGAACCAAATGCTTTGGAGTAAAAAAAAAAAGCAGCACAAGTCTGTGGAAGTGGCTGCTGAATGTCTCAGCTAATAATTTCAAGTTAGCAGAAAGGTTTCTGAACATTACAGATCTATTGGTTCACAGATTTGTTCACAGAAAATTCTGAGGATCTGCTGTAATAATGGGTTGCTTCAAATAGTCACACAATGTTTTACATCAGACAAACGCTAATATTATGGAAATATTATGTCTTATATTAGACAAGCAGTAATATTATTGTCATTGTTTCTGTTACTAAAAATGTAGGAACTTTACTATTTTTTGAAGCTCATAATAACGATGCTTCCCTCATCAATTTTATTGAATGAAAAGATGTAGTTGTTTAATTATGTATCTTTCTAACTTTTTAGCCCACAGGAAAAAAACATTCATTTTCATTTTGACATTCATGTTAAATAACACTGAGGCTACTTTGCAGTTTACGCTGTTGTTTTCCGGTTAATCTTTGACCTTGATCCCATTGCTGGCATTTCATTATTATTTCCTTTGTCAAGGCAGTACACAGTTCAAAGAACAATTACCTGAGAAAGTAAACAAACAGTGGGGCAACACATGTGAGGCGGTGTAATCCCCTGTGTGCATGTGTCTGTTTATGGTGGTATAAAGGCACAATCCTAGGGCTGTACAGGAGGCAGAGAGCTTGAACCCTTCCTGAAGTGTCGGTTGCTGGAGTAATGAATCTTAGCTCAGTACTAAGGTTAGATTGCTGTCCTTTCACATATGGAGCAGACAGTGGTCTAATGGGTGTGTCCTGAGAATTCACAGATGACCTTTGACCCACATATGTGAGTAAAGGGCCCAGTGGGACTGGATGCTACTCACATAGACACAGCCCTAAAGATATGGGGTCATGTAGAGAGCAAAAGTTAAGGGCTGCCTAAGAGGAAATGAACTGTAATGCAAAGTTAAGCCTCTTTCTTTTCCTTTCTTCATGGTCAATAGTCATGCTAAAGATATATGACTTTAATGTTTAGATAGGCTTCAAAGTAATAATGAAAACACAATCGGGATGTTTCTCCCTTAATATTTTCCCACTGTTCCTTTGAGACTGTATTTTCCCTAATTGTTAGGAGATCTTTTTCTAATGGTTTGTAGAAATTTTTGATCTATATAGTGAAAGTTAATATGTGTAATAAGCTAATATTTTTCCAAAAAGAAAAGGTTACATATGTAACTGTGGTCCTACAACTAGGTGAATGGCTGGTAGGTCAATTTCTTTAACAACTAGTTGAGTAGTTCCTTTATAGAATAAAAATTTGTCTCCTTGTGACCCTAACACTATGAGGATGGCATATAGCAGATGTTCATCAACATCATATCTCTGGCTATTCTCATTGATCCGAAGGACCAAGCTGTCCTGGAGGTCCTCCATTTTGTTGTTGAATCATTTTTACATATGTAACTTTCTGTTTAACTTCTTTATGTTCCATGTTACAAGGGCAATTCCTTTAAAACTAGGGAAGACAGCATATCAAAGCATATCCTTAACATGTCCTGGCAGTGCACCCATCAGGAAATAACACACAGCACTCATAATGTTGATGCCTCCCTTTATTTTGTTTTTAACAAAAACGTTTAGTCAAAGTGTGCATGTTGTTCTCTATTAAGTATCATTCATTCAAACATGAGAATCACGTGGGATGCAGTGAAGCTGCAAAACCTGTCAAAATTAGATGCTGAGCTCCATGTTTTTGCTTAATAAATGTCTGTAAGTCTGTAAAACTGTCCTTTTAGGGCCAATTAACAGGTATCCATAGCTAAATGAATTTTAATGGAAAAATCATGAAATATTTTGCAAGGAATCAAGCTAACTGATCTGGCCTATGCACTCATTTAGCTTTTGCAGGCATTATAACCAGTTTTAATGAAGGCATAGAGGTCAGGCCCCTATCTCACACCTTTCAGTTTCTTTGAAAATCTGTGTACAATTGACTGATGTGACCCATGATGTGTACCGCATAATTCTGTCCACCTGCTTTTGCAGTCTCTGACAAATACATTTAAAATTAACCTGGCTAATGAAATTGCCTGTTCAAACACTAGGGACAGGTAGTGCTCCCAGTCGTATGGGCCATAGAAACTTGACATATATATATATATATATATACACACTATATTGCCAAAAGTATTCGCTCACCTGCCTTGACTCGCATATGAACTTAAGTGACATCCCATTCCTAATCCATAGGGTTCAATATGACGTCGGTCCACCCTTTCCAGCTATAACAGCTTCAGCTCTCCTGGGAAGGCTGTCCACAAGGTTTAGGAGTGTGTTTATGGGAATTTTTGACCATTCTTCCAGAAGCGCATTTATTAGGTCACACACTGATGTTGGACGAGAAGGCCTGGCTCTCAGTCTCTGCTCTAATTCATCCCAAAGGTGTTCTATCGGGTTGAGGTCAGGACTCTGTGCAGGCCAGTCAAGTTCATCCACACCAGACTCTGTCATCCATGTCTTTATGGACCTTGCTTTATGCCCTGGTGCACAGTCATGTTGGAAGAGGAAGGGGCCAGCTCCAAACTGTTCCCACAAAGTTGGGAGCATGGAATTGTCCAAAATGTCTTGGTATGCTGAAGCATTCAGAGTTCCTTTCACTGGAACTAAGGGGCCAAGCCCAGCTCCTGAAAAACAACCCCACACCATAATCCCCCCTCCACCAAACTTTACACTTGGCACAATGCAGTCAGACAAGTACCGTTCTCCTGGCAACCGCCAAACCCAGACTCGTCCATCAGATTGCCAGATGGAGAAGCGCGATTCGTCACTCCAGAGAACGCATCTCCACTGCTCTAGAGTCCAGTGGCGGCGTGCTTTACACCACTGCATCCGACGCTTTGCATTGCACTTGATGTATGGCTTGGATGCAGCTGCTTGGCCATGGAAACCCATTCCATGAAGCTTGAGGATTAAGTGGTAAATTTATTGCAATGTTATGAAGTATGGTAAATAGTTACTTTTGAAATTTTGTCTTTTGTACATTTATGTGTCTGTAGTGCTAATCTTTTTTTTTGGCTTGGTTGTTTTTTAATTTAACAGCAAACATTAAATAAAAGTGTCCTGCACGTTCCCGCATATGGCTAAAAATGGTCAGGTGAACACCTCCACCTGGGAGCAGGAGCAGGTTCACTCTCCCCACAGTTATTCAGAGGAACAGTATGACTCTGAGGTAATTCTGCATTTCAGACCTGATGTGTATCTACAGATGCTGCTATTCCCCTGAATGGGAGGCTGTAACATTTACTGTGCGAGTTTGAATGATTTATTGCTAATGTGTCTTGCAGGAAAGTGAGGAGAGCCAACCAAGAGGAGATGGAGGTGCCCTTTATTAGGTATAAGCCTCTTCACAGTTTAATGGTGTAACAGTGTAGTGCATGTTTAATACACTAAGCATTTACATCTCTTGGATATTAGAGACCATCTTACAGACAGAGGGGTGACTGATATGAGCCTGAAGCTGTGTGCTCTCCGTGAGGCGTTTGCTGTGAGTAAAACCGTTGTTTAGCTGCTGTTTTTGTGCAGGTGAAGTCCACTGCAGACTGGACATGTAACAAAAAAAAAAAATTAAAAATTATGTCATAAGAGACACAGTGGTACGACAGTGGCAAATAACAGTATGGATTTAAATAATTAATCTAATCATTAGATTAGAATCCACTGTAAACAAGTATATTTGCTTTATCAAATTCGTATTTCCCCATCATATGGATAAAGTTTAAGGCATTAACCAAATTTTTATTACCAAATTCAATATGGAAAAGACCCATCTTGAGAGAAATTCACAAATTTACAAATTGTAAGAAATAATTTTGAGTTCCAAATAAGGCCAGAAACCAATCATGTAACTAAGAGTTAAAAATAACTGATTATGCGTGTGCTTGTATGGAAGGTTAGAAATTAACTAATTTCTGTAACCAATACTGCTGTCACATCAGGTGACAAAACAACAAGTGACTCGGACCTGGAGACTCAGGAGATGAACTTCTCTTTTTATGGTACAAAAACTGCATAATTTCAATCTATAAGAATTTGACATGAAAGAAGAATGAAAGACTCGGATGGGAGATGAGGTAAACCAACAGATTGCATTAATCATTTCTGTTTCCTACAATTTGGCCTTGGTTGATTTATAGTTTTGACTTATTCTAAATGTGAAACGTTTGTGTAAGTAGATGTGTCAAGGTAATTGGCTATTAACACTTAAGACTGTAATTATATTCTGCTGAAATGAACAAAATGAAAAAGATAACTTCATTTTGCTGAACGAGACTCAAAGATCCGAGTCACTAAAATGATCTGAACTTCCCATCACTAATAAGAATGATTCAGCAAGGAAACTTTCTTTTTGGTATTTATTTTGTGTATCATTACAAAGGTTGTTCAGGTCAGCAAACATCTGTCTATTTTGTGTCTTTGGTTTTCCTTTGTGCTAAATGATAAAAGAATTTTATAAGTGTAAAACCTCAAATTATTGCCCCACTAGTCCAATTTTCTCCCCCTGCCCCCCACCTTCTATGTGTGAGATACAATTTTTAATGGGCTTGGGAATTTAGATTAGTTTTCTTATGCACCCATTCTTAAACAGCAAAAAGAGCATGAGAGAAATTACCTGGTAGATCACACTGATCTTCCTTTACACCAGCAGCAGGATAAGTCTGATCTTATCCAGAAGGGCCGGTGTGGGTGCAGGTTTTTTATTCCAATCAGGCAGGAGCCACACCTGAGTCCACTTTTTTAATCAGCTGATCTTGGCTTTCAAAAGACTCAGGTGTAGCTTCTGCTTGGTTGGAATGAAAACCTGCACCCACACTGGCTCTTTCCAGATAATATTGGACACTACTGCTTTACACTTTTAATCTGTTTTGTATATAACTCTATTATCTGTGCTGACATTTCGTCCAGCCTTATGAAAGTGCAGCTAAAAATACACGTGGGGATCATATTGGCTTAATTAGTATTTATACAGGGGATAGTGTCTGTTATAGATACAGAGAAAGTGCTGAATTAATCTACATGCACACATCTCCTCTCTCCCCATAGTGCAGTGAAATTAAACACTTAGGCAGAAAAACAAAGGGAATTTCTTATCTGTGAATATACCCAATAAGGAGCGAGTTTAGACATTGAAATCATTCTCTCTCTCTCTCTCTCTCTCTCTCTCTCTCACACACACACACACACATTATATCTCACTTGACAGGCTGTGGTTGATGAGGAATTGCTCAGCAGCTCTAGCTCAGCATATCTAGGGGACATTAGCATTGGTCATGCATGTTTGTGTATTTATAGAGGGTTGTACTGTAGGCATACTTAGTTCACTGCTCTGCTGTTTTATTTACATTTACATTTATTCATTCAGCAGACACTTTTCTCCTAAGCGACTTACAAATGAGTAAACACAAGCAAGGTGATATATTCATACAGAGGATGATACAAGCGATGCTACCATACAAGATTTATGTGAAGTTGCAGTTTTTTTTTTTACTGGGGATGAGTTGGGAGTTAGTTAAGTGTTCACGGAAGAGGTGGGTCTTTAGATGTTTTTGAAGATAGTGACGATTCTGCTGTCTGGATTGAGGTTGGAAGTTTATTCCACCAAGTTGTGGAATGGGACCTCATGCCTTGTAGGCACTATCAACGGATCGCAGGTCACAGGAGGGACCATAAACTTTAAGCAGAATGTTGAGGTGTGTGGGGGGGTGCTGTTCCAGAAAAGGTCTTGTATGTGAGCAGGACCTTGAATTTGATGCAAGCACATAGATGAAGCCAGTGTAGGGAGACGAAGAGGGGTGTGAAGTGTGTCATTTTGGTCTGGTTGAAGACAAGGCATGCTGCTGCATTCTAAATCATTTGAAGGGGTTTGATGGAGCTGGCTGGGAGGTCTTGAACTTGTGTGTTGCAATAGCCCAATTTTGAGGTAACAAGAACCTAAACTAGTAGCTGTGATCAGATATAGAGTGTCTGATTATCTTGATGATAGACAGAATGAACCTACATAACAGTGCATTTGTTGAAACGTGGTCAGGAAAGTTTGCAGGGTACTGGCTGTACTGGTTGGCTTGAGTGTGGTGGAGTGTAGCTGTATGGTGAGGTTGTGGTTGATTGAGTGGTAGGCAGGGATGACGATAATCTCAATTTTTGCCAAACTGAGCTTCATTTGTAGAGATGAATTAAATTCTAAGCCTCTCATTTCACATTCTAACCAGTCCACTTTATCTTACCCTTTTGTATTACATCTTAGGTTTCACTGGTTTTCACGCTACATTATGCAATTTAAAATCAGCAGTAGATGTATGCATGAGGTGATAAGGTTTAAATCACCTCAGGTTTAGTAATCACTCTGGTAATCACTCTGGGCACTAAATCACACAAGCTGCCATGTCATCACTCAGCTTCTCTACCAAGTGATCCTGCTTCATTACAGAAACAGTCGTCTTTAAGGCAGTCCCATTACGCAGTGCGACAGCCATGCATGGCCTACTGATTAGCACTGATAACCCTGTCTGAATCATAGTGCTTTTACACACAATCCACAGGCCCACATTGCTCAGGATATTGTACTGACTTAAGTTAATGCAGTGAGTAGTGCTGATAAAGATAATGTAGCATGAACCATATGTTTGTAGGCTTTCACTTTTGAATCTTATTGATATTGTGTGGGCATTCACTTATTGATGGAGCAATCCATCAAACCATTCACAAACACAAACAATTAGATCAAGTCCATTTGTCAAACTTACACTCTTGTCTATGTACAATGACGGATCTTGATGGCCTTTTTTCTGAACATAAAGCGAGAAAATAAAACATGCTGGATGCTGGAGGTGGGTAGGTTAATTTGCATATGTGTTCATTTCAATAGCCTTTTACAGAGCATTACATTCCTTTATCTTCTCTCCCCTCCACCTCTGTCATCCAATGTAAGGCCTTGCCCAACCTCTGACCTTGAACTAAAGGCTAGCAGAATGGAAAATATCAACAAAGAGGAAGGCATTGAAGAGTAGTTGACAGTAGAAAGATAAATGTTCTCTGCAAACGAGAGAAAGAGAGAGAGAGAGAGAGAGAGAGAAAGAGAGAAAGAGAGAGAGAGAGAGAGAGAGAGAGAGAGATGAAGAAAGAGAGACTGAGCATTGCTTACATGATCCAGCTCTTCTCAAATCCCTCTCCCTCTGAATGCTTGAGTCAGGGATATAGGTATGCAATTTATTAGCAAGCTTAAAGCCCATTATTTCTAATTGTGGGTTATATTGAGCCAGAGAGACAAATCCAATAAGGCTGCAGAAGCTAAAGGTATACAAAGGGATTACCTCCATGGCTGTATAATCATTAGCATTGTTTCTGTAGTTGGGTGTCTGCAGAGGATACGCCCTGAATGCAATGATTAGTGCTTTAAAAACTGAATGTTAAAGAATCCATGTCACAGTGGAGCTGCAGGGCATAAATTCATGCTTTATATGAAATGTGGAGCCCTGAACTAGGACAGTTACTCTTTCTTGACTGAGTAGGATTTTTAAGTTTGAGCCTTATGTGTAAGTGTGTAATTATCTCTCCTCTAGCATCATTAGAGGATCATCAGAATGTTTTATTATATATATATATATATATATATATATATATATATATATATATATATATATATATATATATATATATATATATATATATATATATTTATATGAAGAAAAAGGATTGCTTTAACAGTTCCCTATCCAGTACATAGTGCACCATTTTGGGAGTGTTAATGTAGCAGTGTCTTGAAGGTACATACAGTGTGTTTAATAAATCACACGGGGCAAAACATCCTAATGATAGGTAAAGCACACCCACAACGCCATGTGGTTGGAGATTACAGTTAACCTCCGGTGAATTAAATCTGTTATAAATAAATATATTGTTGCTTCAGATATCACGTTGCTATGAGAAGCAATTTGAAAAACAAGAAGTATTGATTTTCTCAAGTGAATGTGGACAATTTAACACAAAAATTCTACTTTTGATGTTTAATCCACCTGCTCACTGTTTATTGGTGACTACTATCTAAGTCAGTGGAATTTTCCACTGATATGAAGATGCCTAAACTGAAATTTATTCTATTATGATAATACAGCTGTTTTTAATTACATGGCTGGTGAATTAATTAACATATACTCCCACTGTTTACCTTTCTCAAGGTCAGCAGGTTTTTAGAGGTAGGCATGTAGCTTGACATATTGCTTGCAATTATACAAGACTGAAATAAAATAGTTATCTGTTTCTCCCTGTTTTATGACCTGTATTAGTCATAAAAATCAGATAATATTATTCATTTGCATGTTCACAAGTGGGTGGTTTGAAAAAGGAGGACTAGTCTATGTGTTACAGTTATATTGGAATTTAATGAAAAGTAAGTTTTCAATATCCATGGTTGATTATGTTGTTACTAATACATTACTAATACATTCTTGCTGTGTACATGTTTTATATTATTTATTACCATTTACACAAGTTTTAATTGGGATGCTTCTATATGCAAATTTGAAATTAGCACAACACATTTTGTATGAAATTAATATGAATTTTGTATTGTTCACTCACTCACTCACTCATTCACTCACTCATTCACTCACTCACTCATTCACTCACTCACTCATACACTCACTCACTCATTCACTCACTCACTTATTTACTCATTCACTCACCTGCTCACTCACTCACTCACTCACTCACTTATTCACTCATTCACTCACCTGCTCACTCACTCACTCATCACTCACCTGCTCACTCACTCATTCACTCACTCACTCATACACTCACTCACTCACCCGCTCACTCACTCATACACTCATTCACTCACTCACTCACTCACTCACTCATTCATCACTCACTCACTCGCTCACTCACTCATTCACTCACTCACTTATTTACTCATTCACTCACCTGCTCACTCACTCATTCCTCACTCACTCGCTCACTCACTCATTCACTCACTCACTCATTCATCACTCACCTGCTCACTCACTCACTCGCTCACTCACTCATTCACTCACTCACTCGCTCACTCATTCATCACTCACCTGCTCACTCACTCACTCACTCACTCACTCTCTCATTTACTCACTCTCTCCCTCTTTCCCTCCCTCCCTCCCTCCCTCCCTCCCTTATTTACTCATTCATTTTCAGAACCACTTCTCCTTGTCAGGGTCATGGCGGATCAGGAGCCTGCCCAAGGAACACCGGTTGTGAGGCAGAAATACATATGTGATAGGAAGCCAGTCCATGTCAGGACACACCTCAGGACAATTTAGCACAGCATACTCACTTAAAACCCTGGCTTGGGAGGTGGGCACTACTTTCCAATTCCCAAGCAGCTTTTACATGCTTTACCCCGTTTTCTGTTTTGTTGATGTGCAAGAGCCTGAATTATATATATATATATATATATATATATATATATATATATATATATATATATATATATATATGTATATATATATATATGTGTGTGTGTGTGTGTGTGTGTGTGTGTATTTCAGGTGGCTGGAAATGTATATGCTTGTGTGTGTGTGTATTTGCAGGTGGCTGGGGGTGTTTATGCTTTGTCTATGTGTGTGTGTGTGGGTGTCTGATGCTGCAGGGTGGAATGGTAAGGGCTGCAAGATTCCAAGGTCAGGTCAGGAAGTCAAGGTGATGGCACATCACTGTCCTCAAGGAAGAAAGTCTGTTTACTACATAAATCAGTCAGGGGGTGAACACAGTAAAAGAAAATATTCTTTTCTAGTCTTTTATAATCTACTTTAGGCAGACACAATACTTTGGACAGACCTATGAACAGAGTCTGAATATAAAAGACCAATACAGCATACACTACAGTATATCCATGTACATAAGCATTATGCTGAATCTAATCTTTCATTGTCACTCTAAACACAGAACCTTACCATTTCAATTTTATGGGTGTTAGCAAATGATCACAAGCTGGTGTATTAATAAGATCAATCCATCTTGTTTAGACACCAGCTTGTGATTATTTGACAGAAATCCAAGTGGGAATTACAGACTGCTGGCTAATGTGCTATGTAGTTTGTTTGTTTATTTATTTGTGTGTTTGTTTGTTTGTTTGTGTTTAGGATTGACAGCAATTCAGGGTGCTTGCTCTAAGGGTCTCTAAAAGTTTCATTTCTTGTTGTTACAGTCTGTACTTGGCTTTATGGTTCAGATCCCAGCTTTAGATGAAATGCACAGTGTTTCAGTCACTGCAGAGCTGACAGACATTAAACCAACCACATTTGAGATTCAGGGGCCAAACTGAATGTTATACAAGGTCAAAAAACCTCACCAGACACCGAATAAGGACAAATCTCTGGCTATAATGGAATCTTTTATTCTAAAGCCATAAGACAAACACTTTGCTACTGTTTATAACTAGTGAAAAAACAAGAAGACATACAGGTAGAAGACATACTGTTGCCTATAGTGACTATATTTTATTATAGTGACATTATTTAATGTGCAAAAGCAAATGAGTTTTTTTGTTTGTAAACATCTAAAACATTTTAAAATATGTCAATTTTTAATAGTTTACATGCTTATAAAACAATTTCAAGAACATAATATTGAAGTAGTAGATTCTTAGTCTCAGGTTTTTGTTTACATTTTTCAGGCCTAATCATGAGCACCATGCTTATGAGATCAGAAACACTTTAGGGGCTTTCACACAATGCGAAAGCCGTCATTTGGACCAGGAAGCATAGAACCCGAAGCTACCTGTAGGAGGTGGTGTGAATTCGGCTGCACTGGAACTGTGTTGTGATTCCTGTGAATGTGAATGCAACTCATATTCGGGTCTGCACTTGTTCACAAAGTAAAGTAACCTGCATGTGTTTTTAAGCAGATGACGACATCGTTAGTTTTCATAACAGGGGCAGGGGAACAATGTGGGACACAGAAGAGGTGCGTAATAGTGCCAAAATAATAAAATAAACAAAAAAAATATGGTAAGTCGTGTTGTGTTCTCCATGCACATTTGAGATGCTGTTAGATGAACACATATGCACCAGGGTTTAATAAAATCAATTGAGTCTGAAACCAGACCAATAGATTCGTACCACAGTAAATGTGTCCAGTGTGAAAACCACCACAGCTCAAAGTCCACCTTAGTCTCATTGTATCTTGGTGTTTTGATAGATTGTAAACCTTATGGCAAGCTAAATGTACAAGACATTTGTGTGGCAGTGTAGCAAATCTGGAAGTTACTATGGCTAAACTACCACAAATGACATAAAAACCTTTCTTACTTAGACAAATATCATGCAAATAAGCCAGTTCACCAATTTTTGTTGCTAAGGAAAGTCTGTCTGCCTAAAGATGTTTCAGTAAAATAGCTCATAAGCTGTGTGTGCTTTCCTCATGCACTGACTATCAGGTTTTGATCAAGTTGTAGGAAAACGGAGTAGGTGAACGATGTAAATACCCACTGTCAAATTATCCATGTTGCATACACACTGCTGATTAAACAGTAGAGATGACAGAGGACACATGTGTAATGTCTGAATGTTAATTGGAAAAATATGGGAAATTTAATCAACAGAAAAAAACACTGAAGTAATTCAGCACTGACGTCTGAGTGAAGACTGAAGCAAAAAAGTAAAGAGAGATGAGACTAGAAAGAATGATATGGATGATGATGATGTTCAAAATGATGAGTTGTTTTCCATCGTAAGCTGATAGTTGTTTGATAACACTGTCACTAATGTCATTTTTAATAAAGAAATTAAGTTACAAATGTAGAGGTAGGTGGGGAATACGCTTGCAAAAAGCTTGCATCCTAAAATAATATCAAATCAGGCGATGATAAATCCAACTGAAATAATGCAGATGCCAGCAGTGTTATTAAGGACTCCTAGTTTAATCTAGTTTATAATGTAAACATAACCATTTAGATCAGATTCATTTTTCAAATCAATTGACTCAAGGACGTTATTATTATACATGGAATATTATATCTAATATTATATATTAAATGTAAACTAAATGAATACATGGCAGTTGCTTCTAGACACTAAGAGTGTTGGTATTTCAGTGGAATTGAAATGTGATTATTAAATGTAATTTTTCTCCCTTTTTGAGATTTTACTTGATTTCTGCAAGAAAATATAAATAAATTCTGCACAAGACAAATATATTTCTATTCAGGAAAACCTGTATTTTTCTGATTGTAATTTTAGTGTCAGATCACAGCTTTCTTGCTGAGGAACGTATGATTTCTGTCTTTTAGAGTTTTATAGATTGGATAAGTATCAAAAGAGTGTTGGTGTGAAATAGACAGGCTGGGAGATTCAATGTTAGATTAGTCTCACACAATAGTGAAAAGCCACCACCATGACAGTGAATTGTAGCAATCAGTTCCTGTGAGATAACATCTTGTCTGTTAAACATGATGCTTGAAAACATCATTAGCATTAAATCAGTATGTAAGAGTAGAAAGGTCAACATTTCACTGTGTGGGTTTTCCCAGGCATCATATAAATATAAATATAACTCTTATCCGATGGGCCAAGAGACCACTTCAGGCTGATTGTAATACAGGGCTTCCAGCTGATTGGAAAAACTTTCTCATTGTTCTAAACATTAACAGAAATTACATAAATGTGTGAGTTTGACAGAAAGAGGCATCCAAACTTGTTTTGATGCTCCCTGCTGTTTGCATGTACTGCTGTGATTGTGGCAAGCACATGGTGAACTGCATGATGTGTCTGTGGTCAGGTTTGGGCTCAGGCATGTGGGCTGCTCTGTGTTAGTGACTTGAGCTGCTGGGTTTTCTTTGATTGGTGCACTTGATCTGGTGTGGGATAATGATGTTGTGTTTGGCCTGGCTGTTATGGGCTGTTTGGGTTCCATGGGGACAGCCATGCCTGTTCAGACACGTTGCCCTGCTGATGTCAGCTCTGGGGCTGTTTATAGCTGATCCAGGCTCACTATAGTGGAAGGTCCAAATCATCTCATCGCTCCTAATCTATTATAAAGAAAAGTAAATCTTGATTTTGGATGATTAGCCAAGTTCTTTTTTTAATAATTGGAGTTTTTATTAGAACAATACATAGCATATTACTGAGTACAGTACATTGACTATATAAATTGAGTAGTAATGGTGTACTAGCACTGGATCCTGGATAACATCTTTTCCTCTTCATCCAAACATTCAGGTCTGGCTAAAAACAAAATAAAAAAATATACAAATAAAAAAATTGCTCAGAGCTATTCTGAGGCTGAGGAGCTTTAGGGGAGTAATATAAGCAGTAAAGAGAGTCAGCATTCAGCTTGGCTCTGCTGACTGCAGCAAAGCACCATGCTTAGGCTGCAATCACACACTCAGCTCAGAGTTGTCAATCACACACTCATCTCAATCTGCACAGAAGCACCCAAACCATTCTGGACTATTTTTCTCAGGATGTAATCTGACCATGTGAGTGTCTCAGTACGTAAGGTAGAAGCCATAATATATGTAATATATTCTCTTTCCTGAAAGCTGACAGGATTTAGTTGAACTGCTGACAAGGCTTTAGTGGTGGTCTATTAGTGCACAATACTGAAGGCCAAAGAAGGTCCAGACGGAGTGCTTTGAGTGATGGCTGATGGATGAAGACCCAGTAATTTTGCATGCAGTACACTCAACACTCCTGTGCCTGTGATGATGGTGCTTTAGATGCTTAAGGTTCAAAAGAATTATTTTTCATAAGATGAGAGGTGAAAGGATTCAACTGTTCCCACGATCAGAACTCATGTCTTAACAACAGAACAAAATAGAACCCACCCCTCTCTCTCTTTCCAAAACACACTTAAAAACAGAAAAGAAATGAGAGAGAGAGAGAGAGAGAGAAAGAAATTATGTATGGTGTCTTGTTTCTCCTCCTCTAATGTGCATGGACTTGCTCAGAGACGAGCCATTTTTTGCCAGTGACTGCTATTGAAACACACCAGATAAGACAGGTCATTTTCTGTTTTTCTTTCTTTCTTTTTTTTTTTAAAGGAACAGTTGAAACAAAGAATGTATATTTCACCCTTATTTAACATATAATAGAGCATAGATTTTTTTGTTACCAATTTCTGTAGGTAAGATTTTACCATCACAGTTTGATACTCCTGTCTTGCTCTTCTTTTATTTCAGCATGCTGATAGTATCACTTTAACATTTAGGCCACTTTAACTCACACACACACACACACACACACACACACACACACACTGAACAAGCCAATCCAGCTCAGAAGTCTGCAAATCCATGGGGCTTTAATGTACTCTACCTTAAAAGAGCAGCACAAACAGTGAGTAAGAATTACACTGGAGAGATAAAATGATGTGATATTAGACTTGTAAGTTCCCAGAGAATAAAGAAAGGGCAGATATCACAAAAAGTCACATTGTTCCTTTCCTTAAGAGTGCCTGAAGGGATGGCACTCGTGCCTACCATATGACCTGCGTGCCATTCATTCCTCTCCTGTCCTAATCGTATCCCACTGCCAGGATTATTCAGTGTGGAAAAGCTGAAGTCCTTTGCAAAGAACAGTGTCACTTAAAACAAGCAAAACTAGATAATCTACACTTAGGTCATGACCTCTAGGTCATGACTACACTTTGGTCATGACACTTGGGTCATGACAAAAACTAAATGATCTACACTTAGGTCATGACCATGTTGTGCTCTGACCTCTGTCTGTCTCTTTACTTCCTGTAATATTGTCACATGGTCAGAGAAGTAACACACTCAGGTGCCTGTGACAATGCTGGTTCTGTAGAAACAAAGGTTTTGTGAGTCACTGGAGAATCTCAGACAACAAATGTAATCTACTCAGGATTAGGGACAGACACCAGATTCTTACACTTTATGGCCAAAAGTTCAATTCAATTCAATTAAATGTTATTTGTACAGCGCTTTTAACAATGAACATTGTCTCAAAGCAGCTTTACAGAACATAAGAAACAAAAACAGAGTGCAAAAAGTCCTAGATGTTAGACAAAATCATCCATAGTGAGCAAGCTTGAGGTGACGGTGCCAAGGAAAAACTCCCTTAGATGGTATGAAGAAACCTTAAGAGGAACCAGACTCAAAAGGGAACTCATCCTCATTTGGGTGACATTTGTGGATACCTGATGTTGTTCGTCCACAAACTGTTGCCACAATGTTGGAAGCGCACAATTGTATAGGACAGCATATGCTGTAGATTTACAATTTGCTTTCACTGGATCTGGGGAGCCCAAACATCTTCTAGCATGATAATACCTCTGTGCATGGAGTACACTCCATGAAAACATGGTTTGCCAAACTTAGAGTGCAAGTGGAGAGAAACCTGACCTCAACCCCACTGAACACCTTTGGGATGAACTTGAATGCTGACTGAACCCAAGGCCTCATCCAAAATCAGCGTCTGATCTCACTAATGCTCTTACAGGTTGAACGAACACAAATCCCCATAGCCACGCTCCAACACATAGTAAAAAATCTTTCCAGAAGAGTGAAGGTTACTATAACAGCAAAGGGA